>NW_028327171.1:149921094-150229141 GCF_987537825.1 Furipterus horrens | reverse complement strand
ATTCCTCTCTCATTAATTACTCTTTCCCTTGCCCACATCTGAAGATACACTACCCTGAAAGAGTCATTGATTTTTACCCGACTAAGACTCCAGATGTCTGATTGCTTTGGGAAATGAATTCCTCTGGGATCCAAAGTGTCTCTTTTGCTTTATTTATTTTTCTATAAATTGAGCAGGATCATGTAGTTCATATTCTAAATAGTATTGATTAAGGCAGGTACACATGCACACACTAACATCCTTTGTTTCCCGTATTGTATGATGACATATATTCCTTCAACTGCACACTAAAAGTAAGCATCACATATGCCCCAGTTCTTTATTTTACACTATTTATTTGCTTATAATAAAACAATGTATAGAAAATGTTGCAAGTAAATAGTTCCAAAGTGTTCAGTAAATAAGATTTATATGGGGTGCCTGGAGTCTTACATCTATATCCTGAGATTCTTCATCTAAAATTGAAAAGAAAAAGAAGCTAAAATCCCAAGGGACAGAAAAGTCAAAGATTATATATTGTACAGTCTTGAAAAATCTTTAAACACTAAGTTAAGAGAAATGAGATGGAACCCTAAATATATGATCAATGAAAACAAAAAGAGCCTAGCAGATTAAGTCTCTAGAAAAGTACAGGCAGATTTTGAATTCTCAAAACAGTGACTAGGAAATTTTACATTTACAGGACTTAGTGAGAGGATCCAAGACTACCAAGTAGAAAATCTAAGCAATGTGAGAGGATGTGGAAGAGTGGGGGTTCCTTCTCCATTGCTCTCTTCTCTGCGGAATCTTGGCTAATTGCAAGCATCCTATTAGCTAGCTCAATTTTCCTACGCTCAAAGGTCAAAAAAGGCCTTACCATGTCTTATCTTTATCATCAATAAAAATTTATTATTTAGTATCTATTATAGGCATGACTGCACTAGGTACTAATGTAAACCTTGGGAGATGAGTGCAAAGTGTCATGGAATTTTAAAAAGGTCTTCTATGATTCCACCCTTGTCTTCTGCTTATTTTATTTTCAGATGTCTTGGAGATCCAGCAGTATGAGACACACACACTTGTGACTTTTCCCCTTACAGGTGAAGTACTCTATATTATAATTAATGTGGGGACCTGAATTACTCAAACAACTTAATTTGGATTTTCAGGCAGCATACACTGGCTTGTGATACATTATGTATTCAAGCTCAAGATGAGCATGTTATGGGAGGCCTGAAGAAAGTGTTCCAAATGAATATCTTGAAACTACCTATATTTTTCCACAAATTCAGCTCAGGGACAATATTTTACTTATTTCCCACACCATGAATTGTCAATAACTGAGTAATTAACAAAAGGATCAAGTGTGAAATTCACACCTCTACATTCCATTGATGAGCTTTGTGAGAAAATGATATAATCCTTGTATTAAGTTACATAAAAATCTTCTTAATTCATTAAATAGTCAAGCTGGCATGGGATGTATTAATTAAGACTCTTTTGGTTACATACAATCAACCTAAACCCAATTCAAACTAATTTTAAAAAGAAAACTGAGTTTACTTGTGTGACGTCAAGTCCAAAGATATAGGCACTTCAGCTATACAATGAGAAAAAGAAAAGAATTCCCCAAGCCCAAGGTTGCATCTTATCAGCTTAACATTCTAGCAGAAAGAACCTCTTTTCCTGGGTGAATTCTGGCCCAGTTTGGGTCATGTGTTCATCCTAAACAAATTTCTGTGACTGGGTTAGGTGCAGCAAGAAGGGTGTACTTGATCAACATACCTCTGTGGTGAGAAGGGAGAAAATGAGAAGTCAAACCACAAGGCCATGAGTCCTCACATGAGAAAGAGATTTTATATATTATCAGAAGAAGCAATAGGCTGCTGGATGGCCTACCATTGTCACCTAGTTCAATGAAACCAAAGCCTAGAGAGATTGAGTATTTTACCCAAGATCCCACACAGCCAGCCAGTGATCGAGCCAGTAATGGGATCTATATCTCTCAACTTTTAATTTATATTCCTTTAAAAACTATATAGTCTATCAACTATCTTTCAGAAAAGGTTCACAAGCCTTTTATAATTTCTTTCAAGATCCTCTGTTTCTGAGCTGATGTAGCTCCAGTGCCCTAGACTATAGCCTGGATTTCTGGGGCAGGCATTGCCAAAACCTGTACCTGAAGATGTGAATTTCTAGCGGTTATTTTGCATTTTTGTTTGTAAACTCATCTGTTCTCCCTATACCTGGCTAGGCATAAAAATATTTTTGAGGTGAGATGAAGTTTTTGTTGGCTTTGGATAATGGAAGTATAATGATACATTTTATGTTAAAAAGGTCTTTAATATAATAAATTATTAGAAAACATTAAGAAGAGTCATTCAATGCAGGACTTCTCTTCTAAGCCTCATGACTTTCCATGAGATGGATAAAATATTTTTCCTTTCCCAAGTTGATCTGAGAAACTCACTTCAGTGGAACCTCCTTTTTTTGAAACTGCTGCAGCCCTGTAAATACACGCAATATTTTATTATCTTTCTTCGAATCCTTCCTTATTCTGTGTCTAAAGTGTCTCTCATCTAAACTAGTTGTAACTCGGAGAGTTGACTTGGCTTTGTTTTCCACATAGAAGCTAAACTGCCATTGTTCATTTCTTTGGGTTTCCAGCTGCTTTGCCTGCTCCACACTTTTGACTTAAAGAAATCACCTTGCTAACCATGAATAGTTGTCTGCAAGTATCTGCTCCCCCACAAGAAACTACTGGTGCACAGCTTCATTCTTATTCACAAGTAGGGAGGGGAGCAGCTGGTGTGGTTGAGAGAGGAAATCTGTCAACCATGAAGACTGGTGTTTAGGAGCTTGTTTCTCCTACAGCTCATCACAACAGGTAAGCTCCTCTCATCTTCAGGCTTCCGACCATGAAAGCTTGAACCTGAGCACTGGAAGCACAATGTTCTCAATAGAGGGCCTCTGCATTTGTAGCACACATAATGGTTTCTAAGGCACATTTGTACCAATATAGGAGCACTTCCTTTTCCTGGCAATATGTCCTCTTTTTCTTGGCATGATGTCCTTCCTATATTTTGATTATTTCTCTTTCAGGAAATGATAACCTTAAAA
This sequence comes from Furipterus horrens, assembly GCF_987537825.1. Classification (NCBI taxonomy): domain Eukaryota; kingdom Metazoa; phylum Chordata; class Mammalia; order Chiroptera; family Furipteridae; genus Furipterus; species Furipterus horrens. Next base: position 150,226,042 of record NW_028327171.1, on the reverse strand, counting down.
ATAAAAAAAATAAAAAAACAACTGTCAATAGTAACAAGTGGTTGTACTCTAGACATATGTTTTACTTTATGGTTAATCCTTGATTGATTGATTGCTTTATATCCATCCAACAGCTTGATTACCCATGTTTTGCTCAGTGATAGTCTTTGAAACAATTCACTTTGATTTATAATTTCCTAAGTTGCCATTTGTGTCTAGTCTTTTACATATCTTAGTATTTGACCATTGTGGCATAATTCATTACACAGTGGTTTACAAAATCTTGTGCTTACAAAATAGTAAACCATGGACTAACCTGGTTTATTTGAAGAGAGAACTGTGTCCAGACCTATTTAGATCTTGGTTTTAAAGATTAAATATCTTAAGTTTTTAATATTTTCTCAGTAAATAATAAATTTTTTTCTAATGTTATCTCTAATATTTAGAAAATTTATAAGTAGAAACTTTTAGGGATGCCAAAGCAATTAAGTCTGGAAATATAAAACATGTGCTTTTAAATGACAATATATGAAGAACAAAATACTGATATTAAAATTTTGAAAATTTAAAATAAAAATGTATTTTTCTTTTTAAAGAGAATTTACTGAAGGATTGCTTTAGCTTTTGGATAAGCTTGTACTTCAAAATTAAAGTAAATCCACATCTACCTTTTGTATGAGATTGAACACTTGAAATTGAATTTTACTGAATTTTTACTATTGTCAGATGTATTTTAACTCCTTCAACATTATACTTTCATTCTACAAACCAAACAAAGACTTCACTGACTATTGAGATAAAGAAAAGCTGCTCAGAAGATGAACCTTTGCTTTTTAATGTTGAGTTTCATTTCATGCTTAATGTGTTGTAGAGAGAAAGAAAGAAAATGTTAAAAGTGTTCCATGATTCAGTGATTTTTGAGCTAAAAATATTTTCAATTTATGATCCAATGGATTCAAAAGAGTGCTTAGACACTAGAAGAATGCTTTAAGAAAGGTTATATGACCACCAAGGGAAGTGTCATCTTAGAGTGTGGAATACCTGTCATGTAGCAGTTACTTAAGAAAGGTTGAGTGAACTTTTTTACAGTCCCATGTTTCAATGAAATTATACATTAGAATGTTAGGCCATTCCATAAGCTCATCTGATTTTCCTTACCCAATATTTTCAATTAAGAAATGAAAAGTTGTTATTTTAAGAGAATTTTACTTTCATACTCATTCCAAAGCTCTTAATCACAATGAACTATGGTCCTATTTTCTATATTCTCCTCTTACTATTGTTTTCTAATTGAATTGCATTATTGACATGTTGATTTAAAAAATTGTTCATGGAAACTTGGTAGGCATCAGATAAAGTCTTGCTGATTATTGGCATCATCATCCATTCATATGAATAATTTATAATAACTTCCAGAGTTAATCATACTTGGTACTTTGCACATGTTACCTCAAAATCCTTACTACTCTAGAAGTTACTGTTGCCCCCATTGTCCTACATGAGAAAATGAATGGACCTTGAGCGATTAGTAACTTTTCCAAGGTCACATAGCTAAAATGTTCTTGTGCTAAGATATGATCCCAGATGTGTGAATACCACAACTGCAACAGTTGCTACAATACCATCCTACTAATTTTTCTGGTGATAAATTGATAGTAAGGAAAGTTTCAGCTTACCTGCACACGGTGCTTTGTCATTAACAATTTGGATCCACCCCCATAGCTTTGACTAATGATTTCACGTAGAGGAAATGCAAAACAATTTATCATTTTGGTAGATTTAGAGTCTACTAGTATCAGATGGCCTTAGGAGGTGGGAATGTGAATTTTAGGAGGCAATTCAAAATGAGCCTCAACTTATCCAAATATATGAGTATAGCCCTCTTACTTGGAAATATATATTTACATTTTTTGTCTTTAAAGTCCATGATTGTAAAGACCTCTAGTGTTAACTAATATCATGTTGCTGAAACAAGTTTTTATTCAAACTCTGTTCACTGTAGTTTTGATAAAAATATTTTATACTAAAATGTTATGGCTTATTTGCATGATATCAACAAATGTACTTTAAAGTTAGAAGACATTTTTGTAAACTGGACTTGCTTGCAAAAATAATAATTTATTTTATTTTATGTATAATAATGTATGATCCCCATCTAAACACTTTCCACATGTTGGATCACACAATCTTCTCAACCATCTTATGAGGAATCTTTGTTCTCATTTATGAGGAAACTGAGGAGCGGGGAAGAATCTGTTGATTGAGTAAATCTAGATTCAAAAAGATACTGAGAGATTTGAGTAATGGTCTGATTTTAAAAGATAAAATTTAACCTGGAAAAATAATGAGGTCCTGCATTTGGGCCTAAAACAACTGTGCAAATCATAAATATAAAACATGCAGAACTTTTGTTCAAGAATCCTTAGGCAAATCAATAAACTATGGAAAGATGTATCCACCTCTCTTCTGTTTCTTGATTATTCTGATCTTAGAGTGGTTCTGGCCCTGATACCATATTTTTTAAAAATTGTAAACAAATTCAATGTATTCAAAAGAAAGCAACTATACTGGCAAAGGTTTTAAAACCATTTTACATGAAAAGTGGTCAAAAGAACTGGCAGTACTTACTATTGAGGGGAAAAAAAGCCTCAGGTATAATAGGATACCTGTGCTCCAACATCTGAGGAAGTGCCACAAACAGAAAGAATTACATATGTTCAGTATAAATCCAATTAGTAAAACTGGTAACAGTGAGTAGGAGAAACTACACAGAGGGAGAATTCAACTTTTAACTGAAAGAATTTTCTAATGGAGCTGTACAAATGTAACGTAAACCGCCTTTGTAGAAAATGAATTCCCTATTTCTGATGCCTTTCAGCAGATATTGCAGAGGAGATTCAAGAATGACTAGATCCTTGAGGTGCCTACCAGTGTTACGCTTTCATTATGCTAAATGCTTTCCTTTGGGACAGAAAAGCAGGGTACCTGGCAGGTGGCTCCACTGTCTCTTCTGAACAAGCAGCAGCCTGCTCAGGGACTTTGGAGAAGGCCTGCTCATTACAGGATTTGGGCAGAAGTAGCAAGACCTGAGGTACAAATGTGAAGGCTGAATCCTCCTTTCTCACTTGCATGCCTGCCTCTTCTCACAACCCCCGCCCCCATTGTGCTAAAATAATATTTAATTACATCTTGGCCATAAATTTCATAAGTTTCTGATCTCATGTCTAAATGGAACACTCCTAAATGGTTTGTCCAGAAGTTATACCCAAAAGGACTTTAAGATTATTTTACTGAGGCAGGTGCAGACATACCCTCTCAGCTTTCTGGAAATTCAAAGGCTAATTCTTACATTAATCTCCCTACCTCAAAAGGGAAATTAAACTGGCTTGGGGGCACCTATTTATCCCAAACAAAAGAATCCCTGAGGTACAGACTTTCATGGATTTAACAGGATTTTGTTTTCTTACTGTATCAGTAAAAGGTGTTAATGAATAAATCATTTGTTCTAATGCAACACAAGATGTGGTCTCTACCACACTAAATAATCATTTCACTGTTTCTGGGAAAGAAAACTTCATATTTTTATGTCTCAAGGCTTAAGAACACACCCAGAATCTAAGCGTGTAATTATGGCATTGTGTCCCGGAGCCCTCGCAGCACTGCAAAGAACAGTCACTGCCCTGAGGGGTATGAGGTTTTGCCAGTGTCCTGACAAAATTCCAAAATATCTTTCTACAATACTACAGTTTGCTTAGTACATTAGGCCTCCTAAACATTAAGAAAAAAAAAGAAAAGAAAAGAAACATTTCCAAAAAGAGGAATATTTCAGGCTAAACTTCTTCCCAGATGACAAAGGCATTCGTAGTAGACACAGACACATTAGAGTCATGAAGACCACCTTTCTGAATGCAGACTAATTCTGTTCATCTCATTGGGAGGAAAGGAGGTAATAAGTTTTATTGGCCAGAAGACCACTCGTTTATCCTAAAGCAAAATCAGTCCTATTAGAATCGTACCACTGTGCTGCTTGTCCCTGATCCTTGGCACAAGGGCTTAGGTATGGGTTTTCCCATATGTAAGTATTTTTGGCAAAGTTTATAATATTCTTCACATATCACTTCTTTTTATTATGATTTATTTCAGTAAAGAAAATGTTATACATTAACATTGATTAAATATCTTCTTAATGATACAATGTTTTATATTTTATAACAAAAGGAGAAAAATTATGAAATCATAACATGAGTTTTCTATGTTCCTAAGAGACACCACCAGTCTTATTGAAAATGTCCTGACCTAATTTGATAGCATCATGTGACCTCACAGTCCTGTACTCCAAAGTCATTGTAATTGACATTGTCATCTTAGGATCTTGCTTCAATACTCCTTGCTCTAATATAATTTCACGTCCTGTCCTCAGAGTGGCGTTTATTTTGAAATTTTGCCAAGAACACTATCATTCTGAGTGCTAAAGTTTGATTAAATAGAGCCCCAAAGAATGTCTTTCAAAGGATATATTTCACCCAGTTTCCATTTATAACACAAAGTAGCATATGCTTTGAAATGACAACAAACCATCTTCAAATTTAGACTTAAAAATAATAGATAATTTGCTCTTCTACTCTCATCAAGGAGAGGAATGCTTCGTAGAAGGAATCTTGTGGTTTCTCTCCTGGGCACCTGGAGGCACTATGTTTGGGTGGTAGATGATCCCAAACACTTAACATATGTAACTGGTGCCCATGACTTTCCCAGCCAGGCTGAATCTGCAGTCTTGAGACTCTCAACCAAAGGTGCATTACTGCCCAGTTTCTGAACTGATTAGGTATACAGTAGTTACCAGGGGCCAGCTGGTGGGATCTGACTGATCGTACCATAGTATTTGGTATTCTCAAAGTGTTACCTAAATGATCTATTCTCTAGAGAACCCCAGCCTTCTCCCTGAAACTCATTTGTTTGTCTAGCCTATACAGCTAGTTTCTGTCCAAATGTCTTGACTTCTGCTGCAGAATTGGACCAACCCTGATACCCCACCCGAACTTAACTGTCTCAGAGAACTAGAACTTTCTTCTGATATACTCCTAATTATTGTTGACAATCTAGAATTGTGATGCCACCACTGGTTCACATAGAGAATAATGCTGCTTTGAAACTACTATGATTATGTCTCAATAATTATAATATGTGGTCTGGGGTACTTATGATGGTCAGGATCAAGCTCAAGTCAATCATATTCCTATGACCCAGAAATTTGGATGGCTGCTGGCTCTCCTCATCTGGAGCCAAAATTACAGTTGAGTTTGCTTCCCAAATCTAGTTACTTGTTTTCTATTCTTTTCCCATTCCTCTGATCTGCTATGAACATCCAGGATGCTTTCAGTATAGATTATGTATGTAATAGCATACTGACCAATCAATATGAATCAAGAGAAAAAGTAAGAATGTAAGATTGAGAGCTACATCTACTTAAGTAAATCATATATTTCTGTTGCCTGCTCTACCCATGATATATCCAGTGAGATGTTAGGCAACTAACAAAGTATTCAGAAAGAGACTATGTGTTCAGACACAGGGGCCAAGATGATTTAACATGCTATTTTTGTCTTGAATTTGAGAAGCACTAAATACGGCCAGTACTTTAACACACACTTGAATTTTGAGTGGGTCAGCTAATAAAAGCTCTTAACATTACTAAGATATCATTACATTGTTCTTCACTATGTAATGCTCCCACAACATTGCAGGGCAAGGTTAAATTACTTTTTAAATTATTCATTATTCTGTACTCACTGGTTTACTCATCTTTCCCATTAGCTGATTTAAACCAAGAGTTTATTTTATATGGAAGAAAATCCTAAAAGTAAAGAGGGTGTGGTTATAAATTATAATTTTTGAGAAGCGTCTTCCCTCAATATATGTATGAGTTAAAAAAGGACCTTCTGTGTATAAATATTTTATTAAATCTTATGTGCGGCAGGAGAATCATAAGACTGCCAGGACCTTATAAAAAGAAACAGCTACTGTTTATATGCCAGTGATTAAGAATTATGGTTTCATACAGTAATATTCTGGCTTAGCCTATTTATGAGCCAGGACCATCTGGGAAGCTTTACCATTTTCATATTTACAGATAAATATTCCAGTTTCCACTTTTTCCTTGCATGACAAGTCTTTTGAACAGTGACACATTTTAAATCCCTTTGGAGCTCAGTAGTGTGGCTGAGTGAGTCTAATTTGGATTTCATTTCTTTTGATTCTCAGGACTTGGGAAGGTGAGTGTAACATGACTTTGGTTCCTGACACTAGTTGCATAGATTTATTTCAGTGATTGATTAAAGAATCACATGGTTTTTCCAAGCATTGCAACACTGCATCAGTCTTCAAGAGAGCTCTAACTGCTATTGATTCTGGCCTGCTGTCTCAGGAAGAAAATCCTGAAAGACTGCATCTAGCCATTAACAGGCATACGCAGAGTTAATGGTTGCTTCAATTGCTGACCAAGAAGCGGGGGTGGGGGTGTTGGGGGGGTTGGGGGGGCATATGAATAAAAGCAGGTCCAACAATAGCATTTCATAATATTCTTTTTTTTTAAGTCTTGCCATCTATTTTATTTTGTCAATTAATTTAAATTTAAATGCAGAAAATGTGAATGATCACTACAGTCAGTAATTAAAAGGATGCTCACCTTGGCAACATGTAAACTTCTACAGGTAATTTGAGATTTAATTTTACCTTACAATTTTATGTGTATGAGAACAATGTTAATTATTATTTTCTTGGTTATTTTTAATTACAGAAGATCTGCTTGCTGCTGTAAAAACTTCATAGCATGGACATTTATGAGGAAAAAGTGAAAATCTCCACCTGCTCCCTAAAAGCTGTTGGGTGGGAGAGGGATACAATAGTAAGAACTGAGGATTTAAAGAAAGTAAAAGAAGAGCAATTCAGGTGATGGCAGATACACATTTCACTCTAGAAACTCAAGTATTAGAAAATGCTGTATTTTTTCTACAAAGGGTTAAATTATAGTAGGAGGTCCATACTATTGGATAAATTCTTTCCCTTAATCCACCCCACCTCCTTCCTTAGAGTCCGGTCCATAGTAATGAGCTCACAAAGTGCCAAGGCTCTAGGAAAAGCAGTGGTGGCATCTTATTGTCATCCTTGTGTTTCCACTGTGGCATCTGAGATGATTCTTGTTTAATATTATCCGGGTTGGTTGGTTTGTATAGATGTCTCCTTGCAGAGCTTCTGAAAGTCAGATGATTCCTGGTATTTAATTCAGACTGTTCTTGCACTGCAAAGAAGTATTGCAGTCTGGCCTTGGGAGTATGAGAATCATCCACCACTCCTGTACCATCTTGGACTCAGACCCAACTGCCCAGATGTACTATGCAGCCATTTCTTCTCTGGAGAGGGTCCCCTGCTCACTCCTTTCAGGTCTTCGCACCTGCTTACAAGTTGTCACTGCCCTGCCCTGGTCCTGACCTGGCTTTGCCTGAGAATGGCAGCAGATGGAATTCTTAGTCTCTTTCTCTCAAACCCAGTTCCATCAAAATCTTTCAAATCTTTTTCCAAGTCCTGATTTCTTTCCATTTTTTCCAGCATGTTAAACTTGTGAAATTCAAAATTGACTACTTTTTTCTCTTTTCTCTGTGATGTCATTCCTTTTGTGAGACAGGAAGGAGTAAAGTCCAGCTGATTAGAGGAAGGGTTAAGGCATATAAGAAAACACAGTGATGAATTAACAACTGATTTGTCAAAAATATTAATATTAATTATGAATTAAATATTATTAAATATACTAAAATATTTTGAAAAGTATATGCACCATACCTTTGCCATATAAACAGATCTTTTGTTTCTATTTTTCACAAATATAAAATTATTTAAATGTATAGATAAAATTCTGCAAGGTACTGCATTTCCCTTAAACAATGTACTATGAACAACCTTCAAGTGTTATTCTTGGAAATAAGTCCCAAATTTACAAGCAGCTGGCTAAAAATGGTGTATTTATGGCTGAAATCAAATCAGTATACAGCAGTATTCTTGTACCAATTTTTTGTAGTCTGTGTCCACTCTCATTAATCTATTCTATGTATTTAGCACTAGTGTTGTACTGTTGTTGGTTTGTCTTAGCATTTATTCATCCTCCTATAATCCCTATATGTACCATATCTTATTAAATACACATACACACAAACATTCTCTCAAGTTGTTTCTAATTTTTTATTATTTGAACATCACAATGAGCATCTTTGTACATATTTCTATATGTATCTCCAAAGTCTTTAATACTTCTACAGCACAGATAACTAAAACTTGGGCTGAAACATGTACACATTTAAAGTCTTCCAAAGTTTATACCAATTGCACACCCATTGAAAGTATTAACATGCCCTTTTATCCACAGCTTTACTGTCATTAAATATTATATTTTTTAAATTGTTGCCAGTTTTTAGGTGAAGTATGTTGGCTATTATTTTAAATTTATTACTCATGTGTCTAGTATGACAGTCCTTGTGTTTTCTGGACACTTGAACACTTTTTCTCAAATTTACGTCTATTTCACTTTTTGATCTTTCGTTATTAACTTATAGATGCTCTCTGACTGTCAGTGATAGTAATTTTTTGGTATTTTATATATATGGGGAACATCTCCCAGTCTATCACTTATGTGTTTTTCCCCATATAAACATTTTCTATTTCTGAGACATATATATTTATCTTTCTCTTTTTAATGGTTGCATTTCCTGTTAGAAAGTTATAGAATAAATTTGGAGAGTATCTGTACTTTTTCCAATGCTTGAGAGCAGCATAAATAGCATGATAATTACTTGTTCCTTGAAGACTGAGATAAAACTCACCCATCATAAAACCATTACTGTCAAGTGCCTTTGGAGATGGGGAATATCTATGTCTTGTTTATTTTCTCTTATATCCTCTATGGTTATTGATCTATTTGAGTCTTCTAATTCGTTTGAGTCAAATTTATCCTTTATATTTTTGAGGAATACTATCCATTTAGTTCATAGCCTTAAATGCATTGATAAAGAGTTGCTTATGCTTTCCTTTCATTATCTGTTAATTCTGTTTCTGTGGTTATCTTATTTTTATTTCAGGTATCATTTGTATATTCTCTCTTCTTTACTTCTCAGGCATGCAAGAAGTTTATCGGTTTTATTGGTGTTTTCAAAGAAGCAGTTCTCATCCCTATTAATAATGTAATTATTATAGTTTTGTAATTTCTGGTTTAGTATTCATTTCTGCCTTTATTTTTATTATTATTCTTACAGTTTCTCTTTGGCTTAAGAAAATAGTTTTCAAATTGAACACTTCGAGTATTTTCAGGCTTTTTCCTTTTGTAATAAACATATTTACTAGACTAAAATAAAATATACAAGGTGAAAGAGAAACCACCATTTAGATGAAGATATTTTCAATCTGCACAACAAAAAAATTTTAAATCTAAATTATCTAAGACTTATGAGAATAAGAAAAATAATATGAATTGAAATTATTAAAGTACATGAAGAGGAAACAAACAGTCACAAGAAAACTAGTTCAATGCAGCATGGTAAACAGGGAAATGAAAATTAAGACAATTAAATAGTTGTGCACACATCAAATTGGCAAAATAAAAAATGTCTTGACAATATTGACTTAAGGATTTGAGGAATGAGAACTGCTTTTGGTAGTATAAATTGTTGCAACTATTTTAGAGAACAATTTCAAAATGTCTAATAAAGTTGAAGACAGTGTAATCTATGCTCCTGTAAATCCATGTCTGAATAGAGAAATTCTTCACAAGTATCAATATAATGATCTTCTCAGTGTTGTCTCTAATAAAAAATAAGCTAAAAACTACCTGTAGGACTAGTGGTATGGAAATGGATTAAATAAACCAATGAAATATTGTACAGAAGTTAATATGAGTGAATGTTATCTCTTTATGCACCTATCAGTATGACTTAAGCCTGAAGATATAATAGGTATAAAAGCAATCTGAATTTTATCATTCATATACCATGGAGGTAAGTAAAAACAAAATTATACAACTTTGCCACATGGTCTGAGGCCTGAAAGAGCAAGGAGAATCTGCAAACTTTCCAATCTCTGTAGAAAAGATGATGTCTACCAATATGTTGTGAGAAAGCTCTTAAACAAAGCAGGTAAGAAACAAAGGACCAAAGCACCCAAGATTTAGCATCTTGTTACTCCATGCATCTGCAGTACAAATGTCAGTGTGTTGATCTGAAGGAACAGCACACTAGAAAAATTACAAAGAGGCCACAGAATATGCTAAACTTTTGGCCAAAAGAATGAAGGAGGCCAAAGAAAAACATAGGCTGTCCTCTCTAAGAACTTCTACCTGTAAATCTCAGTCCAGTCACAAATGAGATTTTTCTAAGAGTAACAAATAAGTAGAAAGAAAGAAAGAAAGAGAAAGAAAGAAAGAAAGAAAGAAAGAAAGAAAGAAAGAAAGAAAGAAAGAAAGAAAATTATAACCATGCAAAAGTAAGTGAGGGAGTTTATTATGCAGAAGGAACAGTGTGTACAAAGACTCAATGGCAGGGGGAACTTGGTTTGTTCCACTTCTCTTTGAAGATAAAATAAAAAGAAAAAAAATAATAGAGGAGTCAGATGAGAAGCAGTAAGAGGTATAATAGAGCAAGTTGAGGGGGGCATTTTAAGTCAGGTTAAGGATTTAAATTGTTGTCTTTAAAGTGATAAAAACCACTACTAAAATAGTTAAACAGAGGGAAGATTTGAGGGTGAAATTAAGGTGACTGACTTCATCAATATTTAAATTTTAAGAGGATCCTGTAGCTGGAGGTACTCCCTAGCTCTCCCTCAGTGGAGAGTCGATTCGAGGCAGTGACAGAAACCATAGGGAAAATGGGCTACTACTGCAGGAGTAAAAGTGAGAGTTTATAGTTGTTTTGTCTAGAATGGTAGCTAATGAAATGAAAAAAATCTGTCTTACTTGAACAATAGTTAGGAGGCAAAATGTATAGGACACTAAGATGGATTAGATATGGGATGCAGAAAGTCGAGGAGTGACTCCAGGGTTTCTAGCCTCTTCAACAGGATGGGGAGGTTCTGAAACAGGTGGAGACTGTGGGATTTGTCCTGGACATGATCATAGTCACTGAGAATGGAATGTGTATGCAGGTGATGAGGCTGATACTAACATGGCAGCAGCTGAAAGTGCCTAATGGGGATTGATGCAATAAAAATAAAATTGAATGAGTTGAGAAAAGGCAGAAAAAGGTAACTGAAGTTCAGTCAGTGATATTTGGAGTCAGTGATATTTGGAATCATACTCAACGAGGTAGTGTTTGACTACTTGGTGATTTTTCAAAAATACATAACTACCTCTCAGGGTCTTGGTTTTCTCATGTTAACAGTGTGAAATTGTGTCTACTCATAGGAATTGTACAAATTGTCTCTATACAGAATGCAAGTGAGTTATCCATTCATCTTGACAATACACCCAAATATATGGAGTTCAGAAGGCATAAACATTTTAAGCTGTGGCCAATTGATTTGTGCCAAAGGAATAGCCTATCACCTGGATATCCCATGTGAAAATACCCAAGAAAACAAGTACCATCCCAAAGTAGGGCCATAAGAACTGAGCATATAGACTTTCTCTGGGTTCTGGTTTCTCATGGAAAATCAGGAGCTCTGACACCAGATTTGTTCTCAGTTCTCCAGTCCACATAGTCCCAACCAATTCCTGTATATTACCTTACACCCAGTTCTTTGTGTTCACTTATATTCCCTATCTGGACCCTGCATTCATCCCAGTGGGTAACCCAGACATTACTTTCACTAACACCAGTAGTTAAGAACCTGGGCTCTGGAGTGAGATCACCTTGGTTCAAATCCTGGTTCTGATGCTTGTTATTTGACCAGAGGCAAGTTACTTAATCTCTCTAAACTTTAGTTTTTCTTTTGTAAAATAGGAATATTAATACTTAATTTCAACATTGTCATACAGATTAAAAACAAATATATATATATATATATATATACACATATATGTATGTATACACGTGTGTGTGTGTGTGTGTGTGTATAAAGCCTACAAGATTTTACATAGCAACAGATTAATGCTCATGGCTAGGTACTGAAGAAGTGGGTAGATATTTTTCTTAGGTGTTTTTCTGAAGGTTTTAGTACATACAAATGGATATCTTCAGGGATCCAACTATTCTCAGAAAGTCTCCCCAAGGACATATTACTCACTTCCTTGAACTTCCCTAGAGCTTCTCAATACTCAAACGCACATTATCAGCCCATCTAGATTTTAGCACTTCCAACTCATGTTTTCTGTTTTTCCTCTAGAGCATGGCTTAAGTCTAGGTTCTGTAGAAGCTTAGATGGGGCTCACTTTGCCCTACTTTGGTGATGCTAGGGAAGAGGCCAGTGCTTTGATGCAATTTCAGTATTTCTGAGAAGGTGTTAGTACTTACCAACCACCCTCCTATCTCATTTATTTAAAATGGTATATTTGACTCCCATCAAGATGGAGGTGCAGGTAGACACATTTTGCCTCCTTGCACAACCATAAGAATGATCACAATTAACCTCAAAACAAAAAAACACCCAGAACTGCCAGAAGATCTAACTGTATGGAAGTCTGACAACCAAGGATTTAAAGGAGCTATAGTCACCCAGTGCTGGGACAAATAAAGCCTCTGGGCAAATAACTTCTGGCTGTAAAAACCATTGGGGATGGGGCAGTGGAAGAAACTGTGGGTTGCTCAGAGAGTCCATTTAAAGGGACCAAACAGGCCTGGAACATATGCAAGCCCACCCACTCTGGGAATTACCACCAGTGAAGTAGTTATAAGAGCACCAGTACCATATGGGTAATGCGTGAAGTGACTGGAAATGGGGCAAGTACAAGGCAAGCCTCCAGAAGTCAGGCAGCGGCAGCACTGTCCCCTCTCTCACTCTTCCACCTTTTATCCTTCACACGCACACAGAGCCACAAAAAGGTGAAGCAGATTGCCCTGTCCTGGCAAAAACCCAAAGCTCCACCCTATACAATTTAACCGGTGTACTAAGACAGGATGTCAAAGCAGCTCTACCTAGTACACAGAAACAAAGACAGGGAGGCTGCCAAATTGAGGAGACAAAGAAGTATGACCCAAATGAAAGAATAGAGCAGAACCCAATAAAAAGAAATAAACAAAGCAGAGGTAGCCAGCCTTTCAAATTCAGAGTTCAAAACACTGGTGATTAGAATGCTCAGAGATCTCATTGAGTATGGCAAAAGCATAAGGGAAGAAATGAAGGCTACAGTAAGTAAAATAAAGAAAAATCCATAGGAAACCAACAGTGAAGGGAAAGCTGGGATTCAAATCAACTATTGGGAACATAAGGAATAAATATTCAACCAGAACAAAATGAAGAAACAAGAACTTTAAAAAATGAGACAAGTTTAAGATGATTTTGGAACATCTCCAAAAGTACCAGCATCCAAATCATAGGGAGGTCAGAAGGAGAAGAGGAAAAGCAAAAAGTTGAAAATGTATTTGAAAAAATAATGAAAGAATTTGGGGAAGGAAATAGATATATAAGTCCAGGATGCAGAGAGTCTCAAACGATTTGGACCCAAAGAGGACCACACCAAAACACATCATTATTAATAGATCTTAGTGCACCTGTTAAGTTGTAAAGTTAAAGATAAAGAGAGAATCTTAAAACCAGCAAGAGTAAAGCAGAGAATTGCCTACAAATGGGTTCTCATAAGAGTATCAGCTAATTTCTCAAAAGAAACTTTGCAGGCTAGAAGTGGCTGGGAAGATGTATTCAAAGTGATAAAAAGCAACCTAGATTACTCTATTCAGCAAAGCTATCATTTAGAATGGAAGGGCAGAGAAAGTGCTTCCTGTATGACCACTTTGTCAGTTTTAGTTTATTTACTTCAAAAAAAGGGGTGGGGGGTCATGTCTACTCACATATACATGTATATCCATTTTTTATTACAAATGAAATCATACAACACATTTCTCATTATAAAACTTTATATGTTTATATACATATCAATATTTTAATACCTGCAGTGTTTTCTATTACATAAAATATTATGCATAGATGAGTATGTAATAAATTCCCCATTGTTAAACATTACAAATAATGTTACAGTGTGTGTGCACACACACACACACACATATACACTCATTCATGTATCTCAGCATGCTTCTTATTCAAGACATGCTGAAAGCCTAAACTAAGTCAGTGACAGTGGAGATGGCAAGATGGAAGGTATATAACATTGAATATATGGGGACAAAATAAAGTCTAGGGCAATCCTTAGATTTCTTTTTTCGACAAACGGTTCTGTGGGATGATGTTCACTGAACTAAGGATTGAAGAGTAGAAGAAATTGGTGCTTATAGGGGAAATGATGTCTTCGGTGTCATACAGGTTAAATTTCAGTTGTCCATGGAGAATCCAAGTTGAGCTTTCCAGTAAGTAATTAAATACAATAGCCTGAAATTCAAGAAACAAGTCTGTGCTGCCAAGTTTGTTCTGCAGCAGGCTGTGAAAATGGACAGTGTCAGTAATTAGTAGCTTGGCCTAGGAGTTACTTAGTCAGATTCTGAGTAAGTTAGCAAGAAAGAATACACTTCTATTATGGATCGAATACCAAATATTTACAAGATAGAAGGAGACTAATTCCACCTTGAAATGATGTACTGATGTACAATAGTCATAAAATTCACTTTTTAAGCCTAAATTGATGTCTTTTGGTAGTTATACATTTTTTATTTTGAAATTATAGAAATATCATATTTTTAATTCTTCAGTTTGGTCAGAAACCATGTGTTAATTTCACAAAAATAAACATATTTTTATGCCATAAGTCTTGTTTGTTCCCAGAGCACCAGTTGAAGGGGAACTCTAACATGGCAAAGGGAGCAGTAAATGCTGAAACTGCACACCCAAAGTTATAACATTCTCATGAAAACATGTCAGCCAGAGATGGAAACAGGCTCTGTTATAGAATCTTTACAAGAGATGCTTGCTTTTTAGGAGGTTGTCCTTTAGGACCTTTCCAACTCTAAGTCTGATTCTGACTGATAGAAAGGAGAATCCAAGTTTTGTTTAGTCAGAAAGCCAGGGCCTATTCCAAACCCATTCCTTGAAGGCAAAGGAATCCTCCACTTAGTCCCAGAAATCCCCCATCCAGCTGGCTTCACCAGTCTGTCAATCAAGAACAAGTCATGCTCTGACCAGTGTGACTCAGTTGGGCATTGTTCTGCAGAACGAAATGTCACTGGTTAGATCACCAGTCAGGTCATATGCTTGGAATGCAGGCTTAGTCCCTGGTTGGTTGCCTCTCAATGTTTCATTCTCACATCAATGTTTTTCTCCCTCTCTCTCTCCCTCACCCGTTCCACCTCTCTCTAAAAATATATAAATAAAATCTTTAAAAAAAAAGAAAGAGCAAGTCACTGGTGTCTTTCACCTACCCAACCTCCTGAGGCAGGAACTCTAATTGCAGTGGGAAGAGAAAACAACAGTCTTTCTGACATTGTGTGGGGAAATTCTTTTCTATTTCCTGAACTGCAAATTTGCAGTGTAGAAAATAAAAATTTCTCCCAAGCTCAGAACAAAAACATACAGTATACTTGAATTGTTGTAAAATGCTGGTTGTGGTGGAACACCTCAGAACACATACTCTGTACTGATATTTAAACTTCTCCTTCTATACTGCCTAAGAGTTTGGCAAATTTTCCTTAGAACAGAGGCAGTGGATGCAATTTAGTGCTCTCTGGCCCAGTATCATGTACTTGGGAGAAAGCAATAAGTATTATTTGATGATGATAGTGATGCTGAAGGCACTGATAAATTGGCACCCACTCTTCTCGAGCTTGAGGAGAAAAGGTTCTATACATTTATGAGGTGTAATAGATAATTAAGCTAAGTGGGTTTTTTGTGACAATGGATGGTGTCACATATAGGTTGGAAGAGGCCAAATTATTGCTAATTCTAGTATTAGGTGAAAAAAAGAATTTTATTTATTTACATGAAAATGTGGAAAGAAAATAAAGAAGCACAGAATTGGTTAATGAATGTTGATAATATAGTCAGGTCAAAATATATTTCCTGAGGTTATAGATTAGATTATTTTTATAGTTTCAATTAAAATACTACTATGATAATATTTAATTGCAAAATACTTTTGGGTTGAATGAGGCTGAAAATACATAGTGATTGAGAAGAAAGCATATCACATCTCCTAAGGGTGTTTGATAAAAATTGAAGTATGATAATGAATTGTGTACAATTAACACTCTATTTATGGTTGAAATATATAGAAAATTCTCTCTATGGGATGCTGGCTGGGTCTTAATTAAAATCTTGTATGTTTCCTCATAGCTCTCACTTGAAATATTTTACAGAAAAGTCAAGGTTCTCTGGAAAGAAGTCAAAGTGAAGAACATATTCAGACAAGTTTCCAAGTGGACATCCATTAGCTTCTCCTAGTCAATTGAGAATGACCACCATTACATAAGAGACTATATTACTATGCTAGTATATTTTATTACAAGATCAGCTTCACTCTAAAATAAAATTCTTTGGAAGATTGAGCTGATATGTGTTCATCAGAATATAGTAGACACCTGCGATCAAATTCCACCCACAATTTAAAGTGTGAACAGAAAAAGAGCCTCTTAAACTTAGGGATATAGAACTCAATGATCCATGGGAATCAGAACTCATCACCTAATTCTAAAAGCCCACCAAATAGCTTAGAAAAGAAATCACAGTGACAAAATCAGTATCTGAGTTCATGATTTTGTGAGTCTCTTGCAGTAAATTTTATCATGGATCATTTTGGTTCTATCAGTTTTTGTTCAAACTGACAGATATTTAAAACAAAAAGAAAAAGTGAGGAGAAGGACATGAAACAAAATAAAAAATAAATGCAATAATTTATAATATGCTAGAAGCTTTAACTTGCTGTTTTGCTCTTTTAAGGCATATGAATTAGGAGGGAAAAAGAGAGAGAGTACTAGAAAATTAGAAACAGATTTCACGTAACTAACTTGTCAAGTCAGAGTAGTCTGCAAGGACCTTCCAACAATTATTACTTAAAAAGTAATGAGTGCCTAAAGGACTCATTCTAACCTCTGAGAGAATAAGCCTTGTTAAGTAAAATGTCCCCATAGTAGTCAAACTCTATCCAAGAATGCTGGAGCTACTCTAGATCTTTAATCCAGAAAGATTTATTGTAGAAAATTGTTTCACAGGTGATGCAATTGTTGAGGACAAAACAGAGGCGAGTAGGGCAACAGCAGGAAACCATTACTATCTCAAGGGCAGGAGGGACAATGGCGGGTATTGTTATCCATCTGGTGGGAACCAGAGTGACATCTTGATCAGAAGTGGAACCTCAGAGTGAAGGGCTTCCTGAATGAAATTAGAATGAGAGAGAAGCAGTCACTGATGGAGACATCATGGGAAGTAGAAGGAAAGAAGCAAAAAGAGCCAGACTTCTCTTCTGTCCTCTAACCTTTGGCCAGTGCCTGCTTATGTAAATCTGCTTGGGCTTCCATGACAAAATACTATAGACTGGGTGACTTTAAAAAATAGAAATGCATTTTTTTCATAGTTCTGGAGGCTACAAGTCCAAGGTCAAGGTTTCTGGGGAGACTGCTTTTCCTGAATGACATCTTCTTGCTATATCCTGATATGGCCTTTACTTGGGTCATGATGAGAATGAGAAAGAGAAAAGGTTCTCTGGCATCTCCTGCTTATAAGGATACTAATTCTATCACATTATGACCCTATTCTTATAACCTAATTTAATCTTAATCACTTCCTTAGAAGTCCCATCTCCATAAACCATACTGGAGTTTACGGCTTTAATGTACAAATTTGGGGGAAGGCAAACATTCAGTCCATATAACTGACTTTGTCTGAAATTACACAGATGCCAATGGGCAAGGGACCCTGGGAAATTCCCTGAGATACAGAAAAGGAGGGGAGGTGGAATGAGTATAAGGGTACAATCTATCTCAGTATTATTTCAATCTGAATTTTAATAGCACTTGAAGAAAAACAAATAGTAGAATTGAGTGGTTTTAATATAACTTGCTGAAATACATGTTCCTTAATTATTATAATGGTAGATCAATTTATGCTGGCAGATTTGATAGTTGTAACCAAATTCTTGGCTACAGAAAATGGCTAATTTATCACCAAAAATATCTCCTCCTAAACCTTAAGTTTTATGATTACTGAACCATTGTAGAAATTTTGTTTCCAGACAGCAAACTTTTGTCTGCCTGATGAAAAAAAAATAAACTGTTGCCAGAATAAAATAAAAATAAGATTCTATTCTAACGTACTGGAAAACTCATAAAAATAGGTTGGCTTTAAGGTCTTCTTATTAACCCCCCACCTTACCCACTCATATAGATGCAGATGCTGTTGACAAATATAAAAAAGCAATATTCCTCATTTAAATAGGTCCAAAAAACAAAACAAAACAAAACAAAGTCTATCATTATTTGAAAAGGGCTAAGTCTTTCATCATAATCAGTACTCTAAATCTGGGAAGTCACACACAATCTTAACATGAATGCACAAACTTCACCTCCTGCTAATATATTGACTTCATAAACCTTCTCAGGAGAAGCTACAATTACTGTGTAGGTCTATCAAGACATTTAGGTTAAACTTAACAAATACTATTCAGGTAACAAAGAAGGAAATGCAAATGGTTAATCAAAATCAACAATTCATATGAAGAGTAAAATGGCCCTTTAAGTAGGGTTTGCTGGAATACAGTACTTTCCCATTTAACTTTGATTTCAATGAATGCTCCAAGATCTGGCAATATATATCAAGAACCACATAAAATTCATATATTTCAGCCTATTGATTTCATTTCTGGGAAGCTAAGAATATAAAAATTCTGGAAACACTTTACACGTAAAGGAGTTATTAAGTCACTATTTGTAATATTATGAATTAGAAACAATCTACTATTTCGACATTAGGGGAATGTGAAAAGTGTTCCTGGACCCAATTCCACTGTGTGAATGGAGGTTTTCCCACACCAATAAGCAATTCTTGGACACCAGAAGGGTATCTGAGAACTCAAGTCTGGCATATCTACTCAGAAACAGAATCAGATTCCACAGGAAAGGGCTCAGTCTCCACTTCAGATGCCAATCCAAATCCAGGTTGTTGTCTCTGCTTCTGACTGGCTATAAATCAGAGGTTTCCATGACCTGCTCCTCAAATTTGATCAATTTGCTATAACAGCCCACAGAACTCAGTAAAACCTGTTTACTCACTAGATTATAACTTTCTCCTAAAAAAACATAACTAGACACAGACAGAAAAGATGCATACATAGGGCAAGGTCTGGGGAAAGTGCCCAGAGCTTTCATGCCTAATTCAGATGCACCTCTCTCCTTGCATTTCCAGTTCACCAACCCAGCAGCTCTCTGAAAAAGAGGTTACTACTGCTCTCCCTTAATACTTTTCTTGAAGTTTCATTGTGTAGTCATGATTGGCAATTGATAAGGTCATTATTTCTGCTTTTTTCAAATTTATTTTTAAATTTAGCCATATTAATACTCTTCTGCCTGGAGAGCAATAAGTTGTTAAAGTACACAGAAAGTTGTCTTAATTTAAAAAATCAGAGAAAAACGCTGTTTTATCAAACTCTGACTTACTTCTTTTTAGCTAACTTTTTTTTGCAAAGAATATGTTTCACTCCATAATAAGAAAAAATTTTATTATTAAAATCTGATGATGTTACTTAGGAATTATGTAAAGTAGTAAATATTTATTTCAAAAACAGTAACAATTTATATATGGAAAGAAAACAAAAGGAGAGTGTGGATTATTTGACAAGAAAAATTATACAATGATAAGAGAAGGTTTGCAAAAACCAAAGGTATTGTATATAATTGTCTACTAAATTATTCTTAACATTAAATCAAGAGGAAACAGAAACACCTGAATTCATCAAACTGCTACTTCATGTAAAATGAGGAAAAAATGTAGTAGATGAGAACCTCATAAGACCATAGTTGTTTTTTTAATGAGGGTAGCAAGGTTGAATCATGCTTTAAATTCTCTTCTTAACTAATTGATGAGAATTACTTTTCTGGCATTTCTTTTCTCTTTCAATAAACAGTGAGTCTTTTCAGTCATTTCTTAAACAAAATTTCTCCAATTATTTCAATATTCTCTTATGGTTAATACCTCACCCCTCTAAACCCCACATTTGCATTACCAGATAATATACAGAGGAAAGTCTCTAAATGCTCAGTGCATATGTGTGTGTGTGTGTGTGTGTGTGTGTGTTATATGTTTAGCTTCACAGGAAAAAATGAAAGACACGGCTGAAAAATAGGCAGATTATTAAATCAACTGGGATTTTATGAAACTCTGATAAATATATTCTGCTTGATGGTCACTTAATATTTTTCAGAAGGAAAAATTGATTTTGGTAAGGCTATTCTCTGTCTTATTTTTAAATCAAAGCATGCTATGATTCATTCCTGGATAAAAATAAAACAATAAAATGAAACTGTACTCATAAGAATGTCTTATCCCACCTCACCAACAAAACAAATCTAAACGGAAAGCTACAAAGGGTTTCTCTATGAAAACGTTGGTGTGGAAAAAAAAATGACAAGATCAGGTAGACCACAGGCAGTGAGGGAGAGGGAGTTCTGTCAAGCAATGGTTGAAACTGGAAACCCTGTGTGCATTGATTTAAGCTATCCATCAATTTGTAGGGGCATTGACCTTGAAGAAATAAATTTATCTCCTTGTCAAATACCTTCTGAATAGGTGCTTGCAGTTTAATCAATCTTCAAGCCCTTACTTAGGTCCAGATTAATTTGTGCACTCAAAAGTTAATTAAACCCCTTCTTCCAACAAAACAGATTTGTTCCAAAACATTTGATGATAGTATACAACCATTTCTCAAAAACTCTCCTGAAAAAAATCCACTGGAGGTAATAGAAACCAAGAATCCTGGGTAGTCCTCAGATGTTCACACAGACTTCATAACCATGTCTTGTGGCTTTTAGATAGGAATGCTGACAAATTTCAATGACACACAAGTGTACTATTGTTAGAGGTACAACTGTGTACCTCTGTGTACCTCTGTTAGAATCCAGTCTGACAGTCTCAAAAGCAAGGTTGTTGATTTTCTGGAAATTGAAAAATCACAAACAAATTCTTCTGTGATTTTTTTCCTTTCATTTTCAGTTACCTTAATATTTGCCAAACCAGAAGAGCAAAAAAGAAAAAAAGAGTTAATTATTTAAAGATGTTATTCAAGACAATAAGTAGTTTAAAGTCTGAGTGTTCCTGGAGGTTTAAAAATTTCTGGCATATATTTAAAGCTTCCTAGCAGCTATTCCAGCTGCAGTGCTTGAGAGGAAAATAAATGAAGTATGCAGGTGTCATTTGATATAATGTGACTATTTTCTGGTTGTAAATCCAACTGTCTTCAGTGATTGTTGAGAAAGCAATAGTGTCATGCATGTAACTGGTTAGTTTTTCATAGCCATTGTATGTGAAATATATTAGATGCTTAAAAGAAATGGGTGACTCTTTTAAAATGTCTTTTTAAAGAAAGAACTGAAAAAGAAGATCTCCCCTACGACTTGAATAGAAACAGAAGCTGAAAAATATGTTCCAGTCCTATGCTACTTGTCTGTACAGTAGAGATCTTACCTAAAGTAAAGAGAAAGGCTCAAAGCTTTGAAGAAGGGAAGATGACTCATGCGTACTGTGTCATCCTTAGTGGGCTAAAATGTGGTATTAGGAACCAAGGGACAATACAAGTGCCATCTTCTTTACTTTTTGTGCAGTTGTAACTTATATCAAACAGGGAATACGCACAGGCAAGTCTCTGCCCTGCCCTCATCTGAATAGCCACCACTTACAAGCTCAGTGTGGAGACCAGCATTTGACACATGAAACATCTCTTGCTTATCTCTGACACATTAAGCCTCAAAGCAAAAATAATAGTGAGTTTAGTAGAGAAAATCTGGAACAATTTCTTGAGGCCTAAGACAAGAAAGAAAAAGGAAAAGTTGGTTATTACCTAAAACTAGGCAATCCTTGGGCTACCTAGTTTAAGTTAATAACATCAGTAAAAACTGCCTTAGTAAAACAGAATGTTCCTAATTATGTCAGGACTTTTAAATATTGTTCTGCTTTATAATCCTAAATGGTATAGTTTCTACATAAAAATATAATGGAGACTGGTGAGAATTTATATATAAATAAGTATATTAAACTTATAAAATTTTGAATGCTTGAGCAGATTATTTTCAGTGAACCTCATATTAGAATAATAAAGCTATCAGTTGTGAGGCTTCCAGTCAAGATGGCAGAGTAGGTGAACACAGTACTGGCATCCTTCCATGACCATGTTAAAATTATAACTAAACTACAGAACAACCATCATTGAGAACTGCCTGAAATCTATCTGAATGGAAGTCCTGTAATGAAGGATATACAGAAGAAGCCATGTCCAGACTAGTAGGAGGGGCAGAGACTTGGAACTGGTAAGTCCCACACTCACATGTGACAGTTAAAAATCTGGATGGATGTCTCAGCTGCAGAAGTCCCTGGTGAGAATCCAGGAGTAAGCCCTACACTGGGCTCCCCAACCCAGGGTTCTGGTGCCAGGAAGAGAAGTCCCCATAATTTCTGGCTATGAAAACCATAGGAGATTGTGACTGGGTGAGATGAAGTGTGGCTGGAACCCTAGGCATTCCTCTGAAAGAGCCTGGATGAATTTACTCAGATGCACTCACTCTTAGATTCAGAACGTGGGTAGTAGCTCAAAAGGCACCAGGACGTATAGAAGAAATTGAATCATTTGAATTCAGGGTGAGGGCTAGAGGGGCAGCTTTCTCTCAAACAGACATGTAGGCAGAGGACATTGTTCCTTTGCTGAGCCCTCCCCTGCAAGCTTAGGTGGGTGCCAAGTCTGAGTCTCTACCATTCTGGCTAATATCATTCACCCCCCCCCCCCCTGGTGATTCTCTAAGACCCCACCCCACCTAATTTCTGGCTCATTCAAGCCTTTTCCTATAGCCTTTCCATACAAATCTCTGTCTTGGTTCATGTTGCAGACTTTCCTAAAAATCTTTCAAAGGTTTATAAACCCCAAACAAGCACCATCTGACCTTGGCATACCCCATATCACTTGCTATGCAGCCCCAAGTCCAGCACAAGTGACAATCATCTACATATTGCTTTGTAGCTCATTCTGGGTAGCCTCAGGAAGTGCACAGGCATTCCCTTGGCCTGCACCTCCCAGGAGGTTCCAGAGCCAGTGTACCCAGTGGACAGGTTCAGACCACACCAGAGCACCATCACGAACAACACATTCAAGGGGCAAACTCAGTGGGCACCAGAGCTCCAGCATAGTAAGTCCTGCCCTGTGGGGTTGGCCCCTGCGCAGTACCTCCTCTGCTGAAGTCTTGGCCAGTCCTTGCAGCTGATGGGCCTGAGAATAAATTTCTTTCATTGATGTACCAACAACAATCAAAGCTCAGCTATAATAGGAGGCTGCACACTGCCCATACAGGGGGCACACCTGGAGCACTCAGCTCAGGTGACCAGGGAGGCTGTGCCACTGGGCCCCACAGGACACCTACTACATAAGGTCACTCTGTCAAGATGGGAAGACATAGCAGCTCTACCTAATATATAGATGCAAACTCAGGGAGCATGAAAGCAAAGGTAGGGAAATAAAGAAACATGTCCCAAATAAAAGAACAGGGAAAAGCTCAAGAAAAATAACTAAACAAATTGGAGACAAGTGATATACCAGATACAGAGTTCAAAACACTGATTATAAGAATAGTCAATGAACTTGGGGGAAGAATAGATCAACTCAGTGAGAACTTCAACAAAAAGATAGGAAATATAAAAATGGAGATAGAAAACATGAAACAAAACACCAGTCAGAAATGAAAAATGTAACCAAAATAAAAAATATCCTAGAAGGAATTAACAGCAGTTTAGGAAGTGAAGCAGAGGATCAAATAAGTGATTTGGCAGATAAGAGAGTAGAAAACACCTAATAAGAACAGAAAAACAAAAAAAGAATCCAAAAAAACTGGAGATAGTTTAAGGGGCCTCTGGGACTACTTCAAGTGTATCAACATTCACATTATAGAGGTGCTGGAAGCAGGAGAGAACAAGAAATTGACAACTTATTTGAAAAAAATTAACAGGACCTTCCCTAACTTGGTGAAGAAAATAGACACCCAAGTCTAGAAGGTGTGGTGAGTCCCAAACAATATGAACCAAAAGCGACCCACACCAAGACACAGTAAAATTTAAATGCCAAAGGTTAAAGAAAAAGAAAGAATCTTAAATGTATCAAGAGAAAAACAGTTAGTTACTTACAAAGGAGCTCCCATAAGACTGTAAGTTGATTTCTCAACAGAAAATTTGCAGTTCAGAAGGGACTGGTACAAAATATTCAAAGTGTTGAAAAGCAAAGACCTACAACAAAGATTATTCTACTTAGCAAAGTTATCACTTAAAATCAAAGGACAGATAGAGAATTTCCAGAAAAGAAAAAGCTAAAGAGATTCATTACCACAAAGCCAGTATTACAATAAATGTTAAAAGGTCTTCTTTAAGAAGAAAAAAAGATAAAAAATATAAATAATAAAATGGCAATAAATATATATTATCAATAATCACTTAACATGCAAATAGATTAAATGCTCCAATCAAAAGACATAGAATAGCTGAATGGATAAAGAAACAGCACCCTTACTAGGACTTATTTCAAATCAAAAGACACTAACAGACTGAATGGAAAAGAATATAAAAAGACATTTCATGAAAATAAGAACAAATGAAAAGCTGGGGTGGCAATACTTTAAACCAGACAAAATAGACTTTAAAACAAAGGATATAGCAAGAGACAAAGAAAGACCCAGAAATTCCACTTCTGCATATTTATCCAAAGAAACCCAAAATGTAATTCAAAAAGATATATGTACCCCTATGTTTATTGCAGTGTTATCTACAGTAGCCAAGATACAGAAGGAATCCAAGTGCTCATCAATAGATGAGTGGATAAAAAAAACTGGGGTACATATTTGCAATGGAATATTACTCAGCCATAGGAAAGAATGAAATCTTACCATTTCTGACAATACAGGTGGACCTAGGGAATATTGTACCGAGTGAAATAAATCACACAGAGAAAGACAAATACCATATGATTTCATTTACATGCAGAATCTAAATAACAAAATAAATAACAGAAACAACCTCACAGATACAGAGAACATTCTGATGGTTGCCCGAGGGTATGGGGCTTGGGGGCTAGGTGAGAAAGATGAAGATATTAAGAAGCACAAATTGGTAATTACAAAACATCCATGGGGATATAAAGTATAGAATAGGGAATATAGGGAATATAGTCTATAATATTATAATGAGTATGTATGGTGCCAGATGGATATTAGATTTATCATGGTAAGTTATAGAAATATCCAATCACTGGGTCATATACCTGAAACTAATATAATATTGTATGTCAACTATAATTGAAAAAGTAAAAAATTATTAAGCAAAAACATAACTATATTCTGGTTAGTTCTCTATATTTAGGGCTTAAGCAATTTATTGACATATTCAAATATATGAAGCAAGGATTTAAATTATATGAAAAATTTCTCAAAACTTAGTACTCCATATTGCTCTCTCTGTACATAATTGAACATTTAATGGATCTAATCCAAGACTTGTTACTCACAGTTGAGGCAAAACATCTCATACTGTGAAAACCTAATCATTCCCACAACTCCAGTTATTATAGTTTTTACTTGCAGTATAAATGCATGTAAATTATTTCCTGTAAAAAATTCTTGTAAATAACACATTTTTTCCTTACTAGTATCTCATTCTACTGATGAAGATTCAATTGACATTTGTTGTGATGGCTTAAAAAGTAATTCCAGGTGCTTGTTATCTTTTTTGTATTTGAAATCTGGGTAAAACATTTTGACAAAAATAGTTGTGAGGGCAAATGAGGTAATATATGTCAAAGCATTTGGATGAAGAAGGCAAATATATTTTAGAAACCCCAGTTGTTATTATTTTAGCAATCATATGGGGTACAAAGATTTTAAACTTCAACATTACTTGAAAGTCTTCTAAATATTTTATGACGTTAAAAGATTGCTGAGTTTCAAAAAGAAATAGACAGCACATAAAATGAGTCATTTTATTTAAAAGAACACACACACACACACACACACACACACACACATTCCAAAGATCTCTAGATAAGTACCAGCAACAGGTAAATAAAGTAAACTGATATAATTTTCCTTTCCAATGTTGTAGTATGATGTTAATTTTGCTCTAGAAGTTTTAATTAATGCTGTGCTTATTTCTTGCTAGCTATATTTGAAAGAGGAATTAAACAATGTATCATATGTAAGGTGGTGACAATACTAGAAAGAGGACAAGTACAACGTGAAGGGTACAGAGCAGGGAGTAATGATAGGGTAGGTTGAACCATATGCATTTGTTATTTTATAGGTTGAAAAAGAATCTAATACCTAAAATTTCATATGATTCAATCTATATAGCATGCAATTTTTTTAAAGTTCCAAATATTCCAAACTTTAATCCATCTCCCTCTCCTTCCCATCTTTTTCAGTAAATAGATACCCATCTTTTTTTTTTAACAAGGATAACCTCTAACTCTGTTAATTACCTTTCTCATTCATTTTTCCTTGACCTTGTCTTCTTAGTTAACTCTTTATTATAATTATTCTATTCTTCTTTCTCTTACCCTATTTAATGCACTTTTTTTAGAATTTTATCTTAAGACCTTTTCACCATAAACTCCTGCAGTTCAAAATCTTATAGATTTGCTCATTACTTAAACCCATTGTGACGTCTTAACATCTGCCTTTAATATTCATAATAGAGGTATTTGTTATTCTTGTGGTCATTTAGTCTACATTGAACTATTATTCTTTAACTTTTCATATGTATATATTTTTAATTTTTTACTTTTTTATTGAAGGTATTGAAGTGACATTAACTAATAAAGTTATATAGGTTTCAGGTGTACATTTCTATAATACATCATCTGTATACTGTATTGTGTGTTCACATCCCACATCAAGTCTCCCTCAATCACCATTTATCCCCACTAAACCCTCTACTGCCTCTTTCACTCCCCTTTCCCTCTAGTAATCACCATACTGTTATCTGTGCCTATGAGTTCTGTTTTGTTTTTATGGACTCTTTCTGCTTAATCCCTTCATCTTTTTCACCCAGCAACACAAATCCTCTTCCCTCTGAATGCTGTCAGCCTGACCTCTTTCCCAACCTATGAATCTCTCTATTTTGTTTAATTCATTTTGTTCATTAGATTCCACAGATGAGTGAAATAATATGGTATTTCTCTTTTTATGACTGGCTTATTTCACTTAGCATAATGCTCTACAGGTCCACCCACGCTGTTGCAAAGGGTAAGATTTCCTTCGTTTTTAAGGCTGAGTAATATTCCATCGTGTAAATGTACCAAAGGTTTTATATCCACTCATCTACTGATACAAACGTAGGCTGCTTCCAAATCTTGGCCATTGTAAATAACACTGCAATGAACATAGGGGTGCATATGTTTTTCAAATTAGTGTTTTGGGTTTCTTCAGATATATTCCCAGAAGTGAAATCACTGGGTAATACAACAATTCCATTTTTAATTTTTTGAGGAAACTTCATACTGTTTTCCACAGTGGCTGTATAAATCTGAATTCCCCCCAACAGTGCACAGCAGTTCCCTTTTCTCCAGATTCCCTCCAAAATTTGTTGTTTGTTTATTTATTTATGACAGCCATTCTGACAGGTATGAAGTGATATCTCATTGTTGTTTTAATTTGCATTTCTCTGACGATTAGTAACACTGAGCAACTTTTCATTTATCAATTGAACACCTGTATGTCCTCTTTGGAGAAGTGTCTATTCAGGTCCTTGCCCATTATTAATTAGATTGTGTGTATGTCTTTTGAGGGGGAGGTTGAGTTTTAGAGTTTTTTATAAATTTTGGATATTAATCCTTACCAGATGTATCATCAGTGAATATGTTCTTCCAACCAGTATGTCATCTTTTCATTTATTTGATGGTTTCCTTTGCTGGACAAAAACTTTTTAGTTTGATGCCCCATTTGTTTAATTTTTCTTTTGTTTCCTTTATTTGAGGAGCTATATCAGAAAAAATATTGCTATATAAAATGTCTAAGATTTTACTGCCTATGTTTTGTTCTAGGAATTTTATGGTTTTGAGTCTAATATTTAAGCTTTTAATCTATTTTGAGTTTACTCTTGTATATGATGTAAGAAGGTGGTCTACTTTCATTTTTTTTGCATGTATCTATCCAATTCTCCTAATATCATTTATTGAATAGATCTTTATTCCATTGTATATTTTTGCCTCCTTTGTCAAATACTAATTAACCATAAAGGCAAGCATTTATTCCTGAGCATTCTATTATATTCCATTGATTTACATGTCCATTTTTATGCCAGTATTATGCTGTTTTCTTTTTTTTAATCTTTGCTTGAGGATACTTTTATTGATTTGAGAGAGAGAGGAAGGAATAGAGAGAGAAAAACATTGATGTGAGAGAGAAACATCAATCAGCTGCCCTATACATGCATAATAACCAGGGATCAAACCCACAACTCAGGAATGTATCCCAGCCAGGAATCAAACCAGCGACCCCTTCAGAACATGGGATGATTCTCTTCCAACTGAACCATACTGGCCACGGCAGTATCAGGTTCCTTTGATTACTATGTGCTTGTAGTGTAGTTTGATATCCGGTGGTGTGATTCCTCCAACTTTGTTCTTTCTCAAGATTTATATATTTACGTGCTCCCATGTTGAGTGTAAACGTGTTTACAAGGGTTATATCCTTTTTTTTTTGAATTGTTCCCTTTTCTCTTTATCATTATGTAATGTCCATCTTTGTCTCTTACTATAGCTTTTGTTTTCAAGTTTATTTTGCCAGATACAAGTATTGTTACTCTTGCTTTTTTCATTTCTATTTGCATGAAATATCTTTTTCTGTCCTTTTAGTTTTAGTCTCTGTGTGTCTTTTGTTCTGTGGTGGGTCTGTTGTAGACAGTGTACATATATGTCTTGTTTTCTTATCCATTTAGGTACCCTATATCTTTTGATTAGAGCATTTATGCCATTTACATTTAAATGTATTATTGATAAATACATATTTACTGCCATTTTATTCTTTTAACTAAGTTTCTCTGTTTTTATTTTCTCCTTCTCCTTCTTCTTGTTCTTCTCGTTCTTGTTCTTATTCTTCAAGAAGGCCCTTTAACATTTTTTTTGTAATACTAGTTTGGTGGTAACAAACTCCTTTAGCTTTTTCTTGTCTGGGGTCATGTGACTCTCGTCCAATCCACTTTCCCTCTGCAGGAGCCCTGGATAAGAGGCTGTGAATGAAATATTGTGTGTTGGCTCTTTGAGAGGACACCTGTGCTTCTAGGACTACTTTCTCTCATTAATGGAAAAAATCCTGCTGATTAATGCAGCCAGATGTTATGTGGGTGACTCTTCTTGGTACTGTTGCTTTGGGTTGGGGACCCTGCCTTTGTTTTGAGACCCTACACTTCTCAGGGGGATCCTTTCACAACAGGGATATTCCTCGGGAATCTCAGCTGCCACCTGTGCCTGCCTTTTTTGTGTCTCTGCCCTTCCTGCTGGTCTCAAAGTAGCTTCTTCTGTAAGTCCTCGGGGGTAAGACTTCTTTACAGCTAGTCTTCTGTTGGTTGTTCAGGATGATTGCTCTGTAGTTTAGACGTAATTCCAGAGTCGTCCTGGAAGGAAGTGAGTTTACCTTCCACCTACTTCCTCACCATCTTGGATTCCCTCATAGGTATAATCTTTGTCATCTCAATTATACTGTAAATTCCATTATAGCAAAGAGAGTCATTTGCTTCTTAATTACATCTCCAGATCTAATTAACCATTAATGGACTAGGTACACAGAATATATTTTCAAACGAATTAGAATTTTACATTTGTTGGTGTCCTAGGAAAGTGAATTTTAATTTCTATCAATCTTAGTAGTTTGCTGCTTGAGAAACCTTAAAATTCCACAAAAGGAGTAATACCATGACTGGTTATACAATGTATGTGAAAACATAAATTCCCAGTAAAATTTATTTTGACATTTCTTCAGATTGTTTGCTGTCTTAAAACTCAAAGATACCTTCACAAATGTAAACATTTCAAATCAGTTGAGTCAGAAAATAGGAGGACTGATTGTTCTGAATTGTCCAGCTCTACAGTTTTGTTTCTGTTTTAATCTTCTGTGATGACACAAGCTTGCTTCAGTTTGTGTATGACAGAAAAGCAGGTAAAATACCCAATATGGAAACAAAATGGACAATAGATTCAAGTTTGCAGGAAGAATTCTAGTAATGAACATAACTTTGTAGATTATAATACAGATCAAACCTGCATGGACATGTAAAAAAAAAAAACAATTACTACTTCAGCTTCTTTACTAATAGTTCTCTTCTTAGGACAGTAAAAATAACCAAAACTTATAATGTTAGTTTTAATTTGCAGCACTGAATTTCCTATACATTAAGCTTTAGGATTTGGGAGAGACATCAGTGAAAAATCCCGCATTGTTAACATAAAATCTGCATTTATATCTGGTACTAATCATCATTAGCAAAACAAGAACATATAAAAATCTATTCTTTCTGCTCAAGGAAATTCTGCTCACTGTGGTCTTATACTTTAAATATCTCAGCTTTATATGTTTTCAAACCCTGGCTGGTTTGGCTCAGTGGATTGAGCGTCGGCCTGCGAGCTAAGTGTCGCTGGTTCGATCTTCCAGTCAGGGCACATCAGAGAAGGAAAACTCTGATTCCAAAAAACCTCCGCTGCCTTGCGGCATACCTCTTCAGGGGAAAGGCTAAGGGAGTAAACCCCGACAGAAAATCCAGAGCCGGAGTCCCTAAGGCGGTTTGACGTTGCAGTCAACACCGGCAACTCCTGCGGCGCACCTGAAGCCAAGCTGTATTGACTCCGTCTTTCCCTTGGATCCTTCAGCTGCGAAGAGAGGGGGGGTCTGCTGCTTGGGCAACAGCAGACCCTCCATATCACCCTGCCCAGGCTCTGTAGCTTCAGCTCTTAAGAAGCTACACCATCGTCTCTCGAGATGGATGGCTGCCGATGATATGTTTTCAAGACATGGAGGCTATGAAACTAAGCAAGTATCAGTATAGAAAACAATGATCTATAAACTGTGAATCTTCAGTGCTAACTTACAGCAACAAAGATAGACTAGATGGAGCTAATATGAACTGTTTGTTTATAAAGTTTTGTGTTTTAATAGGATTATTTAGAGTCATTATTCATATTTTACCTTCATTCTTAATATTAAATCATAAACTCAGCTGATTTAGCATTAGACCTTATGTGACCTAAGAAATTGATGAAATCTAAGGAAATTTAGGGCATCAAAATGAGCAAAGTTGGATTTTTTTGTTGTTGTTGATTTTTTTTTGTAACACCATGATCCATTAGAATAATTACTGCTGAAGGAAGATGAGATAGTAAGGGAGAATGACTCAGAAGAAAGAAAAGCCGATCTCATATTACTAAACTCAAATAGAATGAAACAGGAGAAGTATTGACTATAATTACTCATCATGCTTTGTAACATTTTAAATAATATAAACTTTTAGACCATGGCTTAGGTACTATCTGTCAGGCTTACTAAATTGTGTTTATTGTCAAGTATGGCTATGTCACTTTTTCACATGTGTAGCTTTACTGAAAACTTACATGTAAGTGGCATACATGTCCTCTGTATCATTTTTCCACAGACTTAATTTGTGATCTCAGATATGTGTTTCTTTTTTGGTGTGGCAGGGGAGAAAATGGAAATAATTTCATGAGTCAGAATTTTAACATTTATTTCTATAAGAATCACACCTTTATCAACTTCCTGTCTATTGCATATACTTCTTCTTGAACACATATATCCATGGGCATCAAGTCCAAATACATTTTCTATACTCTCTGAAACCCAATAGTTTGGTTTTCATGGGTAGTTTTCAGTGACCCTGTAGAACCTAAATGTTTAAGCACTTTTGGCAATTATTATACTTTCAAATTATAACTTGAATTTGCTTGTTGTTTGTGTACAATAACTATTTTGAATTTTTAAATATTGATCATTCCCTGTAGCTTTTCTTGAACTTTCATATGTATAATCATAGTATCAACAAATGGTGATGTTTTTTTATTTCTTTCTAATTCTTATGTTTATTTATTTTGCATAGCTTATTGTATAACCAGAGACTCGAGTATAATGGTGAACAAAAGAAGGCTTG
Organism: Furipterus horrens; assembly: GCF_987537825.1. Classification (NCBI taxonomy): domain Eukaryota; kingdom Metazoa; phylum Chordata; class Mammalia; order Chiroptera; family Furipteridae; genus Furipterus; species Furipterus horrens. The sequence goes on along the minus strand of NW_028327171.1, from coordinate 150,193,612 downwards.
AAGTCGTTCCTGACTTTAAAGACAATGTTTTAATATTTTATTATGAAGTATCGTGTTTCACATAGGTAATATTTATTGGCTTTTAAACAGAGTAAATAGAGTATATCACTTCTGTTTCTATTACTAAGAGTTTATTAAACAATTTTCCTGCAAGTATTAGGGCAATCATATTTTTTAAAATTTTTAACCTTTTATTATGATACAATACATTAATAGATGTTTTAACACTGTTATACCTGCATTCTTAACTATTCTTTGTCATAATTTATGTATACATATTTTCTTTGTTATATTTGCTAATATTTTAATTAAGATTTTTGCATCTGTGTTTGTAACAGATAATGTTCTTGCAATTTTATATAATGTTTTTAGCAAGTGTTACATTTGCTATACCAAAATATAAAATTGTTGAGGAGTTTTCTTATTTTACCTCTTCTTTAGATCAGTGTAAATAAAATAGATTGTCTAATCCCTAACTGTTTGATAAAATTATCCTGTAAATACATATATTAAGGGTTTATGCTGTTTTTGCTAATTTGGTTGATTTTGTTTTTATTTTGTTATTGTTTTTTGTTGTTGATTCTTCCAATGGTTAAATTTTGATTGCTAATTTAATTTCATTATTTTTTTTAGAATTACTCAAATTTTCTATTTATTTTTAAACATGTTCTGTGCACTGTATTTTTCTAAGTAGTTTATATATATATATATATATATATAGTTTATTTATTTATGTTGAGGGGGGAGGGAGAAAGAGAGGAAGACAAACATTAATGTGCAAAAGAGATACATTGATCCACTGCCTCTCACACGCTCACAGCCGGGAACCTGTCACCACCACTGGCATGTGCCCTGACTGGGAATCGAACTAATGGCTAGTGGTCAATCCACTGAGCCACACCAGTCAGGGCAGAAATATATATTTTTAAAAATTATTGGCAAGTCCTGGCCGGTGGCTCAATTAGTTGGAGTGTCTGGTCAGAGGACTCATCTAGGTTACAGTTCCATTCGCGGTCGAGGAGCATACAGAAGGCAACCAGTTGATGTTTCTCTCTCACATCAATGTTTCTCACTCTTTCTCCCTTCCTCTCGCTTTAAAATCAATAAACATGTGTTCAGGATGCAGTAGGGCACAGTGGAGTCAGAGCATATGTGTATTTAACTTCAATTGCTTTCTTTCATGACATTAAAAATGCCAGTAAGGGCACTGCATATTTTGTTTGTGCTATTTATTATAAATTGCACGGTACTAGCATTTTGTCCTGGCTGGTTTGGCTCAGTGGATTGAGCGTCGGCCTGCGAGCTAAGTGTCGCTGGTTCTATCTTCCAGTCAGGGCACATCAGAGAAGGAAAACTCTGACTCCAAAAAACCTCCGCTGCCTTGCGGCATACCTCTTCAGAGGAAAGGCTAAGGGAGTAAACCCCGACAGAAAATCCGGAGCCGGAGTCCCTAAGGCGGTTTGACGTTGTAGTCAACACCGGCAACTCCTGCGGCGCACCTGAAGCCAAGCTGTATTGACTCCGTCTTTCCCTTGGACCCTTCAGCTGCGAAGAGAGGGGGGGTCTGCTGCATGGGCAACAGCAGACCCTCCATATCACCCTGCCCAGGCTCTGTAGCTTCAGCTTCACTGGAGAGGACACTCCAGCGTCATCGCAAGATGTCGATTCAACACGGGAGGAGACAGATACCATGTCACTCCCGAGTTGGACTGCACAACCATTCTCGGCGGTGCAGATACTCTTAAGAAGCTACACCATCGTCTCTCGAGACGGACAGCTGCCGAATCTTCAGGTAAGGATCAAAAAAGATTATTGACAAAATGTTATTTTGTAATGGTTGTCTAATTTTAAGTAAAGCTTTTCTCCTTCTCTCTTAATCTGCCAGAGATTTGTTTATTTTATTAGTTTCTCGAAACAAATTAACTTTGGATTGTTTGCTTATCGGTTGCTTCTTTATATTCTATTTTAAAACTTTCTGTTCTTATCCTTAGTTTTTCTTTTTTAATTTCTTGGAATGATTTTTTTTTTTAATCTGTGTAAATTGGGAGCTGTATTGACTGATTTCATCTTTCTTCATTCCTAATATATACATTTAAGGCTTTGCTTTCTAATTGTGATTTTAGCTAAATCTCATTCATTCTAATTTATAGTGTTTTCATTATCACCATAGTCTAAATATTTTCTAATTTTCATCACCAAAATCTCTTAAAGTGTTTCATGAGTTATTTAAATACAGGAATTATTTATAAATATTTTTATTCCAAATATATGGACAATATTTTGCTGCTTTCCTGATTTTTAATTTTATCACATTGTGAGTGGAAGCATAATCTATATGCTTTGTTTCATGCCTAAACTTGTTGTCATTTGTTAATAGTTTTATATGGATTTGAAAAAATATACCTTAATTCTTGGGTACAGTTTTCTGTATATGTCAACTCTAACTGCTTTTTATAGACCTTAGATACTTAATGTGTTATTAACTATATATAGTGTATATATGTATATACATATATAATTTTATGTGGTATATCTAAACATAACATAAAGAAATATGTTGAAGTACACCACGATGATTACAGATTTAATTTTCAGTTTTTGAAAACCAGTCCATTTTTGCTTCATATATTTGGGGTCAATGTTGCTGAGTACATATGGTGAATTACTCCTTTTATTATCTTGCTATAACCTCTTTTCCCTTAAGAATGATTTTGGCTTTAAAGTTTGTTTTATTTGATATTATTATAATGATATTAGCTTTTTTTATTTACCTCAAATATAGTTTTTATTCCTTTACATTCACAGTGTTGTGTCTTTATGTTTTAAGTAGTTCTTTTATAAATAATACACAGGCAGATGAATTACTTCTTAATGTACTCTAAGAATTCTTGTCACTTAACTTGCAAATTTAGTATTTATTTCTGCCATTCTCTTTTTTTAACTTTAATTTTGAGATCATTATAGATTGATGTGAAATTATGAGACATTCCCTTCCCTCAATTTCCCCCAATGGTAATACCTAACAGAACTGTAGTACAATTATCAAAACAGGAAATTGTCAGTGAGACAAACCATTGACCTTATTCAATTTTCACTAGTTTTACATGTACTTGTGTGTGTGTGCATGTATTTAGGCCTCTGCACTTTTATCACATACACAGATTTTTCTGTCATCGTAGTCAAACAGAACAGTTCCATCACAAGAATTTCTCTTGTTTCCTGAATACATCTCCTTTTCTCCTTCTTACTTTTCAATTTTTGAAAAAGATTAATCTATAATTTTCTCATTTCAAGAATATCATATAAGTGGAACCACAGAGTATATATGATTTTGACATTAGAAATTTTGCACTCAGTGTAATTCTTATGCTTAAGAACCATACAGTTGTTGTGTGTGTCAATAGTTCTTTCTTTTTATTCCATGGCATGAAACAACAGACCCTCATATTCAAAAAAATGAAAGAGATGAAGCACATCATGGCCACTGCAGTCTAACAATTCTGTTTCCAATTCTTGGCTTCCATTCTTTCTCAAAGCCAATTCCAATTTGGCTTTTCCCATTGTGTTGCTATAAAATCTACTCCTGTTAATGTCATCAAGGACCTCCATGTTGCTAAAAAAAATTGCTTGTTTCTCAGGCTTTATCTTACCTGATCCATGAGCAGCATTAAACATCCTCAATTACTCCTTCCATTTTGAAACACGTTCCTTATTTGGCTTCCAGGACAAAACATTCTCCTATTTCCCTACTTCTTTTACCAACTTCTTTTTTCACAGTTTTTGTGTTTGTTCCCAATTATTGCTGTTATGTTAACAAATAATGGAAAACTTATTATCCTACAGTTCTGGAGGTCAAATGCTCAAAATGGGTTCCACTGAGCTAATGTCAAGGCATCAAGCCTGCTGGATGCTCTAGCAGAGAATTGGTTTCCTTCTGTTTTCCAGCTTCTAAAAGCTGTTTGCCTCTTTTGGCTTATAGCCCCTTCCAGCAATCACATCACTCGGACCTTGGCTTCTGTCCTCATATCTCTCTGATTCTGACCTTCCTAGCTCCCTTTTATAAGGACCATTGTGATTACTTTGGACCCTTCCAATAGTACAGGACAAGTGTCCCCATCTCAAGATCCTTAATTATATCTGCAAGATCCCTTTTGTCGTGTAAGGTACCATATTGACAGGCTTGGTGGGATTAGGAGGTGGACATCTTTGCAAGGCCATTGTTCTCCTACCACATTGTCTTTTTGCAGATTGTTCCACGCCTTTCTAACCAAAACATTGACATGCTGCAAGAGATCAATTCTCAGATCTTCTTCTCTTCTCTATCTATATTTAGTCCTTAGGTTAACTTATACAGTGGTTTGTGTAGCTCATATATCATGGTTTATAAATTCTGAGTATAGGCTGATGGTGTTCAAATATACACATCTAGTCTGAACTTTTATATTGAACTCCAATTGCATATTTGACAATCTCCACTAGTATTTCCAATGAGCATCTCAAAATCAAAACACCCCCAAATAAAATTTATCACTTATCGTGTATCTAAAAGCATATTCCCTGAGTCTCTCATCTCATTAACTTCAATATTCCAGATTTCCTTACCCATGACAAAACCAGGAGAATCTCATTTGATGTCTTTTACTACAACTTATATCCAATATACCAGAAAATCTTGTTAGTTGTACCTTCAAAACATCTCCTGAAGCAAATCACATTGCTTTACCCCCACCAACAGACCAGTCCAAGCCGCCATGATCTCGTCTGGATGATCATAATAGCCCCTTTACCATCCTCCTGTTTGCATCCTTTCTCCTATGGTTTATTCTTAACCCAGAAACATGACTGAAGCAGAAGTCAAATAATTTTACTGCTAGTGACTTCCCTTCACTCTCAGAGACAAAAGGTAAGAAAACTTAGGGAGGTCTGAAAGACCCTATAGCATCTGTTCACCCCTCCTACAAGCTTTCTTTAGTTACCTCTGTGACCCATTTTCTAGTACTCTCTCCTAAGCCCCCTTTGTGTTTGCCCCTCCAATTCCCCTTCCAGTCCCTGACCACAACAGGAGGCTCTCCTGTAGGGGTTTTATACTTTCTTCTTTTCCTGGCATGCTCTTCCCATATGTAACCTTGGCATGCTCCCTCCCTTCTTCTGGGTCTTGGTTTAAATTTGGTTTGCTGGGTGAGGCCTTCTCTGACCAGACCTGGGCAGTTGTGGTCTCTACCTCTGCCATAGCACACCTTCTTCCCAGTTTACTTGTCTCCATAGCACTAATTCTAATGTGAGAGATTCAGAAGCTCTTCACTTGCAAGGGTCCCTTCCAAGGTCCTGTACCTTAGTTTGTGTTCTTTGTCTTAAGGATAGCCCCTAAATTATTTAAGCCTCAGGTGTTGTCAAACTCAGATCTGTGTAACTTGTTTATTGCCTATCTCCCTTTGTAAGAGGGTAAGCTCCATGAGGGCAGGGGATTGTCATTTTGGATTACTGCTGCATCAGCAGTACTTAGAGAAGTACCTGGCACATAGTACGTGATAAATATTTGTTGAATCAACTAATAAAATTATTTTTAAATTCAGCAGTCCTCAACATTTTTGGCACAAGGGACTCGTTTCTCCACAGACCTGGGCTGGGGGATGGAGGGACAGGAGGCAGAGCTCAGGTGAACTTCCCTTCCAGCTGGTTTCTAACAGGCCAAGGACAGGTCTGTGGTCCCGGGGGTTGGGGAACCCTGGTTCACATTACATAGGAAAAGGCCAATGGATATAATTCTATAAAATAAATAACATCTGTATTAAAAAGTACCATAAACAGAATTAAATGGTAAGTAGTGTAGGAAAATGCCTGTACTGACCTTACAGACAAAATCAAATGCCTTTAATATACAAAAACAAAACAATAAAATAACCAAATCCAACCTCCCTCCCTCAAAACAACAACAAAAACAGAAAATATGTAAGCAGTTATTTGCCAGCTTTAATGAAATCTGTCTTTTTGCCCTTGGAATAAAGATTCATGCAGTTTTGATAGAAGAATCCAACAAGTAATAATTAAGTTATTTTGCTCAGGACTTTTTCTTTATTAATATTCTTAAGTTGGCACTATTCCAGGGTGTCTGGAACCAGTAAGACGTCATGGACTTCTCTCATAAAACCAAGGCAGACACATGACTGTGGACTTCACATTTTTCAAGAAGTACACAAGTACATTTTCTTATTCTTAATACAATAGTAATTTTAGGAGTATTAATATTGAATAGGAAAATGATTGCTTATGAATCATAAGCCACAAAATAAGGAGTATACTTTTGTACTGTTGTCTTTAGTTATAAGCAGTATTTATATACTTTTTTCTAATGTAGGCCCTAATTCCAGTAGAGTTGTTGATAGGCTTGCTTATTTATAGCACATGTTCTTTAAACCATTACCTAGAATGATTAAACATTTTTAAATAGGTTGTATATACTGCTATTGCCAAATTTTTTCTTTTCTTTCTTGGTAAATAACATTTATTTAATTATTTTAACATTATAAAAATAATTTCTGTTAATTATTGTAAAATAAATTATAATATACAGATAAATATAAATAAGAAAATCTCCCCTATCCTCATGACATAAACTGTTTCTAATTTTGTATATATGGTTTACAGTAAAATATATTTTAGCAAAGCTAGGATCTTACTCTGTATATTATTTTGCTTCTTAATTTTGTAATTCAGTTTCATAATGTGAACATTTTCTCACATGCCGTGTTTTCTACTTATATAATAAAAGTGGTCATGTACCACTATTTTTATATTGACATAAATGGAACTGATTAGGTTTTACATAATAGTTTATAACTAACCAGAATTGAAGGTTTCATCTGAATGAAACCAGAGCTGAGGACCATTTTCAGTACTTTGCTTTGCCTGCAATATAGTCAGGCTGAATAAAATGTGTCAGCCCATTGCTGTCGCTGGTTCGATCTTCCAGTCAGGGCACATCAGAGAAGGAAAACTCTGATTCCAAAAAACCTCCGCTGCCTTGCGGCATACCTCTTCAGGGGAAAGGCTAGGGGAGTAAACCCCGACAGAAAATCCGGAGCCGGAGTCCCTAAGGCAGTTTGACGTTGTAGTCAACACCGGCAACTCCTGTGGCGCACCTGAAGCCAAGCTGTATTGACTCCGTCTTTCCCTTGGACCCTTCAGCTGCGAAGAGAGGGGGGGTCTGCTGCATGGGCAACAGCAGACCCTCCATATTACCCTGCCCAGGCTCTGTAGCTTCAGCTTCACTGGAGAGGACACTCCAGCGTCATCGCAAGATGTCGATTCAACACGGGAGGAGACAGATACCGTGTCACTCCCGAGTCGGACTGCACAGCCATTCTCGGCGGTGCAGATAGACTCTTAAGAAGCTACACCATCGTCTCTCGAGACGGACGGCTGCCGACTACGATTGCTGTCCTTGGTAATCTTGGTTCATACTTGGGTGACTATTAATCAGAGGTTCTGAACTAATCAGCCTCCCAGATACAAAAAATATTGTGGCTCAGCCAACTGGCATGCTTTTAATAGTGGAATCACATACTTCTGGCCCTGGCCTTGGATAGCCCATCCCAAAGAAGAAGACTGTTTGTGATTTTTCTGACATCTGAAAGACATTAAAAAGCCAGCATACTTTCCAATGTTTTCTGAATTTTACACTTACATTTTTTTTTTAGTCAGTAGCTAGTTTTATAGAAAATTGACATAGTAAGAAACCAAGACTATAAATAATACTACATCAATGTTTTCTGAAAAATCTGAAATTTTTACTACATGGTTCAACAAAGCAATTATAATAGACCTTGACTTTTAAAACTCTCTCCTTGTTTCCCAGGAAGAACACTGCTCTTGCCTTACCATGATTCTGATCCCTGGTGACCTAAAACTTTTTAAAATATATACTTTCATCTGTAAACATCAACAGTAGGTCTCCAGAAAATGCCACATTATAACCTTTAGATGTCTACTAATGTTGATCAAAGCTTGAAGGTGGGAGTGTATTTTTAGGATTAAGAAGGATCCCCTGGTGGAATGGGGGGGGGGGGAAGCTAGTGAATAGATTATTAAATTTGAATCTCTTGTTTCTGAATCTTAAAATTCCATTCCAGTATCTTTACAGGTCTAATTTTGTCTGTTTACATACAAATCCAGACCCAGGACCAATTAGATTGACAGGATTTTTCTTTTTTAATTACTTGCATGCATTTCATTTAGTGGTTCTTGTCATGACTTTACCTTTTATTTCTGTGGCAGCTATAGAGATCAATTATTACAAAACAAAACTAAACTGTCAACCCCGTTAGCATTCCTAATTCACATGCCCACCATTTTATCAAACCTAATTAAAAAGGACACTGTATCATCTTTATTTTGTAAAGTACATTTTATTGATTATGCTATTACAGTTGTCCCAATTTTTTCTCTTTGCCACCCTCCATCCAGTCCCCCTCTTACCTCCAGAAATCCCCTGCCCTTAGTTCATGTCCATGGGTCATTCATATAAGTTCTTTGGCTTCTCTATTTCCTTTACTATTCTTAACATCCCCCTGTTTATTTTGTTCCTACCAGTTATGCTTCTTAATCCCTGTATCTTCCCCCACATTCTCCCCTTTCTCCCTCCCTGCTGATAACCTTCCATATGACCTCCACATCTATGATTCTGTTCCTGTTCTATAAAAGCCTGTATTAATTTTCTAATGTAGTTTACTCCAAAAGAGAAATAACTTTAAAGCTTTTTGTCTTTTTTCTTTCACTCACCCTTATAAATTCATTAAGTTGATTTTTTTTAATTTTTATTTTTTTTATCCTCACCCAAGAACATTTTTTTTCATTGCTTTTAGAGAGAGGAAGGGGGGGACACAGGAAGTGAGAGAGAGAGATTTGTTGACTCTCATACACACTCCATTGGGGGATCAAACCCCAAAACTGGGTATGTGTCATGACTGGGAATGGAACCAATGACTTTTTGGTCTATGGGATGATGCTCCAACCAACTGAGCTACACTGGCCAGGGCTGAATTCATTATTTTTAGAATAATCACAGAGTATATAGATTTGTCCCAAGTATATAATAACATTTGTTTCTAAATAATCAAAATCAATTGCAGGTAATTGTTTAGATGCAAAATTATGAGTTTAGTCTCAAAGATATCTATATTGAAACTGTGAATAAAACACAGCATTCACTCACATAAAAAATTGTTAGCCAAGATACTATGAAATTGCTCAGAAAAATAACACTTTCTTTAAACATTTGTCTTAATGCATTTGTCTTTAAAGACTAATGATGCTCACTGAGTTTTCCAACTAAGTCTAACCACTTTGAGTATTTTGAATCTGAAAGAATGAGGTTCTATTTCAGATGGACTCAGTAAAGGTCAACCATGACAGTTTTATAACTGGAACTTTTACCACTCATCTCTAGAAAATGCAGTTTGTTTTCTGGAAGTCAACAGATGAAATTAATCAACGTCCAAATAGCAGAATAAGTATGGGCATGTCTGTGTGTATATCTGTCTATCTATATCTAGATATATGTTCTGAATATAATGTGAATTCTGCTAAGGAAGGAAGACAGCAATTAAAGTTTAATAAATATATTCTACATGACAATGTAGTAGACACTTAACTATTATGTCTGCCCTACAACTCCCTGAGCCAGACACCTTCTCCACTCTGCTGTATGCCTCAGGAGGCTGACCTGTATGAATGATATCAATAAAGTCCTCTAAGTAGTGTTGGTGAATAAGATTTTAGATAGACTATGGAAAGAAAGGACAGAGGTCAAGGCAAATATATCCCTGTTTGCTCACCATGAGGTTGCCTTGGGCTGGCTGTATCTCTAAACAGGTCACTGCCCCTTTCAAGACTGCCTGAGCTATCGAATATCTTATTCTGAGCCCTGGTTAACTCTCCTTCCACTCATCCTCAACAGTCTACAGATGTGTGCAATTCCTTATAGTTCTCTTGCAACTTGCCCACATTTTTGTAATTAGTCACTTTTTATAGAAACCTTTCTTGAATTATCCTAATTTGTGTGGGCCATGCAATTTCTGTTGAGGTCCTGACTCTGACGTCTTTTTGGAAGAATTACTCCTTTCCTGGGAAATAGCCCCCCTCCATATTAGTACATGAACTAATAAGAAAAAGCTAAGATTTAATTTGAAATATCAATAAGACCAGTAATAATTTTTAAAAAGAAGAAGCCTATGGAAGTCTTTCCTGTGCACAAAAGCCACCATCAAGGATTTCAAACCTTTCTTGAAAGCTCCGTAATTATATCAGAAATTCTTTACTGGTCCCTTCTGTTGCAGTACTACTTGTGTAGTTGGGAAAGAAGGTATCTTAGAATGCCTGCTCATAGCTGCTTCTAAGATTTTCCTTTCAACAACTCTCCCCCTCCTCCCTAGGGGAGTACTAGTTCTGCTAGTTTACATCACCCATCAATCTTCTTCATACTTGAAACCCTATGAAGGGCTGGGAATATTGATTGGTGAGTTTGGATATGTGTTTGCTGATCTGTGTCTAACATTCTGTTAGCTCCCCAAGGGCAACTCAGAGTTTTAAGATTTGAGTTTGCAGAACGATGAAGGTTGAAAGGTTTGTCTATGTAGGGTAATCAATATTAAATGCCACCTTGTCCTTATCTTGTAAGTGTAATAATATGTCCCAGGTTTCATTAGCTTATAATACCAATAAAGTCATGTTTATATTAGTACTTCTAATGTTTCCCCCATCCTCTGCTTCACTAACAGAAATCCCAATATTTTCTTAAGGCTTCCATTTCAATTCTGAGAATCCATGCCTATAAACTATCCCTCCTCAGACTCAGTGCTCAATGGGAAAGTAGGGATATAGGTATCCCCTTTGAGTTTGGGGTCCTCAACAGCAGCATCAATGACAATTGCATAGGAAATTGATCAGCACCAGCTCACTGAGGAGAACAGCCCTGCAGGTCCTGTCAAAGTGAGGGAGACTACTTCCTCTGTGCTGTGCTCAACCAAGGAGTGCCCTCAGCCAAGCCACAAGGCTCCAAAGTGTTACATGTCACTTATACGTACAAAAGCACATGAGAACATATGCAGGCACATGTGTGCACATACCATTTCCCTCTGGGGGTGCATTCAAGCTGTCAGATTGACTAAGGTGGGTCCTGTTCTCAACTTTACATGAAACCAGGAACCACCATTCCTTTTTAATCCTTAACTTTTGCCTCTCAGTCTTCACACAGGATCATATTCCTTATTCCTATATAGAAATTCCAGTGTCCTTCTTCCTGTCTGTATGTATTCAGCAGTCACTTTCACCCAACACATGTATTTTTACATATAAAACCCATGGGGATTGAGGTCAGGTTTCCAGTCCCTTTTTGTTTCCAGAGAGACTTATGAGTCTCATGTGTAACCTGCTGGATACAAAATAGTATTTGAGAAGAAGCACACAACAAACTCTGTCCACTAATAGCATGCAAGCACTGAAAGGCCAACAGATATTTTGTAGGAAATGTGACACCTCCCTCCCCTAAGGCCCACAGAGGCTGTGCTCCGTGAGCCTAGTTCACAGCTCCAATGAGCACCACATATATATGTGAATATTTTTATGAAACAGTTTGTTTCACTTTTCCATGGTAAAATTAAATCTCATCTTTAAAACTATAAACTAGAAATGTTTTGACTTTGTTATTTGACCAGTTTAGTTTCCTGAATTTATTTTCAAATATGCACACTTCCATCTATTTATTAACCAACAAGTTATTTTTTCATAGTCACTAATATCAAAGACAGAAAGTTTGTTGATACTGATCCAAAAATGCTGTTCATCACATAATTATTTTAAAAAATCATTCTTCTGTAGGTGCTAAATTTATTATGAGAGAAAAATGGTATAGGCTAATAGTTTATAATAGTTTTACTTGATAATAGCAGACAATTGAGAAATAATACCCCTAATTTTTTTCTTTTTCTAAGAGCAAGAGCATATATTTTGGAAGGAAAAAAATTATAAATAGGTGCAAGGAACAGAAAATACAACTTGCTTAACAAATAAGGATATTGATTGCCATATAACAAAAAATCCAGAGGCAGAGAAGACTTTGGGGTTAGTTGACTGATGGATCATTTTGTTACTAAGATCTCTGGTTCACTTTCTTATTTTGCTCTCACAAATATATATTGGCTTCACCCTAAGGCTAAATACCTCCACTTTAGTGATAAATATGCCACCAACAACTGAAGCTACATGTTTTCTTTTTCATGAAAAAACAGTGGAAAAAAAACCTTCTGTCAAATACCTTGAAATTTAAGACCTTCCCATTAATAATCTTGGACCAATTTAAGTGGCCAGTCCACCCCTGGACTGCGATTTTGCCTATATTAGTGAGCCTATATTAGTATTTATGATAACTTCTCTAATGACAGGAAAGATTTGCTGTGTTCAGTAAAAACACAGATTTCTATCCCAACTCAGACCTACCAAATCAAAATTTCAACAGAAGAGTCTGATAATCTATATATTGAACTAGGTTCTTAGGTGACTCTTATAATCAGGGCAATTTGGGAAACCTGCAGATGGATCAGAATCCATAACTAGAGCTGGGATGAGGTCAGTTCTCCGAGTCATGGAGGGGAAGAGTTGTACCTCAATAGATTGGAGTTCTCTGTTAGGATGGAGGGGGAGGTATAGATGCTGAATACCAACCAGCAGTAACAACTACAGTGACAGGTTTTATCTTCTTAGCTCTTTACTCTTGAGTGCTTAGCACTTGGGTGATACTTTTCCCATTCTGTCTTCACAAGCACCCCTTCTCTATTCACTGCAAAGCATGGATTTCTCACATCTAATTTCAATTACAGGTGCAAGTCTGGGACTATCAATTTAAAATATTGGATCCTGAGGGTCATTGTTGAGTGATAGAAAATTTTCTCTGGACTTCCTCTACACATAGGTTGTAGCCTATTTGGCCTTCACGAAGGCCTGCTTTCCTGGTCACATAAAACGCTTCCATGGAGAGCTCTTACAGATTAGTATTGGTTTTTCTCATGCTCTGTATTAAGTCATGGAGCTTTGAAACTTGTCTGAAAAAATATATAATGTTTTCTGAGGTTGAAAACATATCATATGGAAAATGCATTGATTTGAAGATGCACCCAAAAGACACAGGAGGAATAAAGATCCCACAACTAGAAATGAGAAACAGCCTTTTACTCTCTGGCACTAATGAAGTTGAGGGCATTTTTCATTAGAGAAGATGTACATTATAATGCTATTAGCTGGATATTCTATATATAACTAACTATAAGCTTATAGAAGAAATAATTATTAAGCCTATGGTTACTTTCTGAATGTGACTCAGAGGATGAAAGCGAATGACAAAACCAAACCCAATTCACTCTCCTGTCATCCATGTCACAGTTTCTCATTATTTCCCATCATGTTTCCTCATCATACTCACACTCAACACATGCCATTGTTGGACATGTACTTTCATTGCATTAATTAAATACAGGGAGCCCTCTCATAGGTCTCTTGAGTAGGCCTGGCCAAAGTCACCAAAAAAGAGGAAATCTAATGCTCCTGATAAAGTGAAACCCTTTTCCCATTGGAAATCATTCAGTCTTTCCATGAAAATCGCCACTTGACCAAAAGGAATGGCTGAATGTTTCATATCTACAGGTAGGAGTATACATTTTATTATTCTCTGCCGTGTGGTTCTTAATACAATTCACTGTGTGGTCATTTTATTCATCCTTGTGCAAAATAAATTCTCTGGCTAAGAGAATGCTGATTATTTTATAGACATCGCGTTGGACAGCAAACACACTTTAACATATGTTTATAAATTTTAAAAAATGAGTCAATGTGTAATTGTGGAAGCTTTCTCAAATTAATACCATGTTTTTTGCACAATCCTTGTAGTCATAAAGGATTCTGTCAATTGAAGTAGGTATTTTCTACTCCCCTTCCCCCAACCTTCGCTTACTAATAGGTGAACTACCTGTTAGAATGTTTGTATTTAAAATTTTCCAGAATAAAAACTCTATTTGAGAATTGATTTTTGTCTGTTTTGGTTACTGTGTATCTCCCGTATTTAAAGAGAGCACAAGCCCCCCAAAAGTGCTCAAAACATATAGAACTAAGCCACCCAGCTCCTACTTCTGTCCAACTTTCCTGTCATTGCTTTCGTGCAGTAATGGTCTATTACAGGAGTTGGCAAATGATAAGCAGTGGTCCCAACCCAGCGTGCCACCTGATTTTGTAACTACAGTTTTATTGAAACACAGCCATACATTTGTTTGTATAAATCGATGGCCTTTTTTTTTTTACACTACAACAGTAGAGGTGAATCATTGTGACAAAGACCGTCTGGACCACAAAAACTAAAATATTTACTACCTGTTTTTTTATAGACCATGCTTGCCAACCCTTGTCAATTGCAGTAATTTATAAGTAACGTCCCTTTGCCCTGTAATATCACCTTCATTCCTATATACACATTCCCACCTCAGTCTCCTCTTCTCTGGACCCAAAGAAATCATTCTAAAATACAAATTTGATCTTGCCAAGTCTCTGATTATTCCTTGAAATATTTATTAGCTGATCCTGTTTTGATATAGATAATGTTTTCTCATTCTTCAAGGACAAAAAAAAAACACCTTTCACAATAAAGCTTCAAGCTTGTTCTCCCATGCACTCATAAATACACATCTCCAACCATACTGTAATTGCACACTATTTTCTATATAGAACACTTGAGCTGGTGCTAAGATAAGGAAAGGAATAAAAGAATAACCAGGAAGGGGCTGCCACAAAGTGTCTGCAAATAAGCAAGAAATAGAAAGGGAAGGGCATCCAAATGAGATATCCTTCGATACCCGTGGAGGTCTAATGTATTTAGGTCTCATGTTTTGAAAAATGTCATAATTGCTAAATTAGGACTTTCACCTGATCTGTTACCCCAAACTTTCCCTATCTATTCTGTACAACTTTGACTCCATGTGGTAGGAAGAATTCTAAGGTGACACCCTAGATACTTATTCCCTTGTAGCAATGACTTGTACGATCCCTTGCCTTTGAATGTGGATAGTACTTGTGAATATGATGGGATAGTCAGTCTCTTCATTAAATTATATTATATGAAAAATGATGATGAGACATTTTGTGATTACCTTCAATTGCATGAGACTCCTTTACAGCAAATTAGAGAGAGATTGGAAGTAAGAGAGCAACTAAGAAGCGGCCTTGTGGCAAGGACCTGGGAGTGGCTTCTGAGAGCTGACAAGCCAGCAGGACCCCAGCCACAAAACTGCAAGGAAATTAATTCTGCCGACAAATTGAGGGAGCTTGAAAGTTTATTTTTCCCTGGTTAAGCCTTCAGATAAGGACGCAGATGGCCAATACTTTCATTTCAACCTGGTGAGAGCCTGAGCAGGAGACACATCTGAAATATACCAGAATTTTGACACACAAAATCTGTCATATAAGAAATTTGTGTTGTATTAAGCCTCTAAATTTGTGGTGATTTGGTACGCAGCAAAAGGAAACCATACACCCTACTCTGGAAAAAAGAGAATTATTTAAGCTTTTCCTTAGGGTTGGAAAGATATACTTATTTAGAATGATGGTGCTTATCTTTTGATCACTGCAATTGTAACATTTTTTGTACAGTCCTCTGGTTGACCAGTGTCAGACTTTTTATGATGAGAATATTCTATGAGAAAAGTTCACAGTCAGGTTCTACAGGGGTAGAGTGGGCAAATGATTTTTGAGCCAGAAATGTGAGAATTAATTAGCAGTTGCATAGCCTGGATTAGTTGGCTCTACACTCCTGAATTCAAGTTTCTTCAGTCAACTGGAAAATTAAGCAAGAGGTTTAGATATCTGCATGAGCCCAATTTAAATTTTTGTAATGTCAAGTTTAAAAATAGTATTACGTGAAATTCTTAAACCTAAGAGTGAAAGAAAATTCTGATCCTAAAGTATAAATTGTTATATCAACAGGAAAATATAGAGGCTCCAAATCACAAAGGTATACAAAAATGAAAGTTTAATTCTTGCTCAAACCGCACCTATGTCCATCACAATGTGCTCTAAAGGCTCAATTTCTCTGCTTTAACATTTTCTGAAGCTGGAAAAAGTGAGTGTGGCAAATCATGCACTGGATCTGAACGCTAATGCTTGAAACTGACGCACTTCATTTCCGTTCACATTTCATTGGCTGAAACACATCACATGGCCTGTATTAGAGTTCTCCAGAGAACAGAACCAAGAGGGGTGTGTGTGTGTGTGTGTGTGTGTGTGTTACTTAAGGATTGGCTCACATAAGTGTGGAGGTTGGCAAGTCCAAAACTATAAGGCAGGCTAACACCCAGGGAAGAGTTAGTGTTGCAACTTGAGTCCAAAGGCAGTCAGCTAGCAGAATTCCTTCTTCTCTGGGAAAGTGAAGTCTTTTTTCTCTTAAGACCTTCAATTGTTTGGAGGAGGCCCAGCTACATCATGGAAGGTAATCTACCTAACCTGAAGTTGACTGATTTAAATGTTAATCTCATCTGAAAAATACCTTCACAGGAACATCTAGAAAAATAGTGTTTAACCAAATATCTGACTCCTTTGGCCCAGTTAAGTCGACACATAATATTATCCATCACATGGTCATACCTTACTTCTAACGAAGTAAGGAAGCACAAGGTACCATAGCTTTGGTAGGAAGAGAGCCAGAAACAGTTGGTGAACATCACTAAAACCAACTGCAACCAGCCAAAGAAACTAGAGAGATCTATTTTACCATGTATTTACTTCTTTGAACAGAACAATAAATTTGAGGCTGCTGAATTGGTTGTTGGGACTACTATAAATAAATTAAGGTAAATGTCTAATCAGAAGCTCGGCAGGATTTTGGCATACTGTTACACATCAGACCACAAGGAAAAATGCAGCTCTGAACTTTATGATTGCCCAGCATGAGTTTTGTTTAAAGATCTCAAGATGATTGGATTGGGAAGAGAGAGAAGACAGGCAAACAAATTGGGATTCAGAGGAGTATAGAATACTTAAACTCAGATTCAAAGGTTCTATCTACCTTCACAGGGTCTGGCCTAACTGGTAAACCTGTCAAGAGACTCAGTGACTGCCAACATCTCTCTTTTATAAATTGTAAAGATCCTTAAAAAAGGCTAGTCACCTTTGAGATGCCCTCATATTCTTGTTTTACAGGAGGAACATAATGTCCAGGTCTTATAATATCAAAGGAGTTTTTTTTCATTGTTAGATTTCTATTTCTTAATGAAAAGTTTGAAGATAGTTAATTTAAGTACTTCAAAAATCTCGAGACTTTTAAAAAGCTTAATTAAAGGAAAAATGTGTATAATGTTTATAAAGCAGGTCATTGTGAAATTTGCAAAAGTATTTTAATAATGTTTGTTATTTCATGATGAAACTTAAAATAGAGTATATTTATAATGTTATATATATTTTAACATGTAAGTTACATTATAAGTATACCTAAATATATTATAGTTTTAATGTTATAAAATATTATTTAAAAAATATATACAAAGTATATTTCAAAGGGTAAAAGTAGGTTTGTGATCATAGCTTTCTCATTTAGTTGGAAGACACAGGACTTGGAAATTATGGTTTTCCAACACAAAGTTGTTTTAAAATAACTGTATTTTATATCAATATGAATGTACTGAAAGTAACATAACTGTCCTTTTCCTTAGCAAAATCTGCCAGTAAAAAGGTTTAGAAGTAAACCTTAGTGCAAAAAAAAAAAAAAAAAAAAAAAAATCTCAAATGTCTTACCAGTAAGAGCCAGATTGCATTGAGTGAGTTTATACTGGACTATAAATTTTTAAAATCTATTATTTTTTTGGAGGAGATCATGAGGTTTGAGAAAAGGACTTGATTTCAAGACCCTTTGCAAAGCATTTTTTTTCATGTTTTAAATTCAAAATGATATATGAGAGATATATTCACTAGTGTTTTAAAAAGACCTACTTACTATATTGCCACAGGAAATGTCTTACAACTCCTCTTATCTTGGGATATTCCTTATATAGCTGCCAGTCACAGATATAAGGGAACCCTAAATATAAGGTGCAGTTATTACCAAAGTGACAGTATGTCAGCTAAGCAGCCACACAGCTCTACTCTGAACATATCCACCTCTACAGCATGGAATGAGTTACTATCATCTTGTTCCTACATTCTTAGCTTTACCTCTCAACTCCTACCCCTGCTGCTACCCTTGTCTACCTAATGTCAATTCTCAAGAGAGTATTGGGTAGATCATGTCCCAACTGTGCCCAAACCCTCCAACAGTCTTCCATTTCCCTCAGAATAAAAGCCCATGTCCTTCAAACCTGCTATAAGACCATACATAACTCCATCCTCCATAATCTCTCTATTGCTTCTGCCTGGAATGCTCTTCCCCTGATATATGAATGACAAACTTCCTCAACCAACTTGAGTTCTTTGCTCAAATGTCACTTTCTCAATAAAGCCAATTTTGATCACCCTATTTAAAATTGTCCCCAATCCTGACTTCTAAGTTTCCTTAGTATGTTGCACATTTTCTTCAATATTGCTTATCATTTAATATGTTAAATAATTTAAATCTTTTTTTGTTTATCATCTTCCCCATCTTCAACTCTCAGCTGGAATGTAAGCCCAGTGGGGCAGTTTACCCTCTAAATTATTACAACCACCTAGAATAGTACTTGACACATAGCAGGCACTCAAAAATATTTACTGGATGAACAAATGACTGCAGTAAGTGGCAAATGGGTAGATATTCAGATAGTTATTGGAGGGAGAAATATTCATAGTAAAGTATTATTATTAACAAATAATATATAATATTAATATTGATTGCTACTTTCTAATCTGGACCCTTAGTCTAACCAGTGCCTATCTATACAATATAAGAAGTCTTCTATGACTGATACTGTCATAACATTGAGTAAATTATGACATTTATATGGATCTTTATCAACTCCAATGTGTTTTTGTAAGCACTGTTACTCTTGACTTGTATAATAAACCTGGGAAGTAAGTAAACATTTTTATTTCACTTTATGAACTCAGAAATTGGGTCTCAGAATTTGAATTTAAGAAAGATTAAACAACCCAGGTATTCTTCTCCTAGTCTGAAGCCCTCTCCAATATACCCTCTCCCAAATGCTGCCATGGGAAGTCCTATTTATACTTCTCAGTTCAGAACACTTCCACCATCACATCTGTATTTTATAAATTGCCAATGGAACTTCAGGACCTTTTTTCATCTTTTAAGACTTCCTGATGTGAATTTTTCAGTTCATCCTGTTGGTATCACAGTATAAAATGTGTATAATAGGGGTCCAACAAGATTGGAAAACAATGCTATTGGCTGTAGACCTTATATCTCTTTGGAGCTGAATCCCCAGTGTGGAGTCAGTGGATGTAAGTGTGGGCTTAGAGCTGCTCACATGAGTCTTTCTCTCTTAGGATTTTTTTAGCTCAGGTCGTGCATTCCCCAGCTCCAAGTCTCTACTGGTACCTGTGCTACTGTATGTAAATTTCCACCTGGGCACAGCAAGATGACCTTGAACAAATTGTCACTAATGAGAGTATTCAAGTTGAAAACATATACATCTCAATTATAATTCAAATACCAGCAGAGGACTCTAACTCTCAAATTATCTGTGCTGTAAATGAGCCAGTACAAAGTAGTAACAGAAAAGACACACTTGGCTTCGGTTTTATTTGAAGATTCTTATGCAAGTATTAACAACCCTATGCATCCTGCAGGCAGCCAGGAAAACCACTGTCCTTCAGAGCATATGATGAACTCTATTGACATGAGCACTATTATCAAGGACCTAATTCTGCTGCAGACCTAATACAATTTCTTATGGTCAAGAGTTTTCACTGTGGTCCCTGAGGATATGCCCAGTGGCACTATGTGAGAGGCTACTTTTACTCATTTCACATAAACCCAGTAACCACCTCACTTCTTAGAAAGCAAAAAGCCCAGGGTATAAGAGGGGTGGAGAAAAGTGTCAGATACAAAACAGAGAAACGGACGTTGTCACAGTCCATCCTCCTGGATCTCCAGGCTTGAGTCGTATCAAGACAGATACCTTGGACTAGAAGTTAGGAGGCCAGACTTCTACCCCTAGCTTTGCAGCTAAACCACAGAATGGTCTTAGAAAGTCACCAGAACTTGGAGTTTCTGTTCTTCCATTTGTAATATAAAGGGGTTGGATTAAATTGCAAAGGTCATTTCATAATTTAAACTTCAGTGAATCTATGCTCCGGCTGATGAATTTATGGTTAATCCTCTGTTGACAGGCTCCAGGAAGTTAATAATGATTTTCTATGGATCGAGAATGTACCATATGCCAGAAATCCTGACAATGAACCAAATGCTTGACACTGAAATAAATGCTTTCCCTCTGGGCTCTTGGGGACTCTTTACAGCTGAGGAAACCAAGGCTCAGGAGAAACTGAGTAGGGGTTTTGTCAGACTCTGAGGCAAGTCTCTCTTTATTCCCACAACATCATATAGCCTCTCTTAACTAACTAGTTTCTATGACTACTGGAACTTTAAAGAACTAAATGTGAAAACAGTGCTTCCATTTATTTAGATTAATGAATGAGTCAGAGAATGTGGAGCTAAGGCAAACACTGAAGTTGTATTTAAGCCCCTAATTTTATATATGTGGAAAATGACACCCAGGGAAGTTTAAGTAACTAGAAAATAACAAAGCAGGGACTAGGGTGCATATTTCCCTTCCTTCCTTCCTTCCTATAGTCTTTCCTTCCTATAGTCTTTCCTTCCTTCCCTCCCCTCCTCCATCCTTATTTCTTTCCATACATTCCACAATTCCCAAAGTAGCTATGATATGGCATTATATTAGAAGAAATTATTATGTGCTAGAAATATTCACTTCCTCCCAAGGACTACGTGATGACTCTTTGAATAACAGTATAGCAGGTCTTCTTATTTCTTTACTGATTTAGACACTACTATCAATACTTAATATTCAAACCAGAAGAATACATAGCTTTTTATGACAGGTGTTTTTAAATTACACCATCTCACGTCCAAAACCACATCTCTTTGTACACAAAATTAAAGGGAATAATTAAAATCTATAGAATTAAAGATATAATGATTAAACTTTTAGTTACTATTTAAAAGTTGTGACTTTTTATTTATGTAATATATAAAAATAAACTTTTTTTTTTGCATCTTAAAGAGCTCTGATCATCTCCGAGGCAACAAATACATTCAGTGGGTTGCTAATAATACATAAATTACCAATAATATTTGATGTCTATTCTTCTAAAGAGAAAAAATACATTGACACATTAAGTGGTGAAAATGAAACGTCTTTATAACAAAGTCTATCGTGTAAAATCAAAACAAAGCTGACAAAAATGCAATAATTAGAAGCTCAGCTGCCAGAACAGAGTGGGGCATGAAGCATATTTTAAATGAAAATATCCATTGGTAGCAAGTTTTAAAAGCACACATGTACAATCTACTTATGTGTGTTCATGTGTGTATGTGTTTATGAGTATGTGTGTTTGTGTATTACATTTGCTGCAAACTCCTACTCTGTTTTACTTGTTTAAGTTGATCATCACAGGATAAACATAATGTCTTATATTATTTAAATCTGCTAGAGACTAAAATAACTAGGAGATCTTTATAGAGTCACACAACATTCTATCTTCTCATTATCTAAGAAAAAAAGTGGCTCCCTTTCAGGGATCATCTTTAATCTCTTCTCTTTCAAATACACGTATTTACTTTGTAGTCCCTAGAATTAAATGCCAGAGCCAAATGCTATGAGGTAATGATTAATGCAATTATTTGTTTTACTTCCTCAAATCAGAATTTCTGAGACTAGATTGCCAACAAATAAGTGTTTTGAGGAGAGGAAGACAGGAGTTTGTATTTTAAAGTTTGCTCTTCACTATAAACCAGAGCTGATCACTTGACATTATTACTATTGTTTTCTCTAAAGTATTCCAGGCTTGAGTAGGGGTCAAGGCTGTAGGTTCAGGTATACAGGGGATAGTCAAAGAAAACAGCTGTTAAAAGGCCTGGATCTAAATATATATCCCCAGAGACCCAGCCACTAATACTTGGGGAGATCAAGTACAGTGTCCAAGTGCAATTATATTAAGTACAAGTGGACAGAGCATATTGACTTAGCATTGATGAATCTAACAGTTTCCAAGCAGAGAGTAGAAGCTTGAGCAAATAGGATAAGGCATACACCTTCCTGCTTCCCCTTTACTTTCACCATTTGGAATCTTCTCCCCTTCTCCCCTTTCTATTCCTGCACATCCAACAGATCCCACATTTACCACAAAGCCGCCTTCGCCTGTTATAGCTTCCACTCACATCTCATCTCCAAAGCTTCCGAAGTCCAGAGGAGTGCATTAGCACTTGAAAAACTTATTTTTATCTTTTTTCTCTGTTGCTTTGTCTTTTCCTTTTCTAGCCAATTTTGCCCATATAGATGTGTGATGACTCTCTTTCAAGATGGCACTTTTAAATTAATTATTAGCTTCCTATCTGATAGATTTGCTTAGGAAGGACCACAATAATGGAATGACACCTAGATATGCTCCAGACTTTATATCTTTATATTTGCAGTGAGAATAATTACAGAGGCCCTTTGCAGCCCATCAGAGCCTTTCAACATTTTGTGCCACTGCTGGAGCAAAGCTTTTTCTTCAGTTACTTCTGAGCATTCCCCCAAAAATTTTAAAAGCAAAACTGGAAGGTAAAAATAAAGTGAGCAGTATGGTTGAAAGGGAAAGGGAAGGGAATAGAGTCCAGCACTATGATTTAATTTCATTCTAACAAAACCCTGCAGGGTGTATATTTCTTATCCCTATTTCACAGGTAGAGTCTCAGAGGGTTTTTGATCAAAGGTAAGGCAGAACTGGGAGGCACACGGAGAGATGACTGACTCCTTAGTTCAGAGCTCCAGGATGTTAGTTACTGACTGGGGGAGGGGACAAGAGGGGAAGAGAGAACAAGAGCGAACAAACGAGTTAGTTGTAGGGGAAATGAAGGTATTATAAAATCAGTTTACATGGCACTTGGACTTCTAATGATACTTGTCAA
The DNA here is from genome assembly GCF_987537825.1 of Furipterus horrens. Taxonomy (NCBI): domain Eukaryota; kingdom Metazoa; phylum Chordata; class Mammalia; order Chiroptera; family Furipteridae; genus Furipterus; species Furipterus horrens. The sequence continues at coordinate 150,170,463 of NW_028327171.1, read as the reverse complement.
CTCCTGGAAGGGAAAATTGAAGGATTGTCCTTATTGGAGAAAAAAACAAAAACAAAAAACAAAGAATTGCCCAGGGGAGAAATACTGCCCCTTTCAGTACACTGAAGAAATGTCCATTTCAAAACCATATCAATGCTTTTAGTTCCCTGAAAATTACTCATTCCCTTTACTGTTGTTCCCCTACTTAACTTCAGAGAGAAAGAGTTACAAATGAGCTACCCAATTAAAATTGCCCTTCAGGTCAACCACTTTAAGACTAATTTTCTTATTACTTATGATAAAGGTTCAGCATCTTGCTGTCACATCCATTTAGCAGAAAATTTCCTTGAATGCTTAGAAGTTATTCAAATCTAAAATCTAGCATGTATGGAACACTGATTACTGAATTTAGGACTTTTTATCCAAATAAATAAATAAATAAATAAATAAATAAATAAATAAATAGAAATCATCCTTTAATGGATAGGATGGTATTTTGACATTGCTCCCTTAGAAAGTATAAATTCCAAGAATCAAGAAATTTTATTGTAGTATAAAAGTACCTATTTGCTTCCATATGATAGGATACAACATACCTCTGCATTTTTATTTTCCCATATCAACAGTGGATTTTTAATAGATTGATTTGCCATTAAAATATATATGCAATGAAATGAGCACCATGAATGCAGGTGATCCAGTCTATGTTTTTAATTTGAACTCTGTGGGGTAAGTACTCCTCTCAAGTTCTTTAAAGTCTGTGGTCATACCTTACTCTTTTAATGTGTATATCATGATACCTGGGACATCACCATGCCTAAACTGTGTATTAAATAACTAGTTTCTGAATTGATTTGAAAACACAGAGAATTTTATTTCTCCACATTATACTTAAAAATATGAAACAAAAAATGTCTTCAAAGCAGAATCTGTAAACCAGTATCCTGTTAGCTAGTAGGCTGGGTGCACAGATGTGTTTTGCTTGGATGGAATATTATGTTTTAGATTTTTTTTGGAAGAGTTTCTTTTAAGAATCAGGAGATGTTTACATAAAGATCCAGATTTTTGTCCTGCCTTTAAAAATTGATGAATCTGTCACGACCAGACCTTAATTTCAATACAGCAACAATCAGCTGCAGTCCACAGCCCCCTTCTGTCCTGCACGCAGCCTGCTTCACTCATTTATGTTACCTGCCTGATTAAGAATCCTGCTGTAAAAATAACTCATTTCTTCGTCACTTGAAAAACATGTAGTTTTTAAAATGCTATCTCCTTTCGGTATTTCCCAAAAGAACTTTTAAGGGTGCAGTTTGCAGAGAAGTGGAAATAAAATATCTTCAGATTTCATTTGGTCACAGTAATCATCACCTACCTGTTCAGTGACACAATCGGTTCCACAGTAACAAAGATCTTGTGAACCTAGAATCACCATAGGAAATCAACACTATTTGGGGGTGGGGAGGGTGGGAACTCATCAAATTTGAAATATTTGTTTTCACAAAAATGTGCCTGGTAATTTATGAGTGAAGGAACTGAAAAAAGGGCGTCTGCTATTTAAATTATTTCACAATGAACTTCTTTTCAAAGTTTTCCTGGTGAGAATTTAAAACTTCTGTCTCGATATTCATATCTTACCTTATTTTTTTATATTCACCCACTTCCACCCTTTTACTCCACCACACTACTTCACTTACCTTAGTGCATCAAAATACATTCAGTATCTGTTTCCCAGTGAGTCTTAATATCCTTCTGTCATACAAAGAATTGTTGTTCATTTGACTTTTCTGCCACTCATTGGGCTCATGTTAGCTCTGGACACAGTGTTTTGGTAATGTACTCTTCTCATTGATACTGTGGCTCCTCTTAATTATAAATTGGAGGCTTTATTGAACAATCAACCAAGAAATAAATGTATTCTTAGGGTATATGTGTTATTATGACAATTCATATTAATTAATTAGAAACAGATAATTTAAGTAACTTGAAGGAGATAATGCAGAAAGCTAAACCTGGAAACATACCATATTTTTCTCTTTTCCATCCCAATGAAAAACTTTTTTTTCTTACCAATATACTGTTTAGGTTGTTTTCAGGATCCCCTTTAACTCAAGGCATAAAACAATTCCCAATCTAATTCAAGTTTATGCTTCTATTTAATTAACTTTGGTTGATTTTTTAAACACTCTGAATATCAATGAAATATAATTTTTTATTCAGTAAATGAATTCAGTTAAACAGTTACTACATTAAGTATGAATATTTCAAAATAAAAATATTTGTTACGACTGCAATAACCTTCTTAGAATTTTGTGTGTGCATGTTTGTGTGATATATTTTTGTAAGCTCAACAGATAGATCTTCTAAATTGTGAACTCCATGCTATGTGAATGCTAAGAAACTGCTTTCCTTAGTGATAGTTACTAAGCAATAGAAAGATACTGGAATTTTCTTCTATTCTATCATAATATGTACTGTACTTTTTTTCTGCCAGAGACCTCATTATTTTTATAAGGTAAAATTATTTAATTCAAATTTGCTTCAAAGTAAGGCAACATGTCTAGTTTATAAATCTGCTACTGAAAGAACCTGAACATTTGAGCCAGTTTCTTACATATACTAAAATATGGATAGCTACAAAAATTAATTTCAAAATTAGTTCTTTAAAGTTTCCTATAATTACAATTGCATATAATGATAGTTTAGTGGTTTCAACAGGAGAATACTTTTCATAAGATTAAATAGAAAATTCATCTTGATTCACCTAGAGTTTATAACTATTGTTCTTGATTAATAATTCATTACACTTATAATTTTTAACTGACTGACCATTAATCAGTCTTTTAGTGTGCCACACATTTATGTTATGCACAATTTTTTTATGTAGTGAGAAAAATTAAAATTTAATTTGGACTTAAATAAAAGTTTAAGTACATTTATTATCTATAATTTCAGATTTGCTCCTTATTTATACATTTATTTTAACTCTAGTTGTACACTCAGTAAAAAATAATAAATTTGGAGTATTAACTGAAGTACGAAAATTCACTCTGTTGCTAATGAAAAATAATTGGTTCTGAAGTAGATGGATGATATAAAGAGGTGGGACCAGGGAGGAAATTGATCCTATCAAGAGACCATTCCTAACTGACCGAGTTCTTTATGATTAGCCATGCTGAGAACCACCCCTGTTTCTTTAGAAGTTCAGTCTTGGTAATTGGCATTATTTGTTTCTAGATACCTTTGGGTTACATTGAGTTTTTAGTTTTTTTGTCATTAGGTTTATAGCACTATTTTCCTGCACATAACAACCCCACTGGGATAAAAAATGGTTAGAAAGTCCTTTGTGTATCTTTGTTTTGTTCCTACCAAGGAAAAAGATTTACAGATAACTATAAATGGAGTGTGATTGGCTGGTCGATATATAATATTGGTTTCAAGTGGGTGCTTATAAAATTTAGATGACTGTTTAACAAAATGTTAATTCTTAAAATTCACAACTTCCTAGACATTTTTAAGGTTGACTGGGCTCCTGTGTGTCCTAGTCAATCTTTCTTTTTTCTATCATTCTCTGAAGACCTCACTCCTACTTTCAGATCATATGTCTTATCTCACCTCATTTGCTTCATAACTCACCGCGATATGGTTCCCCCACTCCCACTGCTCTGAAACTTGCTTTCTCAAATGTTTAAGTTGTTTTTTTGTTTTTGTTTTTTAATTTGATATGACTTCTCTGCAAAACTCTCCTCTGGGCTTTGTGACTCTGTTCTGCCTTGGATATCCTGCTATTTCTCTGAGCAGTCTTCACACTCTCTCACCAGATTCTTTTCTTCTCATTGAATGCTTAATTGTAGTACTCATTCAAGATTCTGTCACACGTGTTCCCTACAATCCTGCCCCAGGTGGTCTTGTTGTCACCCATTGATTAAAATCTTGTATGTATATATGTAGATTAACCTCAGCCTAATATCTAGCATCACTCAGACTCTACATCTATCAAGATAGCCATAATTAAATTCATTATCTCTATCCCCATTCTTTATTCTTTTTTGTTTTATCTTTCTGGTTAATGACATCACCATTTTTTAAAAAATTCTCTAATAAATATTAACCATGGTCATTCAATATTTCTGATCCTGTTCCTCTAAGCACACAAGAGGATTCCACTTCTATACTCCTTTAAAGTTAGGATGGCCATGTAACATAAAGAGGGGGAAAAATCATTTCTTGCTTTGAGCCATTGAAATTTGGGGATTGTTTGATATTAAAATGTAACTGAGTTCCCTCTGACTGCTATATAATTTCTCAGACATGAATTATATGTCAATGAATTAGTCCAGAATAAGCTTAGGTGCATGTGAAATAAACAATTTAAATTATTTTTATAACTATGGCCTAAAAATGGAACTGCCTTATGACCCAACAATTCCACTTCCAAGAATTTATCCAAAGAAACCCTAAATGTTAATTTGAAAGAATATATGCACCCCTATATTTATTGCAGCATTATTTACAATAGCCAAGATTTGGAAGCAGCCCAAGTGCCCATCAGGAGATGAGTGGATAAAAAAGTTGTGTGGTACATTTACACAATGGAATACTACTTGATCGTGAAAAAGGAGGTCATCTCACCTTTTGCTATAGCATAGATGGACCTGGAGAGTATTATACTAAGTAAAATAAGCCAGCCAGAGAAAGACAAATACCATTTGATTTCACATATATGTGAAGTCTAAAGAAAAAAGTAAACTGACAAACAAAATAGAAATAGACTCATAGCTGTCAGAAGGGAGAGGGAAGAGGGACTGGGTGTAAAACAAACAAATAATACAACCTCATATACAATAGTGTGTCATTAACAAAGGGGGAAATGGGGACTGGGGGAGTCAGGAGAAGATCACAGAGAGTAAATAATAATGGAAAGAGACATGACTTGGGGTGGTGAATGCACAATACAATATAGAGATGATGTATTATAGAATTGTACAGCTGACCCCTATATAATTTTATTAATGTCATGTGAATAAACTCAATTTAAAACAATTTAAAATGTAAATGACAAAACTATACCTTTCTCTTTATTCCCATGTCAGGTGAGAGGTGTCCAGAAGCAAGCATTCTCAGGCTTCTATATAGTGACTCTCTGCTCCTGCTCTCCTGCTCTTCCTGAGCAGGAGTAACAGCTGTAGCACTGGCATCTACTTCAGACACATGGCTGGTGGTGCTGCCATACATCCCACTGCATCTCAGCACCTGAGAGGAAGAAGTGGAAGAAGAAAATGTGTCTCTCAATGAGAATTTCTAGAAGTTGCACTCATGTTTCATAGGCTCAAATTTAATCCCATGACCACATCCAGCATGGAAGCTCTAAAACATGTGAATGGCAATGTGCCCTGCTAAAGCTCTGGGCAATGCATTAGATAAGAAAGGGGAATAAACACTGAAAGGTCACTAGCAGTCTCAGCCACAGGTATGTTTGACTTTAACATTTACCTCATTCTTCACATTATCAAAATTTATCCATCCCACTTTCTAAATGTCTCCCCATCCTTACTCTTCCTTTGCACCCCAATGATACTATGGAAATAATTTTCACTAGGACTATTGCCCTCGCTTGATAATTGCTTTTCTTCCACCCTCCTTTGAGTATTGGAACTTCTCAATGTTCAATGCTTCATGCAGCCATAAGAGTTACTAGTTTATATAATCACTATTCTATTTAGTCCTTTACATGCCTCATTGTACATTCTTCAGTGATTCCCCATTATCCATAAATGCAGTTCAAATGCCTTCGTGTGAGATTCAAGACCTTTCATTGTAAATTTGGTCACCATATACCTTTACACCGTCGGTGCCCACTACGTGATGCATGTTCACATATATTCCTCCTTTATGGCATCACATTTTCTTCCTCTGAGAGGTAGGCAGAGTCCTACTGCACCTCCACTCATCACTGTTGTTTTCATTTTTCAAAGCACCTGTTGAAATGTCCCCCTCCTTTAAGAAGACATTTTACCTCTCTCAAGCCATTCTTACTGTTCTTTCTTCCCTCTTTACTAGAACTTTATTTATATTTCTTTTCAGTATGTAGATTGATATTCACGAATGCATCTATCTTCTGCATTGAATCATAAAATAATATTTGAATGTAAGGACTTTGTCTTTCTTAATTTTATACCTTTAAAAGTTTCATATGTATAATAGATATTCAGGAAATGATTGCAGAATGAGTGTATATATGAGATTCTGTGCCACAGAGATATTCTATCCATGCAATAAATATTAAAATATGAGTATAAATGAGTTCTTATTTTATTCTTCTATGGCATTAACTACAGTTAAGTAAGATGACATTGACTGTAAATCAGGTTCCCAACTTCTTCGGTGACCTGTCATCATTATCTTAAATATCTTTCATGACTTATTTGAGAGTCCTAATCAGAGTAAATGAAAAAATGTGGTCATATTAACTGTTTCATGTGGAATACGAAGAAACCTGACTACTGCCTAATTAACTAGATTAGCACCTGATGAAATGTATTTCCCTATAGGAGTTTTGTAAGTATTTATTTTTAATTGCCCAGTCTCTACATTAAATGAATTACTTGGTTCTTCTTAAACAAACCTAGGCTCACTTTGATATTCTCCTATCCTTTTCAAAATAAGCACAGTAGTAATGCTGCCAAGAAATGAAAGCAATATGTTACAGTCTTGTTTTTCATGAGCCAAATGTAGTATTTGTGCCTAGGTGTGCATTATTCTAAAAATAAAATTATTTGGCCATTATTAGAATCAAATTCATGGACTACTGAGTCTTTCTAAATGAACTTTGTTCATTTTTATTTAAAATAAAGAGATCTTGGTGCACAATTACATTTAAGAATAGAGGGCCCTTACAGTATCTTCTGGGAATTATCCCCCATGCCAGTGTCTAAGAGTGGGTTCTATTTGGCCACAATTCACTTAGTGAGGCTTAGACCTGCTATAACACTTTGGTGTCCTTAAAGGAATAGGCAAACAAACTAATGTAACAGTGGCACTTGTAATGGTGGGAAATTGTAACCCACCTTACCATTCTTTTGACATTGTTACTGTAAGTGCTGACTCTGACTAATATATAACTTGTAGAAAAACAACATGTTTCTATAAGAATCCTGGGAACTAACTTCAAAAGATACAGACTCAGACCTTCAGGCATCTAAGCTCTGGGGAATTTGCTGACCTTCAGTCATGGGGTCAGGAAGATGTAAAGCCAGGATGAAGTGAAGCCAGGATGATTAAACCAGGATAACTAAACCAGGATGACACACACGACCATCACTTGCCTTAACCAAATGGACTGTGCTAGTCGCACAGAGGGAACTCCCTTCCGTGATCTCTTTGTTTTGTTTCCCTCCCCCTTCTTACAAAAACTCTGCCTGCACCGAGAGGTGGAGATAGGATTTAACACATTAAGTCCCCATCTTCTCAGGGAGATGGGCTTTGAGGCAAGAGTCTCCCATCTTCCAGGTGGCTGGCATCTGAATAAACCACTTTCCACTTTCCTTTACATCAGCACCTTCCTCTCAAGTAGGCTTTGATAGCCACAGGCAGCCCAACCTGCATTTGGTTACACTAAGAACAAACTGCCAAAAAAAATTCAGAAAGAGAAAGTAGAAACAGGATTAATCTATCTACCAATGCTGTAGTCTGCCAGCACTCTGGACATTTCAGCATGTGCATAAGCAAATTCTTTCAATTGTTTAAGCCAATTTAAGCTTCCAGACTAATAAATTATCTAATTAGAGTCACAGAGGCCTGTGGCACCTCCACAACTGAGCCATTCTCCTATTTTTTAATCACGTAAAGGGGAAATCAGATGCTTTTCAAGCATATTCTAAATAATACTTCTTGAGAAGTAAATTCACCAATGGGAAAAACTATTGCTTAAATCCTGGCCTCAGGAAACCTTTAAGGCTAAACTTTGTTTGACAACTTGTGTATACTTTAAAAGACAGACAATAATTGGGAATAAAGTACCTTGAATTTCAGTGGCCTATGGAAGCTACGTTCTTTGCCCAGTTAGCCATGATTGATCCAGCTTTCTCAGTTCAAGGAATCTGAGCTAATTATGCCTGCAAAGGATTTATTTTCTCTTCACATCTATTATTTTCATATTGATATCACAACTGCACACTCCAAAAACAATGAAGTATGAGTTTATTCCCCAGCAATAATTTGTTAAAGCCTGAAGAACTGACATTTACTCAAAAAGTGCAGGGTATTAAATGTTACTTACCCTTCTGAGAACATTGCCTCTGTATAATAGATTGAGAACAATGTTTCAAAAAATAGATTATAAAAATGAAAGGTCAACATATTGAAGCAAATCATCTAATTACTCCACTCACAGGCTAAGAAACATTTTAATTTCCATGCTTTATCCCTGGATTTGAATCATTCTGAAACTCTAGAGAATAATCCAACCTTCATTTAGCACCAAAGAATATGGCAAAAATAATAAAGAAGTGATTCAAACATTTTAAAAAATTTTAAATAAATTATACCCTTGCTGAAAAAATAGTCTTGTTTAATATTAAATTTAAATATTTAGTGACTTTCTGAAAGATGTTTAAAAATAAATTGCTATGGTTAATATAATATTGTAGAGTTGAGAGTCACTGAGACTAGATCACTTTTTATTCTTGTATTTTTATTTACTAATGATTGCATTATTTTCCATATGAACAACTGTAAACCTACTTTTGCCAAAGCCTGTATATAAATTCCCTGGCTTTCAGTGTTTGAATAGGTTTTTGTTTATTTATTTTTTGAAAATTAAACAATTTTTTATTGTTTATGCTATTACAGTTGTCCCGATTTTTCCCCCTTTACTCCCCTCTCCCCACCCTGACCTCCATTCCCATAGTCAATCCCCTCAACGTTGTCCATGTCCATGAGTCATTCATACATATTCTCTGTCTTATTCCTTCACCTTCCTTCAACCAGTCCTCACCTCCCCCACTCCTCCTACAGCTGTCAGTTCGTTCCATATTTCTGTGCTTCTGATTCTATTTAGCTCATTAGTTTATTTTGTTCATTAGAATCCAGTTATAAGTGAGATCATATGGTATTTGTCTTTCATTGACTGGCTTATTTCACTTAGCATAATAGTCTCCAGTTCCATCCATGGAACTCCATATAGGAGTTCCTTCTTTTTTACTGCTGTGTAGTATTCCATTGTATAAATGTACCACAGCTTTCTTTTTTTATCCACTAATCTATTGCTGGACACCTAGGCTGTTTCCAAATATTGGCTATTGTAAATAGTTCTGCATAAATATAGGGGTGTATATATTCTTTTGAACTGGTATTTCAGGATTCTTTGGACATATTACCAGAAATGGAATTGGTAGGTCAAAAGGCAGTTCCATTTTTAATTTTGTGAGGAGACTTCACACTGTTTTCATAGTGGTTGCACCAGTCTGCATTCCCACCAAAAGTGCACAATGTGTAAAAAACTCATATGACTCAATACCAGAAAGACAATTCAATTTAAAAAAAAAATGGGCAAAGGACCTAAATAGACACTTCCCCAAGAAGGAAATATAGATGGCCATAAACGTGAAAAAATGCTCAACATCACTAGCCATTTGAGAGATACAAATTAAAACTACAATGAGATATTACTTCACACCTGCCAAAATGGCTAACACCAATAAATCAACAAACAAGTGTAGAGGATGTGGAGAAAGGGGAACGTAGTGCTGAGACTAGATCTCAAGCATTCTCATCTCATACACACACACACACACACACACACACACACATACACAGACACGCTGTGTATATATAATCTCAAATCATAACATTGTATACTTTATAGGTATAAAATTATATTTGTCAATTATTTCTTAATAGATTTGAGGCGAAAAAAATATGCATCTTCTTTGTCTGGTTCTTGGTCTCTTTTTATCATTAATGTATTTGCTCCACGTGTATGTAAATGCATGTTTTAATTTTTAATCACCTACTATAACAAAATACTACATACTGGCTGGCACATACAACACAAGTTTATTTTCTCCCAATTCTGGAGGCTGGGAGTTCAAGATCAAGGAGCCAGCAAGGTTAGCTTACTCCAATGCCTCTCTCCTTGGCTTTCCAGATGACCCTCTTGCTCTCTGTTAACATGGTTGTCCCTCTGTTCATGTTACCCTTGGTGTCTCTTCCTCTTCTTATAAGCACACCAGTCTTACTAGATTAGAGCCCCATTCCAATAGTCTCATTTTAACTTAATCACTTCTTTAAAGATCTTATCACCAAATACATTTACATTCTGAAGTACTGGGGACTGGAACTTCAACATACAAAATCTGAGGAATATAATTCAGCCTATAACTGTAAATTTGCTTTCTTTTTGGATATAAAAATGTATAAATTACAAATATGTTCACTCTCATCATCCTATCTTGATTGTTATATGTTAATGTATGTTCTTGTCAGGAAGAAAGTATCTGATATGGACAAAGCATTTAATCAATATTTGCTGAATAAATAAATAAATGAGTATATTTAATACATAGATATATAGAGCAAATTCCTATGTGTATGTTCTACAGACTTCTCAAATGCAACTTCACCAAAATTGAAGTCATCCCTTTCTTTCACAAATCTTTTTCTTTTCCACTTCACATACTGCCCCAGCCAGAATCCTTAACCTCTCCCTTTTCTTTCCTTTCTCTGCCTGTTAGCCATCAACTCTTGCAGGATTGACCTCATTAATATATCTTAATCCCATTCATTCTTCTTCATTCATGCCACAGTATTTATCTCCTATAGTATTGCAACCCCTTTTACCAGCCATCTCAACCACATAAATTCACTCTCCATGCTAGCAGTCATTTTAGTTGCTCTTCTTCTAAAATTCTTCAGTTACTTCTTTTGTTCTTAACGTAAATTCTTACCTCTTCCCCTGAAAGGCCCTAAATGAACTCATTCCTTCTTATCCTCTTCATGTTTCACAGATCTCCATTTCATAGCCCATTACCCCATGATACTAAATGACATATAAGTCCTCAAGCAAACCATGTGTTTTGTCTCTTCTAACCATCATTTATATTCTTCATTTAAATTAGAACATTCTTCCCATATTCCTCTTACTTTTACTTACAACTACCAAAATTCCACTTGAACCTGAGGATTCAACAAAGGGGTCACTTCTTGCTTGAAGTTTTTGTTGAATACAGTCTGAATGTACTTTCTGTGTTTTTCTTATCAAAGGCTGGTTAAAGAAAAATCTGAGTGGATTAAAAAAGAAAAAAGAAAAACATACCATGGTACATTCACACAATGAAATATTATGCAGCAGAAAGAAGGAATGTCTACCTTCTATGACAGCATGGATAGAACTGAAAGGTATTATGCTTAGTGAAGTAAGCAGGGCAGTGAAAGACAAATACCAATGATCTCATCTATAACAGGAACATAATTAATAAAATAAACCAAAGAACAAAATGGAATCAGGGGCATGGAAACAAGGAACAGACTGACAGTAGCGAGAGGGGACAGTGAGGGGCAGAAGGGGGGGAAAAGAGGGAAAGGTCTAGTCAAGGAACATGTGTAAATGACCCATGGACATGAACAACAGGGTGGGGATTTACTGGTAGAATAGGGGTGGGCAGGGCAGTGGAGAGCAATGGGAAAGTAATTGGGACAACTGTAATAGAACAATAAAAAATAAATAAATAAAAAGGAAAATTTTGCAAACTGTATACCTATTACAGACATAAAGATAATTCAGTAAATAGTCATATTAAGAATCACTGGGCTTCATATGTATAAACAGAAACCTGCCACAGGTTATAATGATAGAAGATAATGTTTACAATAACAGATTTGATAAAATACCTAGGGTCACAGGAATTGTAAAAGATCTCTGCAAACAAACTCTGAAAAGCTAATGAGAAATACAAATGCATACTTGCACAAATGGAAAGAATACTGCATTAAGTATGAAATGTAGACTGCATGACTAAATGGACTCATAAAGATGTCACTTATCCCTAAATTAACCTACAAATTTTATATTTACTCAATAAAATAGCAGTAATATATTTTTAATTTGATAAGCAAACTCTAAAAGTCAAACAGAAAATAAACAAGCAAGGATGGCCACAAAAATTGTAGGAAAAGTGAGAAATATTTCATTTCTAATTTCATAAGAAGTATCAGATGGATTATAGATTTGAATGTAAAGACTGAAGCCACAAAATTAATAACAGAAAACATGGGATACTTTATTGGTACAATATTCTTATGAAAACAGTCTTTTAAAGTATGACAAACAACAGGAACCAGCAAATAAAATGTCAACAAACTAAGATTTTTCTATATATCAAATCAGCTAGATTCAATATCCTAGGTAGAAAAAGGTAGTGCACACAAATCAAGTGATGTGAGGAGTGTTGAATGAAAGGACTATTTACAAAGCTAAATGTAGGCTATAAAAAAATCTCTAGATTCAGTGCACTGTCTGAGAATCAGTGATACTAGCAGGGCACCTTGTCCCATGTAAGCCTGAGGAGGTAAGAGAACAGTCACTGGGCAGAGAGAAACGTGCATTAGAGGGCTGCGTGGTGTAACCTGATCTGGCAGCAATACAGACAATCCTCCAGGGAGGGAGGGAGAAAATCAGGATTATAAATATCCTGCCCTCACTCTCCCCCCTGATTTTAATCCCCTGCTAGTACTCCTGATTGGTGAAACTTAATTAGTATCCTAAAGTAAGTTTATAGAGTTCATTCTCTTAAAACATAAAAGCTAAAAAATACAGTATGTAAAATTAAAAGTTTAATAAATGGCTTATTTGTTTGGACACAGCAAAGATCATTGTGAACTCTTAAAATACAAATCACTGTAAAATACCAGATTGATGCACAGAGAGAAAAAAGATGAAAATTTAGGAAAGAGTAAGAGATATATTGTGGCTGTTAAAAGTTCTAAAAGAAAAATAGGCAAGAAAGTATGTGATAGAGACCATATTTGAAGATATCCTGTCAAAGAATCTTCAAAAATTAATGACTGTTTCAACAAATGATGTTGGGAAAACTGATAATCTCATGAAAAATAAAGAAGATGCACCCTTATCTCACATCATATACAAAATTAACTCAAAGTGAATCAAAGACATGAATGTAAGACCTAAAACTACAAAACTCAGAAATAAACAGGGAATTGTTTTATGACTTTACACTTGGCACAAAAAAAGCACAAGCAGCAACAACAATAACGACAAAAAACAATATATTGAACTATTCAATATAGCAAAATTTAAAACTTTCATACATTAAAAGACACTATCAACAGAATAAAAAGGCAATCCATAAAATGGGGGAAAATATTTGCAAATCATATACATGAAAAAGGAGTAATATCCAGAAAAAACTCTTGTAACTCAACAGAAACAAGAAAACAAACAAGTTTATTTAAATGTGAGAAAAAGGCTTTCAGAAACATTTCTCCAAAGAAGATACACAAGTGGATAATAAGCACATGAAAAGATGCACAACATCATTAATCATTAAGAAGATGCAAATTAAAACCACAGTGAGATACCACTTCACACCAAATAGGATGGCTATTATCAAAAGCACATGAGATAACAGGTATTAGTGAAGATGTGGATTAATTCAAACCCTTGCGCACCATTAGAGAGAATGTAAAGTGATATAGTTGCTATGAAAATGGTATTGCAGTTCCTCAAAAATTTTAAAATAGAACTATCATTTGATTCAGCAAAACTACTTCCAAAATAATTCAAAGCAAAGTCTCAGACAGATATTAGTACACTCGTATTCTAGTTATAGTTCCTGGCTGGTTTGGCTCAGTGGATTGAGCGTCAGCCTGCGAGCTAAGTGTCGCTGGCTCGATCTTCCAGTCAGGGCACATCAGAGAAGGAAAACTCTGATTCCAAAAAACCTCCGCTGCCTTGCGGCATACCTCTTCAGGGGAAAGGCTAAGGGAGTAAACCCCGACAGAAAATCCGGAGCCGGGGTCCCTAAGGCGGTTTGACATTGTAGTCAACACCGGCAACTCCTGCGGCGCACCTGAAGCCAAGCTGTATTGACTCCGTCTTTCCCTTGGACCCTTCAGCTGCGAAGAGAGGGGGGGTCTGCTGCATGGGCAACAGCAGACCCTTCATATCACCGTGCCCAGGCTCTGTAGCTTCAGCTTCACTGGAGAGGACACTCCAGCTTCATCGCAAGATGTCGATTCAACACGGGAGGAGACAGATACCGTGTCACTCCCGAGTCGGACTGCACAGCCATTCTCGGCGGTGCAGACAGACTCTTAAGAAGCTACACCATCGTCTCTCGAGACGGACGGCTGCCGACGACGACGACAAAGACGACAAAGACGACGACGACGACGACGATTCATAAAACATTACTCAAAACAGCCAAAAAGGAAGAAGCTACCCAAGTGTTCATTGACAAATGGACAAATGGTGTATGCACATGAAATTCTGACCCATGCTACATCATGGATGAACCTTGAAAACATTATCCTAAGTGAAATAAGCCTGTCACAAAGGACAAATACTGTCTGATTCTACTTATATGGAATACCTAGACTAGTCAAATTCTTAAAGACCGAAAGTAGTATTGTGCTTGCCAGGGGCTGGAGGAAGGAGGATACGGGGAATTATCGTTTAATGGACATGGAGTTATAACATGAGAAGATAAAAATAATTCTAGAGATGGATGATGGTGATTGTTGCACAACAATGTGAATGTACTTAATGCCACTAAACTGAACATTTAAAAGTGGTTAAATGGCAAATGTTCATTTTTTATAAAATACAGTTTTGTAAAGAACAAAATTCTCTAAAAATTGATTTATAGAGTCAACACAATCTCAGTGAAAATTGTATGTAGAGCTACTCAGGCCAAAAGTGAGACAGACAACTGAGGCCAGGCAGGCAGATGGGTTTAGTGCATCCAAGGAGGCACAGAAATGGAACCTTGTGCTCTAAGAAGAATAAAAACTCAGTTTTGCAACTTCCATTTCTTATCATAGTGTATAATATGTAGAAGGAGCTTTATAACTCTTTTTTAAAAATTAAAATAATTTGTGGTAAATATATATGGCTTTTCTTAGAGGGACATTATATTTGTGTCTTACTGACCCAACTATCTTTTTGTTTCAATTATTTTTCCCTCCCAGGAAGTAAAGACTGCCTACAAATAATAACACACACACACACACACAAACTTAGAAGATTAGCAAAGACTATAAATGGACAATTCACAAGAGAAAAGAAAATGACCAATAATCATACAAAAATCATATCTACCTCAGATAAAAAATTAAATGGATTGAATTAAAATGTTCATTTATTTCCATTACCTTTTAGAACTCCAAGAAAATAACAGCAAATGGATATCAAAAGAAAATAAAGTAACAATCTATGAATAATGTTCATAAATATTTGCAAGATAGAAAGTGGACAGAGTCATGTTAACTGGATAAAGAGAGTTTAAGCCCAACATCCTCACAGAGGAGCCCTATAACAGAGTACACTAGTTCAACAAAGGAAACCTATACAAGGCTCAGGATAGAAGCACCATTTACTTTCAAAGGGGGAGATGAAAGATGTAGTAAAAAGCATGGAAGTCAATTTTTTTTAATGAAAAATAGAGACATTTATTGAAGAAGATACAAGATACAAGAAACATTGTACATAGGACAATGATGCCTCAGTCCCCTTCAAATTAGACACCTTGGACCTCACAGATCTCCCAGCATCTCTTCTACTGTTCAAAACACTCTGCAAAATCCTTTGTTGGAATCGCCATCAGCTGCCCCATTGTATTTCCCTGAATCTCATCAATGGTCTGAAATCTCTTTCCTTTCAAAGGTGATTTTAGTTTTGGAAAAAGCCAGAAGTTGGAGGGCACCAAATCTGGGCTGTAGGAGGACTGAGTCACTTGGGTGATTTGATATTTGGCAAAAAAGTCTCTGCATGAGACAGGATGCGTGAGCATGGAAGTCAATTTAAGCTGAACACAAAATGGAGTTAAAATCAAAGTCTCCTTTGCTTCCCTGCCAACCACATGTTTATTTTGCCCCATGGTGAAAACCAGAAGCTTTTTCCCTGGAGAAATTGAACTACAGATGTTCTAGATTCTAGATATTAGTTTATTGAAAGTGGGGATCAGACATTGAAATAATAATAAGAGATTAAGTAAAAATTTACCCATTAGGTAGTGAGACACTCTCTCTCCCTACATCCCTGCCATCTTATTCGCCAGCTCATTTGATTAAATCTTGAGAGCAAGACATTTATCAGCACACACTAAATCATAAACTAAATAGTTCTTCACAAGAGGAATTGAGGAGCACAGAGATAAACTCAACAAATATTGGCATTTATGTCCTCCAACAAAATGCAGAGGTGCTACCCTGCCATTCTGAAGTGAAGTCCACTAATGGACAAGCTTCACCAAATACACATAAGTTTCAAAGAGCTTTTTAAATCCTAACCCTTATATTTTTAAAAGGTATCCAAAGATCACCAGATGTTTGAGAAAATATAAATTTTAGAATCAGCTTGTCAATATCTGAGTAACACTATAAAGATCTCTCTCAGATTTATATTTAAATTATTTTATTTTTCAAACATTGCATCATGGTACATGTTTCTAAGACTGAACCTAGGTAGCACCATTTCAGGGTAAGATGAAAATGTAAAGATGCAACAAGGTGAAGAGATATTTTTAAAGGCCTTTTGCAGAGAACTTTTAAGTAGCCTGCAGAACTGCAAGGAACTGGGTACATTCTCCTTTACAGGTAAAAATCTTATTTCTTGGTTTATGTAAATTCTTTTCTTTTTCTTTATTTTTATTGTTGACATGATTACAGATGTCCCCAGTTTTCCTTCTTGGCCTGCCTCCATGTATCCTCCACCCCCCTTTCCCTCTGGCTGTCACCACACTGTTGTCTGTGTCTGTGAGTTATGCATATATGTTCTTTGGCTAATCCCTTCACCTTCTTTCATCCAGTCCTCTCTCCCTCTCCCTTCTGACAGCTGTCCATCTGTTCCATGTATCCACACCTCCTATAAACTCTTAATCTCTGACTGTGTGTACATATATGAATATATGAATATGAATATGAATAATCATGTAATAAACAAGCTGTATGTCCCTAAATGCCTCTTGGTAGGACATACAGTGACATTCCACTATAGGGATTTATCATGACAGTGCAAAAATATAGGACTCGGTGAAAAGTGTGAAGGGATTAAGGAAGAAAAAAAAAAAAACCTCATAGACAACAAACAGCATGGTGATTACCAGAGGGAGAGGGGTGGGGGACAGTGACAGTAGAGGAGAGAATAAATAGTAGATGAATGGTGATGGAATGGAAGGAGGCTTGACTTGGGGTGGTGAACACACAATACCATATACAGATGATGTATTATATAATTGCACACCTGAAATATATAATTTTATTAACCAATATCACTCCAATAAATTCAATAAAAATATAATGATGTAAACTTCATACTGTGGCTGAGACTTAATTCTCATTAACACTACAAACACGGAGAATAATTAGAACCATTTATTTTCTACTTTCAAATGTATCAATCTGACAGATATGCTTACAAATATATAATGTTTTTAATACTATTAACACAAAGAACGGCCAATGTAATGGACCCCAAGGAGAGTGAAAATGGAGAATTAGGCTTGGAGTGGCTACAGATTGTTCAAGTTTCTATGTTCATCCCTCTAGCAGTGGTATTATAAAAGTTTCTAGACGGCAAGCATTACAAATATCTCATGAAAAACAAAAACTGCTAGAACAGCTTATGATCCAAAATTAGGTAGTGAATAAGCCATCTTACTTTGAAATCTCATGTTTCATTATTTTGCACAGGCACATAGAATCTCTTGTAAATGTTTCAAGTCTTGCTAATTTGGGAAAATTAACAAATTTAATTATAATCCATTATTAACACAGATCATTAGCATTTTAATCAGTATAACTTGGTAGTGCAATGAAATAAAGAATAATCAAGTTGAAATAAACACCTTCAGTAATCAGATTTAACCCAAATTACTTGCCGAGGTACAGTACTATAATCTGAATAACATTTTCCATTAACTGTGTTCCCAATTATGAATCAAGATGATATATTTATGAAATGGAAAGTATTCAATTAAACTACTGCCTATTGTCGCATGCATCAGATTCCAACATAGCAAGGATACACCTACACAGACAAGGAAGATTAAATATCCATTATCTACAATGATCAAATTAATTGGAAAATTCCCTGATCTCCATTTCTCTCTGTATTCTGTACACCAGTTTCTCTGTTCTCCATCTATCCAATCTAGGGTGAGATAGAGCACCCCATAAACATACCACCAGTCTACTTGTATCTAGGAAATTGATTCATATGTTAATTTTAAAGTAGTTTATGATAAGAAAACTAGATTGAGCTTTAAGCATTATAAGATTTTACTTGCCAGTTAGTATATCTGGCATATTGATCAGTCATTTCTGCAGCTCTAAGTAAAAAAATACAAATTAATCTGTCACTAATGAACAATTCTTTATTGATTTCTCACTGATGGGGGACACTTTAGAAGATAAAAGGAAGTTATCATATATAGCCTCTCTGTCCTAAAAAGAATACATTGACACAAAAATAAATGTTCTATCCCACCCAAAGACTTTACCAGAAAGACTAAAGCAAGAACAAGTGGGTAGAATATCTTTGACCTGTAATAAAGTTGTTTTAGTCATTTTTAATCCAATTGCTCTCATCAGTACAATGTGCATCTGTTTAACCTTCTTATTATTCATGGTCTTCAAATCTATTTTTTCTGAATTTCTTTTGGGTGGCTGATATGTAATTTATATACTTATATAATATATAAGCATATAAAATATAATTTCTGCACTGCCAAGCTAAGTAATGTAATTATTGACTTAATTAAATGGAAGGTGACAAATTATGTATTGTGCTACTGCACTACTTTAGGCACATTGCAAATATTATTCCATTCAATTCTCACATTAGGAGAATTAAAATTTAATATCCTTTTTTCTATAAAATACTTCAGGAAGCAGGCCTCAGGACAATTCTGACTGCTAAGAATTGGCAAAGTTTGAATTCAAAGCCAAGTGTCCTAACTCCGAAGTTTATTCTTTTATTCTTTTATGCTATTTTATAGGAACAAAGCTACAAGTTGTAAAAAGAGTGGTAATGTGATTTTTAGTTTTTAAACGATACATATAATTAACTAACGTTTATTGAGCACCTGCTATGAGTCAGGTAGTCTTCTAAAAACTTTGGAAGAAAACTTTTGAACTCATTTGATCCTCATGAAGATCTTGTAGGCACTACAACTACCCTCATGTTGCACATCAAGAAACTAATGCTTTGCGAGGCCCAGTAAATTGCCCAGGCTCCCCGGATTAGCAAGAAATGCTTCAGGTTTACGTGCCTTTTAATTAAGGAACTCAATCTTTGAATCACTAAATGAAACTGATATCAGGCATGACATTACAAAATCATCCCACTTTTGATCCAATGTTTTATATTAACATATTTATCTATTCTCTAATTACCACTTTATATAAGACACTATACCATGTGCTGGGTTCACAGAGAAAAAGCCAAAATTTCTATATTCAAAAAGTTTGTGTTTTAATGAAGAAAAATAAAAAATTGATGATTGTAATGCTCTGTTATAAACATATACTTAATTCACTTAATTCTTCTCTAGAGGATGCTCTTGATCTGATAGATTGGGAATTGAGAAATCCAATATAGTTGGAGATTTCAGTTCAGAAAGTGTCCAGCTAAACTTTTCTTTGTGCTTCATTTGCAGAAATGGAAACAACAGCCTTTATCATGAGTGCTAACCCTGGCATCTTGGCTTAAGAATGGGTCACACTGGAAAGCTATTCCTATCAATGTACATTAGGACATAATGATCTTAGTCATCTTGAAATATCAAGTTTAATCCTTGACATTATGAAACTAGCATAGAAAACTAGACCACTTGTTATGAAATACAAACTGAACTGTTTAAAATCTTGAAAACCCTTGGTGATTAACTGGACTTACACAAGGGTGGTAAATGTGACTGGACCAAAACTTAGCAGGTCAGTTTGATAGACATACATGAGGCAGGAAAAATGTAAGCAAGCTCAGTTCCTGTCAATCTTACATGGAGTGAATTATAACTACTGGCTGTTATAATAGCAGCCCTTATAAGGTTTCTCACACACTTACTATAGTTTCATATTACCTATTTGTATCTCATTATTATCTTGATGCATCCTTCTTCCAAAAATAAAACCCAGCCCTTCAGCTAATTGCAACATGAAACATTGTTTCATTATGAGTGAAAAGGCCAACTTGCTTCTGGAATACCAATAAATCAATTTAACATTCTTCTGCCCTGATAAAATGATTCATGATTAGAGAGACACCTTAGTAATGGGTATAAAAAATGGGCTCTACTCCTTGAGAACTTACCACCTGGGTGGTGTTTGCTCAAACTCTGGCACTTCAGGAGAAATAGTCAACCTCTTTTTCAAACCATAGGATTAAAAAAGTTCTAGGGCTTTATTTTTTATATTTATTTCCTTTAAAATAAACTACATACAATGTTAGTGTTTTCTTTATTATTTAGTTTATAATCACCTGTTTTCTAGACAAATCAGATAAAAAATAAGAGAGAAAAACTCACTTGTTACTTAGTTCAAGTAGCTCTAGTAAGTATGGTCACACACACCAGCTGGTAATTTTAAATATTATTTTGTGTTTTAACTTGTAAACACATTAACCTTAGATGATGCCTTTCTAGTTTTCCCAGAATTTTTTTTCCTAAAAGGGAAAAATCTACCAAAAAAAAAAAAAAATGGAAAACGTATTTTTCTGTTAAAATTTAGCAGAAGATTGCACAATTTGAGCAATAGTTTTTATCCTGAGACATGTGATTATGTTTTCTCCTTTATATTAGGAAATCTAAGTCAGAGATGATTTTCTCTCTTACTTCAAAACACATATAGGAACTTAGAAAATGAGAATAGACCATTTCTTCTTAACTTGTGTGACATCATCATTACCATTGACTCTGTTCCACATCTATTAATACACTAAAGCTTGCACCTTCTAGGTTAGATATGCTTTCTGTTGCCAACTAGGTCACTGATGGTTGAGGTAATATAGATTAAAAACTGATAATGCTTAAATAAATAAATGATTATCCTGTGACATATGTGACTATAAAGAATATTTAGAAACATGTTCTTGAAGAGATATGTTGTGTGCTTAAACAGTTCTGGTCTAAGCAAATAAAAGCTTCCAAAAGAAACTATTTCAAACATTTATTTTATGCATCGTTTAATTTTTCTTATTATTTTAACATTTTTTAAATGAACTTTTTTGATTATGGAAGAAATGCACACTTATAACAAAAAAGTATGACTACAAAAAAGAAGGTAAAGATTGCAATAAATTACATAAAATTCAGCCACTCCCAGATTGTGGGCTGAAAACCAGGGAAGGAAGCAGAAGGGCCATGTACACCAGTAAGACCAGGAAAGAGAAAGCCAGTCCAAGTAGTGTGGAGAGAAAGTGTAGGTGTGTGAGGTGAGGTCTCACCACGAACTAAGTGGTGCATTACAATTTTTGGGAAGACCACCATGTTTCCATTAAACTCTGTGTCTAAATTCCCTATCCTCTGGAAAACTACTTATGGGTTTTTCAGTGCTTTATGTTTAATTGGACTCTGTGGTAATCACCCACCTCCAGTGCTGAAGGGTGACGACTTGTGTGGAATTCAAGCCAGAGAAGTGGGCAAAGAGAGGAATATCCTTTCCATAGCATATTTCTTTGACATGGCTTCCAGGGTTTTCTTTGTATGGAGCACTGGGGCAAGTAAAACTCATTTTGTTAGTGGAGGGGTTAAGGCAAATTTAGAAGTGATTCCACCTTGGCAGAATCAAAGAGCAGAGAGCTCTGAGTGCTTTTTCAGAAATGCAGCTTGACTCTTCACATCATTTTGGGGAATCTGCCACCATCTTTAAGAGCTGTCATTTAGGATTCATCTTCCTCTGACTATTCTTCCTCTTCTGTGTAGTCAGAATAAATGACAGACACCAATTCCAAGCCCTATATTAAAAACTTTTTTATGGAAACCATAATAATGAAAATTTTTTCTAGTTAATGGACTAATTTGAAATCTGTAGAAATATTTATTGTCTTAATAACACCAGGCACTATAGAATAGAGAAATAATGAAGATGAGACATTGAACCAACAAAACTTTCATGCCTATCACATAATCAAATGCATCGGTTATGCTCCTTGACTAATCACAGGCATCTTTATTCATATTAAAAAGAAAATGCATAGTTCATGGAGCTTAGTCTTTTAATGAACTTTTCCCCTCTGAAGATGCTCTCAGGGCATCACTGACATGTAACGCATGGCCCGTGAAGCTTCATATTTCTTCCTCACAGTCCATTAGGTAGGATCTAAGATCTAGGCATTTGAAATATACTTATCATAGTTATTTCACTGCCTACGATGGTGGCCTGAATGTTTGTATTTTAAGATAATGTTTTGTCATCCTTTAGGAAGAAACTACATTGATTGGAGTGATACAAAATAGGAGATTCCAGAAGGATTTCAGGCTACTGCAGATCCCTGTCTTCAGGAGGCTCAAATCCCCTAAGCTTTGTCCTACTGGCTCCCATCTCATGTGGGAGACTACCATATATTCAGACCAGGCAATAACTAAATACCAATACTTTCAACTTCAGGGATTTGTTTATACGTGAGAGTGTTTAAATGTCTATCATGTTCAAATAAGAAAGGCTTACATATATGAATTTTAATATGTGCCTTAAAAATCCAAAAACATACACGAGACTATACCCTTTGCATTGTTAAGTTAAGCACCACAGGAGAAATGGGATTCTCTATGTTCTTGAAAAATATGTTTTATTTTTATCCATAATTTTCTATATTGTGCTTTAGTTACAAAATTTATTCTGTAGAGTTAATTCACCATTTTGTTAAACACAAGCATTTCAAGAAGAACAAAGCCTGTCATTTCTAAAGAGAAAAGGGGGGAGGAAGCCTTCTGAATATAAATTTATATCTAGGCACAATTGCTCTCATAATGAAATAAATTTCACAAAGTAGGCCTTCGAATTAATCACTTCAAAGTCACCCAGGTTGGTTTACATATTAATCCACTTCCCCAGATCTCCCTTTGTGACCTGGCAGGTTTCAGCTATGCACAATGGCAGAGAGACAGTCTGATGAAAGGTCTGTTCTTTTAAAATGTCACTCCTCACTGTGGAATATGTTTTATTAAGGGTAATGGGAAACATGCAGGTCTGGTGGAGAATTTCCTTTTCTTTCCTCAGATGAAATTTGAACACAGACTTAATAGGGAAATTTGTCATTAAATTTTAACAGCAGAGTGGGCTGGGCTGGGTGTCAGCCTCTGCCCCAAATAGAGGACTTCAGCCTAACTTTTCTGGGAGGTTGACCATCACATCCCTGGGTGGCCACTGTCTGGGTCCAAGGATCACCTGGTCAAGACTAAGCATTGCTTCCAACAAAATGAATTAACAGGCTATGGAGGAAAATTTCCAGGTCACTATAATAAGAAAATTTTTTTTCAAGCAATAATAATGATGCATTAATAAGACTCATATTGCATGTTTTTAAATATATAGAAAATAATATGCAGGTAAAATCATTTGATCAAAAGCCTAATGACAAACAAGAGTCAAAGCCTGCAATGGCATGCCTGCCTAAAAGACAGAGATTAGTCTCTTCACCTATACTAGACCTGCAGGAGGATTTCTCTTATCTTACTAAAAGCCTTCTGTGGGTGGTTTCAGATCTCCGCTGAATTTATATAACTCCTATTAACTCTACTGAATGATGTGATTTCCAGGATGGGAAGGAATTAAGCTTTGTAATCCTACAAAACTGTACTGGATTCCAAACTTGGTATTTAGTACTAATAATGCTGGCTTCATGGGTGTGTGACTTTATAAAGTTTTGTGAACTTTAATATTTTTTATAAATGCGTTCTCTCTGAAGGTAAGGCTCAGAAGAGGGTCTCATGTTTGGGTTTTAAAGTTTTGCAGTTTTTGTCTTGAAATTCTTCATAAATTTATATGTGAACATGTAATTTCTTAAGCAAAGTCTGACAGGACTCTGGCACATGTGTCCAAGGCTTGAAGCCTGGGCTCAGGTGCATCCACCCTGCCACAAAGTCCTACCTTCCTGGGATTAGTTCTCAGCCTGCTTGCTGTTCCCCTGGTACCTCCAGTCCCACCCAGGCTCCCCTTTCCAGGTTTCCCCTCCCAGCCCTGCCCAGGGACCATGGCTGTCCTATGCTCCTGGTGGGGCCTGGCAGGGGAAGATTAGGTTAGGCTAGCATGCCCAATGCAACACATTGCAAAGTAAGGCTCTGGGGCAGCTGTTAGTCTGCAGGTATCATCTGAGTGTCCTCATGTCTATGTGAGGGCCACATTCAATAACATCAAAACAAATAAATAAGCAAACTCTATGACAGCTTAAGACAGCAACATACATAAAAAGAAAAGCTTTGTTTCTATTTTTTGAACAAGAAGGCTATATTTTCATTTTGTACTTGCCCCCCCAAACTATACAGCCAGACCTGACTATCTGTATGATCTAGTGAAAATTATGTAAGTGTTATAAGCTTCAGTTTCCCCATCTAGAAAATTCAAATAATGACATCTATAACAGAGTTCTTTCATTTGTTCTGTATTTTAAGTTTTATTTTTAATTGTTCAATTACAGTTTACATTTCAATATTATTTTGTATTAGTTTCAGGTATTCAGCATAGAGTTTTAATGAGGGTGAAAATTTTAAAAATTCATGTAAAGGACTTAACATAAAACTGTAGGAAGACAAATAACATTACTTATACGTTTCAAAAGTTTATTCTAAAACTAACAAAAACGTGCTCTGACTTCATATATTTATGTGGACAACAGAGGAAGTACAATACACATTTATAATTCAGAATATCTCAGAAAATCCAGGGTCTGTATTAAGAATACTTTGTCCCATACTTTCTTAAAGATCAAACATACCAAATTAAAATGTATATGTTTTCAAGGTTACTGAAGACCTTGGCATTTAAAGAAAAATCAAAGGAGTCTTTTCTTTAAAAAACTAATAACTTATAAAGTGTAGAAAACATTTTAAAAATGACCTCTTAAGCAACAATTACTAGAATGTCACTGTACTATGGTGGGGGACCACATGGAGAGAACATTTAATACAAAGGGCTGTGCATTTAGGTGTCTGGCCTCAAAGAGTGACAGTGAGCACTCTATTCTCCATGCTTAGAAAACTCTTCGGGAGAGTGTTCCAACCTGAGCTATCACTAATCTCCAAAAATAATTTTCATGGAAGAAACAGATGGTAGAAGAGAGGTTTAAAAACAAATTTTAAAAATTTTCTAATTACTTGCGTAGAAAAGCAAAATGTCCACTTTCTATAATTTTGAGGAAAAGAATTTAAATATCTTATATAGTTCCTGGTAAATCCCAGAAGTTATTTCATACTCCTCGATTCTGAGAGTGATTTCTAGTCTGGAACAAAACTCCTTTTCCCATCTAGAGAACTCCTCAGAGACATTCAGAATGGACCAGACCCTTAGGCAATGCTTTGTCCAGCAACAAGAACTGTGGCAACCTTTTGGCTCATGGAGATCTGGTCCCTCCCTGCCTCTTGGCTAGCACCTGCTTGAAAGACACTCTACAGAGAAACTAGATAGCCAAACCCACACAACTGCTTTTCAGACACTGCCATTATTGCTAGAATACTATAGTCAATAGATGGCCTGCCTTTCACATGAAACTCATAAAAAAGATTTTTATTTACCTACAGTGTGATTGAAGCCAGAAAAATATAACAGGAGTATGCCATAAAACACATCTGAAATTAAGAAGAATATAGGTAATATTCAGAATTATTTTCTCCAAAGTGAAATTAATATCCTGTTATGATGAATATTTCCCAACTTGTTTATGTTGGTCCCATATTGGTATTTTACCATTGTTATATTTTTATATTCTGCCTACTAATTTGTAAATATATCTGTCCTTGAGATTTTTCCATTCTTGAAAGATAAGTATCATTTCTAATTGATCATTGTACCTCCCACACCAGCTTCTACTTTAATATGACACATGTATAGTATAGATTAATACTTTTATACTTGGACTGTTATTCCTTAAGCCAAAACATTTCATTGTTAACAATATTAAAAATAAAAGAGCCCCACATTAATTTATTAATTAATATTAATTATAACTAAAGCTTTTTACGTTTTAATGTTATCCTAACTTTGACATCCATTAGCCCACTTCCCTAAATTCAACTTACTTCTTAGAAGAGGCAGCATGGCATAAAACACTAGATCTCAGTGTGGTCCCAGATGAGCAATATCAGTATCTCCCAGGTGTAACAAGTTAGAAATGCTAATTCTTAGGGCCCGGTCCAGACCTAGTGAAGTAGCTCTGGAATGAGGTTCAGAAATGTGTCTTAACAAGCCCTCCATGTGATTCTCTTGTACCCTAAAGCGTGCAGATAAATAGTGTAGAGGAAGAAACAAATTATGGTGAGAAGACCTGAGTTCTAGTCCTAGTCCATACTTGTTTTGTGAATTTGAGCAAATTATTTAACCTCTTTAAGGATCCTTTTTCTTCTCTGAACATTAAGGATAATACCTATTGCATTGATTTGTTATAAAGATTAGGTACGATAATATTTGCTAGAAGTCTGACACAAAATAAGCTCGCAATAACTGGTAATCATTACCTTAGGGTGGTTCATTCTGAAAAGTCTTTCACAATGCCTAATCCTCCTTACTCATCAGCAGCTGACACAGAATTCCAAGATGGTATTCAGAAATAAAAGTTACTACAGTTTTCTCATTTGGAAAGTGTTCCAGATACTATTAACTTTTTTGCAAGTAAAGAAGCTGTTCGTATCTGTTAAGTACTAAGCAAATACTTCTTTTCATAGCATATCAATGATTAGCCCTGATAGACTGTGTATACGGCACAAATAAAGCACTTAATGGGGAAAAGCCATTCCTATGGAAATCCAGACAGTTCTAAGTGATAAATAAATTGAACATTCTAGATAAAGAATACCTGGGTATTATCAACAATCTCATTAGGAAAAACTACACTGAATGCTTGCCTTCTAATTGGCTCCTTTGTTAGAAAACAAATCTCTCGTGTACTGTGCTATATGACTGACAGGAAAAGGGTAAAAAAATAATTGTTTTGGAAAGGGCTGCTTCTTTGGCAGGCTAACCAGGCTATTATACTGTTACCCAGCTGAACTTTCCCCAAGGCATTAATTACCAGAAATGACCACCTGGCGGCTGGGCAGGCCCACTTTGTTCAGGGTCTCCGGTTGCATGGCTCTGTGATGGAAACCCTCACCATCTGTGATAACCACCAGTCGCCAGCAATAGCAAGGTAATGAGATCAAATCATTCCCCTTTCACTTGAACCTGTCTGGGTGAGACAATGCCTCAGCAGAGAGAATACATCATTGAATTTAATTTAGGCCTCTGTTTTCATCAATAACATAAATGTTTAAGTCTAAAGCCATTTACAGGAGCGGAAGTAATGAAACACTGATATCTTAGCTTCTAGATAATGCTAAGTTCTTACCAGTGCATACATTACTAACAAAGCAAGAAAAATTGAAATGGTGAGTGTGGGCTACTGCCCATTTAAAAGAGTGATTCCAGTCAATGTTTCCAGTGACCTTATACACATAAGCTTAACTTTATTATATGTTAATGATATTTGTCTTTGTGCTTTTGAATAATATTGCAATTATGTTGAACCTGAATTATAGGTTTGCATTTGCTAGGCACAAGATACTGTCTGCACTAAATGACTTTTTAAAGAGTTTCTAATGAGCAGTGGTGTTCAATATATTCGGACCTGTGAACACCACATGTATCAAAGTGCTAGCTATTAAAATGTTTCCTTAATTAAAAGGAATTAAATGATCTTTAGAGAAGCCATTTGACTTGATCAAATAAACACATTACAATGATATGGGGAGGAGTCAGGCTCTCTGTAGGTGGTAAAGTGGCTGGAGTGGAGATCTATTAACATTTCCAGTTTTATTCCCCTTCTTCCCTCCATCAGCTGATTTATTTGCTTCCAAGTTGACAGCAATACAAATGTCTCATCTTCATGCTGACTCTGGCTTTTTTGCTCAATGTCCTAATCTGTGTTTGGCATTTTGACTTCACAAACAGCCCAGGTTACTTCATTCTTTGCACATCGACATTCCATATTGAAGACTATAAATATTTTAAACATGAGGCATTTGTACTATGTATCTCAACAGCTATGCAAAATAACATTATGCATATGCCAAGGGAAAGACCAAAGAAAGCCTAAATAAAAAAGAACCAATATTGAAGGCAAGTAAAACATCAACGCACTTTATAATCTAACGTGTCACAATTGCATGAAAATTTCCTTAACAATACAGAGCATTTGCCAGTACAATATTTGTTAAATATAAGTGATGAATGACTTTTTGTCTTGTTAGACTACTTACTGGACTGCCACTACAGGTACTATCCCTATGGTGACAGGAGAAACGGCCATACAGGATAATAAAGCATCTAATTTAAGCCCCATTATTTTGTGGGCTAATTTATTTCTATATTATTAACTACCTACCAAACTGGATAAAAGTGGATATTTAGTCTGGCCAGGTGGTTCAATCAGTTGGAGAGTCATCCTGTGCACCAAAATGTTGTGGGTTTGATCCTGTCCAGGGCACATACCTAGGTTGCAGGATTTATACCTGGTTGGGGCTCATATGGGAGGCAACCAATCCAATCGATATTTCTCCCTCTCTCTCTCTCTCTCCTTTTCCCTCTCTCTAAAATCAATTAACATTTCCTCAGGTGAGGATTTTAAAAAATGGACATATCAGAGGGATGCTGTCAGTACAACATAACTAACTAAATACTATTATTGAACAATGAATGTGGTGAAATTTAATAGCTACTATTTTCATTATTAAAAGTGTCTATTTTTTAAACCAAGGGGAGTTTTATCTCAGTGTTCTGCAACAAACCAACTCACCATGGGCATTAGGTAAATGATTTTAATATATCTTCAACAAACTATTTTTTCTGTTTATGAAGGAATGTGTATGTCTATTGTTAAAAGTTTGGAAAACAAATAAATCATAAGAGAATAAGAATAACCCATTAACGCTACCACCTAAAAAGAATCTGTAATATATTGGATATTAAGCTCATTTTTGCATATCATTTTCATGCTTTTTAAATAATGGACATCACACTTCCTCTAGGGAGCTTCTGTCTCCTTCACCCTAACTAGAGTAGCTTCCTCTCCCAGTATATCCATATTCCCTCACTTATTTACTCCATCTTACTCTAAGCACCTATTTAAAGATTTGTCTACCCTTCTCAACTAAGAATTCTAAATGAGAGAGATAATATCTAATTCTTCTTTGTAGCTAGCACCAAGTGTGCTGCATCTACAAACATAAAACCCAAGATTTTGAAAAGAACAAATGTATGAATTAGTTCAACTATAATTTTGTATCCAACTTTTTCACCTAACATCATGTCATAAGAATTGTTCCATGTCATTAAATTCCTACAGCCCTGGCCAGTGGCTCAGTTGGTTGGAGCATCATTCCATACATACACCAAAAGGTTGTGGGTTCGATCCTCAGTCAGGGACTGTACAATAGGTAAGTTATGGGTGTTTCTCTCTCTCCCTTCCTCCCTCTCTAAAATTAATAAAGATATCCTCAGATGAAGATTAAAAAATGGGAGAGAGGGGAGTGAGAGTAAATATACAGGGTGTGTAAGATAGTATTTTTTAAAATTAGTTTAAAATGTTCTACCTGCAATAATGACATGTGCTTAAGCAGAAGAATATTCTCATTCTTTGTGATACATGCTGAAATATTTGTGGGTAAATATATAGAGAGAGAGAAAGAAAAAATGAAGCAAAAATTTAACAGTTGGTAAATCTGATTGAATAAGTGAATGGTTCATTGTACTCAGCTCTCACTGTTCTAGACTTAAAATTTTCAAAATAGGAAGAAAACTAGGGATCCTGCATACTACACACCTAGGTTTTAGTTCCAGTTTCACTACTTATTAGCTGTGTAATCGTTAGTTAATTAACTTTACTGGGCCTGTTTTATTACCAATAAAACAGAAGCAATAATAGTAAATATCTTATTGAATTGTTTTGAGAACAGTTATAAGGGTTAATAACTTTTAACATTTATCATAGTTTCTATTGTATAATAAGTGCTTTATAATGGTCATCTATTATTAATATTATTATACATAAATTTTTGTCTTTATTTTGCATTATTTAGACTACTATAATTTTTTCCTTAGGTTAAAATCCTAAAAGTACAATTACTGAACAAAGAACATGGGCATGTAGGGGGCTTCTGACTGATAGTAACAAATTGCTTTCTGAATGGGTTGGGTCAGTTTACATTCAAGCAGCAGTCTTTCCAGTATTGAGAATTTTTTTTAAATTAACGATAGTAAATAATTAGAGTGCATTGATTGATTATCTCAATATGTCTTAACTATAATCAGCGTCAAATAAATATTTTTAAAGCTTACTGCTATCCCTAAAACTGAAAAACAATGTTGATATTTGTTGAACTTGCTAAAAACTAAGACAAGAGAAAGAGAATTATTGTCGATTCTCAAATAATCCAAATAAAACAGGCTCTGAGTATTGTAGATTACATATTTTTCCTTGCCTTTTTCCATTTCTAATTATTCTTATTTGAAAAAAATATTATTTATTACAGTCATTAGTAAAATATGAAGAAACTTAGTTTTCTCAAAGCAACTTTTAAAAAAAATTTAGTACAGGAATCAGCTTGAAAAGAGTGACTGCAGTGAGCATTGGTGAAGGTTAAGTTGCTGCTTCATAACCCTCCCGCTGATTGTAATTAAATTATAAATCGAGAGAAAGTCTATTCCTCAGGCTGTTTGAAAATTATGATACCTCACAGAAACCTACCTTATGTTAATCACAGATTTGTATTCCTGTCCACATATTTCATACACTTGCCACTCGCACAGCAAGCTTAATCACTCAGACAATGGTTCTCACGTGTAGGAGGCAATGAGAAATGAACATTGTAGTTAAAGAAAACAGAAGACTTCAGAAAAAATTGTAATCAAAATATTTCAGATAGACTCTTACATTTTTCTGATATGACAAGTGGTTTCATCTGTAATTCAACGTGCTAGAGCATAAAGGACTCACATTTTTAAGGCTAATAAACTCTGAAAAATCACGTAAAATTTTGGCTTATTTATAAGATTACCATTTCAGTTCAGATATCATTGGTTTAAAAACATTATCCATAATTTTGACTGTAAAGGGGAAATGCTGGAGTAAAGTTAATCAATAAGTAAAAGTCCTTAACTTTAATTAGCTTTCATCAATTTCAGAGACAATTCAGGAAAGCTGTGGAACTACCCCGACTGGTTCAAGCACAGAGAATCCTGACATAATAGATGTAAACCCTCACTGGGAGCATAACTTCTATTCCCAGTCCAATACAGTAATTCTCTTTAGATGAACAATGTTCTCTGTATTTTTGACACAGTGACCTACACCAACCAATATGGCTTTTCTAAATTGAGATTGCAGACATCACCATGGTTCCCATTGCATCTTTCAGTCCAATGCAACAAAAATATCTCCACAAGCCATACAGGTTCCTTGGGGTCATCAGGTCTATTTTTCTCATTTCTTCTTTCACTGATACTTTGAGTGTATCAGAACTTTCTGCCATTTTTTCCTAATATATATTCTAAGGTTTGCTTTGTTTTGTTTTGTATCAATATGTATGTGTGCATGCATGCATGTAGGTTCTACCCTTAACTTCTAGCCAATAGCTTCCTTCTTCTAAGATTAGCTCTTAGTCCTCTAAAAGGAGAATGTTCAAACAAAGATAAGACCCAGAGAAAATATGTATTAATTTTAAGGTTCCAAACCGGCCCTGTAAGCACAAGGCCATTTTAACATCCTCACTGAATTTAAGATTCTTACATTTGGAGACACCACTCAAAACAATTTCTTTAAAATAGATCCACATGCTACAATAAACATAAGTTTTGCTATAAAAAGTATTTGAAAGATTTTTATCATCGTGCTTTTGAAAGTATTTGGCCATGAGTAACTTTCTTAAGCTTGGCTATAATATTTATGGCAAGCAACGTGAATGAGAGTTGGGAACTTATGTGAAGTGAAAAATATATAATCTGCCAAAAATTATGAAGTTTATTGCCATAAGCCATGAATTCAAAATTGATAATCTTTCAGTTCATAAAATTAAAGATAACACTCACATGCAAATGCGCACACACCAATTCATACAAAGTACATTAAACACCAGTTCAGACTCTCAGCCTCAACTGTGTCTTTTTCCAGTGATGGCTTGTCAGAGGGGAAAGCCTCATTGAAGGCTGCTGAGGCTTAATTTGACAGTGTTTTTTACCTCATCTCCACCACAAGTATCTCTCACACCTTGCCTTGAGGGTTCCCCAAGAGATACTGCCCAACACTCATCAGACTCAACCTGGAAATTTGGGGTAATTATGGTATTTGGGGTACAATTTTTATCAACTGAAGGTAGAGGCTGTTAACTAAATTCTCTTTCTTCCTTTCTCCCTTTTGGGGGAACTCAGGATACAATGTTACCCCCATATAAAATTCCTGGAAGAGATACTTAAGGAACAACACTGATTAACAAGAAAACAAAGGTAATATATTTTCACTATTTTATACCTTTTTGTGTCATTTGGAAAAAGGTAACATGTGCTTATAGTATAATTACACTAAAACTGATTTAACAAATACATTAAAAAGATGAATAATTTCATGAAGGCAGGGTACACCAGAAGAATTCTGAAGAGCTCAGGCTGCCAAGACTATGGCGTCTCTGATGGACATTCCTAGCAACTTATTTGGGGAGAAACTGGATGTGAAACCATGGAGTTGTAAAAATTCAAGAATGTATAAAATTAATGTGGTATAGACATTGTTTATTTGTGATGAAGTCTGACAAATCCTTTTTACAATAAACACAGGTATCACTTTAAAATGTAAACTATACCCTAGGATTAAAACTTCTTTAATAATCCTGAGATTTGGCAACTGAAAAAGATAAAATTGGTACTGATGTCCAAGAATAAGTAGTTCTTACATCCCGTTCTCACTCAGAAATAAACTGCAATCATCAACTCTGTAACATGAGCTATATTAAGGCTGAGCACATAAGTATACATGAAAAAGGAGAACCTAAAACAAAGCAGACCAACCCAAAATTTGGCTCAATTTGATAAGGCAGGAGTTTAAAGAACTTTTAGTTGAATGGATTAAAAGATACATAACTTGACTCTTTTTATGGGAATCAAAATTATCTAGAAATAGAAAAAGGACTAAGAACTGAACCAGAGTTAATTATAGTCATTTTCTGCATCTTTCAGCTGAAGATATTACACCAACTTTATTTGGTATAAGGTAGGAGGGAAGTGGTAATTACATATTATTTATTTATTTTCCTCAGTCAGCCTCTCACTTCAGCAATTTTAAATTTAAAATTCCCAGTTAAGTGTGTCAGATGTGGAGAGATATTACCATTCCATGCAAATGACATTAAAGGGAAAGGTTCTCATAACTTCAAAATTGGCCCATAAGCCGGTATTTCCTATAGTTCCTATTAATAAGACAAGGAAGTAACATTTCTCTGCACACACTGTGAGAAACTCCGCCAAAACCAATGGTAGCTTTGAAAGATAATGACCTTCTCTGTCACGTTCACTTCTTTATCTCCAGAAGCAGGAGCTTAGGGATACAAATGTTTGTGTATCAGCTATGCAACTGACTGTAAATTAGTGGATGAATGAAAAAGCAAATAAATTGGTGGCTGAGTGAATTAGTGCAAGATGAGTAACTGAATCACTGAATAAATAAAAGGATAAATGAATAAATAAATGCACAAATTAGTGAGTAATGAATTAATAGGTGAATTAAAAATTGAAACACATTAAAATTATTATAATTATACAAACAGAAAGAAAAGTGCCACTTTTTCATCCTTTATTCCAATGGCCTTCACTCCTGCCTGCACATTGGAATCGCCTGTGAAGCTTTAAATAAAAATACATTGTCTTAGGAATGAAATCTGATTTCATTGGTCCAGAGTGAAACCCAAGTATGAGTATTTTTAAAGGACCCATTGGTAATTCTATTGGGTGGCCAAGGTTGAGAATAACAGCTAGTTCCCTTTTTTAATCATATAACTCTTTTTCAGCTCTGCATCTTTTATATTTTATCTTTTCCTCTAAAATCCCGGAGTATTAATTTCCATTCTCTTCCCACCCTGCTTGATTCCTGAGGAATTGATTTAAAAATGGGGGCCATGAAAGCTAATGTATTTTTTAAAACTAGTTAATTTTTTGTGTTCTTCAGATGACTAGGATGAGGATTCTCAGATAAGAGTGTCAAAAATAAAAGTTGAGCATAACAGATGTAGATTATAAATTTATATTAACAATGAATTTCATAAACATCTTCCTGTAGCTCAAATATGAAAATGACTCATATAGGATGAAAACAATCTTGTTAGTCACTGCATTTGAATCTGTTTTAATAAATATAAACATGACATAATGAATTTAAAAATTAAACATATGATTTAGACTTACAATATAGCTGAAATATATTAATGCTAGAAAATGATATAAATGGCACATATTTGGAGCTATACACATATGGGTCCAAATCCTGGCTCTGCTATTTACCAGTTACTTTACCAGTAGAATGTTACATAATTTCTCTAAACCACAGGTCCCTTGTTTGGGAAATGAGTTAATAGTAACTACTTCACTGGATAGGTACAGTAATACACTTCATGAAATGTCTGAAATTAGCTTCCAAATTGCCTGACAGAGAATAAGTGCTTGATAAATAAATTTAATATAAATGATAGCAGGTAATAAATTATAACAGTCTTATTACTAAATATTTCCTACATATTCTTACAGAAGTACATTTGACTAATTTTGTGTCATAGATGATATTCCCTGCATCAGTGCTAATTCTTTTAGTTGCATAGAAAACCCAATTTGAACTAGCCTCAAGTAGAAAAAATGGAACAGTACAAGGGTATGTCTGACAACAGGCCCAGCTCGAAATATAAAATAACATCATCCATATCTAATTTTATTCATTCCAAAGGACTCTTTCCTCAAGGCTGCAAAATGGCTGCCAGAGTTTATGGGCAAATCCCACGCAAACCAACTAAAAGAAGAAAAGAGTCATTATACAGAACCTCCTGAATTCTTTATTAGGATCTACTCTGATTGGCACAGCTTATATCACCTGTGCATTCCTGAACAAATCAATGTAGACAGAGCAGCAGGTCACCCTGATTAGCCTAGATCTGTTTCACATGCACCCATAGCCCTTATGAGCATGATCCACCTAGATCAGGCATCCCCAACCCCTGGGGTACTGGTCCATGGCCTGTTAGGAATCGGGCTGCATAGCAAGAGGTGAGTGGACTCAAGTCAAAGGGGGATACCCTGAGATTGCCGCAAAAGCTCTGAAAAGTCTGCCTCCATTTCCCACATCCTATCTTTGTGAAGCAGGGTTTTCTGCAGTGACAGCAACCAAAATGAGATTACAGAGTAGACTGGACATAAGCAACACACTTTGGGTGTCACTGTCTCCCATCACCCCAGATGCGATTGCCTAGATGCAGAATAACAAGCTCAGGGATCCCACCCATTGTGCATTATGGTGAGTTGTATAATTATTTCATTATATATTACAATGCAATAATAATAAAAATAATGTGTACAATAAATGTAATGGGCTTGAATCATCCCAAGACCATCCATATCCTTACTCCCACCCCCACCTGTGGAAAAATTATCTTCCACAAAAGTGGTCCTTAGCACCAAAAAGGTTGGGGACCACTGACCTAGATGATATGAGTGAAGAGTGAAGAGAATATGAATTTCTAAATAAAAATGCTAATTCTTTGTATCGGAATGCATTTTTTACATATAATAAGGGATAGGTGCAAATATCTCCCTTGTCTATATTTTACAAAGGAAGAAGCTGTGTACTGTCTAATAAATCTTTGCCTAACCTACCTTGCAAAGTTATTATTATCACATTTTCTTTAGAACTCTTATACTTTTGGCTTTTATTTTTAGGTCTGTGATAATATGAACGTCCATTACTGTGTTATATACTTCAAAGCTGCTAAGAGACTAGATCTTAAGTGTTCTCACTATAAAAAAGAAGTGATAATTATATGAGATGATACAGATATTGGCTAGTTCTTCAGTGGGAATCATAGTGCAATATATTAGTGTATCAAATCAATATATGTACACTTTAATCTTACACACTGTTATGTGACAGGTATATCTCAATTTAAAAATTAAAAAAAAAAGAGTAGAGCCATTATTTATAGGAGATTTTTCTGGTTTCACTATGTCCCTGACCAACACAAATTTGCCTACCAAGGACTGAGAAGTAGATACCTTAGGGAGGTACCTAACGGGCAAAATTTCTGTCTCATAAGGTAATACATGGTAGCAAACTAGCAAGAATAGATTTCCAAACCTGCATTTCATCGCCTGTTTTTATTTCTTTCATTCTCCAATCTTTTCTCACTTTGTAAATTATTAGGTTAACTAAAATATTTTTTTTAATTATAGGCTATCTTAGTTGTATGAAAAATATCAACAGGGGTGGTTTTATCCACATGTAACTGAAAGCTGTAAAGAATGTAGAAATGGATCTCAGGAGTCAGTGTAGAAATTAAATAGTAGTGCACCATATTACCCAAGAGAGTCCCTTGCCAGAACAAAAGTCTGAGAGATTCTAGACTTTTTTAATAAGAAATGTTTTACCAGTTATTAATTTCTCATAGAATATTGAAGACTAATTCAAAATGTCAGCACTTATTTTTAAAAATAGGATAATTCCATGGAAACAGCTTCAACATAATGCAAAAATTATATAAAATATTCTCCCCGAAGAATATAGTTTGTTTTTTTTAAAGATTCTTTTTACACTTAAAATTAACAGGTGGGAAATCATAGAGCTTTTAAATAGTTCTCATTTCTGCTTACCCATCAGAAACTTTAAAAATACCTCTACAGGTACTGGGAAATAGATATAGGCATCTCTTCAATAACCAGGCATTTTTGAAACATAAAGTATATTAAATAAACCCTAACTTCCATCTCTGTGGTGTAAAACTGTAAGAGCGAAACACTAATGCTGAATTTCTAAGGTGTTCTCTGACTTGCTAATTATAACTATTTTCCCTAACCAAGAGTTGTAAATTTTTCATTCTGCCTCTGCGGTAACCTTAGAAGTGTGAGAAAGAAAACTATATTTATGGAGAAGAAACATAGAAGTTTACATTTACTTATAACCTACCCTGTCCCAAGAAAGATTTCTCTTTTTATTATTTATGAATATATGTACATATTTTAGAGTGCATTCAATTTATTTTGACAAATGCAAACACCCACGTAACTCACATACCTATATAGAATATTCATGTCACACTAGAATTTTTATTCTGAAAAACTACCAAGTCAGTCCCCACAATGCCACCTACCCTCACTCCAACCCCATTAAGATAATGCATTTGTTCCATTGTATTACTGAGTAGTATCTCATGTTTCTCCATTCTCCTGCTGGTGTATATTTGGCTTGTTTCCAGTTTGGCAATTTTATGAATAAAACTGCTGTGAACATTCTTGCATAAGTGTTAGCGAGCATATATTTTTATTTCCATTGGATAAATAATTAGAAGTGGGAGTGCTAGGTCAGAGGCAGGGTAAGAGTTTAAATTTATAAGAAATTTCCAAACAGGTTTTACCATCTTGCATTTCTGCTAGCAAGGCATGAGAGTTATAAGTGCTCCATATCTTCAAAAATACTTGATACTGTTAGCCTTTTCAATTTTATACCACCCTATGCTATATCATTTGCAAATCCCTGGTAATTAAAGATGGTGAGCATTTTTATGTGTTTATTGGCCATATGTATATCATCCTTTATGAAGTGTCTATCCAAATTTTTGCCTCTTTGGGGGGGGTGTTTTTTTTCTTATTATTGAACTTTATTAGTATTTTATATAATTTAGATACAGGTTCTTAGATATAAATAATGCAAATATTTTCTCCTAATATGTATGTTGCTTATTCATTTTCTGGAAGTTTTAAATTTTTATAAAGTCCAATTTTTAATCCTTTGAATTTAGACAAATCTTAGTTAATGTTTAACATACACTTACAAAGAATGTATGTGCCACTGTGTGTGGGTTTAGTGTTCTATGAATGTCAATTAAGCCAAACTGATTGAAAGAGATTTCAAGTTTTCTTTAACCTTTTTTAATTTTTTCTTTTGATTACTTAATATATCAATAATTAAAATAAGTACTTAAAATATATATTTATATGTATATTTCTCTCTTTAGTTCTAAAATTTATCGATTAATATTTTGAACATTGTTATTTATTATTCCATTATAGATCCTCTATTGTCTTTTAATTTTTACCTTATAGTAATTTTATTGGTGTTAAAATATACATACCTAACTTTTTTTGAGTTAGCATAATGCTAATTTCCAAATGACATAAGGACCACCTAATAATATATCAACAGTTATGCTGCTTCCTTCCTTATGCTATTGTTGTCCTGAATGTTGCTTCTACATATTTTACAAATGCACCAAAATAACATTTTGTCATTATTTTTCTTTGAACAGTCCCTTTTATTTTCAAAACATTGAAAATAAAAAAAAAATTCTATTTTGGCTCACATATTTATCATTTCTAGTTATTTCTCCATGCAGACCTGAGTCTCTCCCTGGTACCATTTTCCTTCAGCCTTAAGAACTCCCTTTAATATTCCTTTTAGGGAAGATCTGCTGAAAACACATTCTCTCAACTTTGTGAACCTGAAAATTTGGCCTGCATTTTAGAAGGGCATTTTATTGGATATAGACTTGGAGACTAGCAGTTGTTTGTTTGTTTTTCATATAGTTTTAAAGATGCCATTTCATTGCCTTAGGTTTATAGAATCTTATAAAAAGTCAGTGAAAATTCTTATCATTATTCTAGTTGCTTCCAAGATTCTTTTAACTTTTCATTTTTCAGCAATTGCACTATGACATGCTTAGATGTGGTTGTGTTTATTCTGCTTGAGATTCTTTGAGTTATGAGATATAGACTTATATTTTTTCAATAAATTTGCATAATATCCAGACACTATTTCTTCAAATAATTTATGCCCCAGTCTCACCCTCCTTTTCTTCTGGAACTCCAAAAACAAAGACTTCCAATCCATGAACACAAAATGTTCTAAATCTTAAAACCATAACTGCTTTGCTCTGGCCAATGTAGGTGAAATTGTTAAATGTTATGAGTTTGAACAGGTCTTCTACCATATCTCTGATACTGGCTTCAGGGTATAACAAATAGGAGTGTCAGGTTTTTTTTTTTTTTTTAATTCTTTTTAATCCTCAACCAAGGACATTTTTTCATTGCTGTTAGAGAGAGAGGAAGGGAGGAAGAGAGATAGACAGAAAGAGAGAGAGAGAGAAAGATCAATATGCAAGAGAAATAGTGATCAGTTGCCTTCTTTGGTTGTTTTCTTCTGTATGCTCTGACTGAAGATGAAACACACAATCTTGGTATGTTCACTGACAGGAATCAAACCCATGACCTTTCAGTCTATGGGACGATGCTCCAACCAACTGAGCTACCTAGCCAGGGCAGGAGTATCAGGGTTTTATTTTAAGACTCTATAAATTTTATTCTCTTCCTTCCATTTTTGGGGGTGAGAGGAGCTTTTGTTGTTGTCTAATTCTTTCCTTTAATATGGATTGCTGGACATTTAGAAAAACCCACACTCAGTTGCTACAGACAAAGCCTCACACATATTGCATATTGAAAGTTTTAATGAGTAGGAATCATGCTACCTAACATGAAACTATACTATAAGGCCATAGTAATCAAAGCAGCATGGTACTGGCATAAAAATAGACATATAGATCAATAGAACAGAATAGAGAGCCCAGAAATAAACCCACACCTTTATAATCAATATTTGACAGAGGAGGCAAGCACATACAATGGGCTAAAGGTAGTTTATTCAATAAATGGTGTTGGGAAAATTGGACAGAAAATGAAACTAGTCCACCTTTTTACATCACACACAAGAATAAGTTCAAAATAGATTAAAGACTTAAATGTTAGATCTAAAACCATAAAAATCATAGAAGAAAACATAGGCAGCAAAATCTCAGACATTGCTTGTTCCAATATTTTATTGATATATATTCCTAGGCAAGGGAAACAAAAGAAAAAATAAACAAATATCACTACATGAGACTAAAACGTTTTTGCACAGGAATGGAAAACATCAAAAAATAAAAAGACAACCCACTGAATGGGTGAACATATTCACCGGCACATCTGATAAGAGGTTAATACCCAAAATTTATAAAGAACCTAAAAAACTCAACACCAAGAAAACAAGCAACTCAATTAAAAAATGGGCAAAGGATCTGAATAGACATTTCTCAAAAAAGGGCATTAGATGGCAAAGAGACATATAAAAAGATGTTCAACATCACCAATCACCAGAGAAATGTAAATTAAAACCACAATGAGATATAATCCCACACCAGTCAGAATGGCCATCATCAATAAATCAACAAACAAGTGCTGGCAATGATGTGGAGAAAAGGGACCCCTTTTGCACTGTTGGTGGGAATCTAGACTGGTGGAGCCACTGTAGATAGCAGTATGGGGATACCTCAAAATATTAAAAATGGATCTGCCTTTTGATCCAGCAATCCTACTTCTAGGAATATACCCAAAGGAACCCCAAACACTAACTCTAAAGAACATAAGCACCCCTATGTCCATTGAAGTGTTATTTACAATCACCAACATATGGAAGCAGCCCAAGCATCCATCAGTAGATGAGTGAATAAAACAACTATTAGATATGTACATAATGGAATACCACTCAGTCATAAAAGAGAAGGAATTTTTACCCTGTGCAACAGTATGGATAGGCCTAGAGAACATCATGCTAAGTGAAATAAGCCAGTCAGAAAAAAACAAATACCATATGATTTCACTCATGTGAAATCTAATGAACAAACTGAACTAACAAGCAAAATGGGGACAGACTCATAGATGGAGAGGAGGATGACAGCTAGTGTGGCGGGGGGTGGAGGGATTAACCAGAAAGGAAAAAGGATTCATAGACAACAGTGTGATGAGTGTGAGTGGGGAGGAGTGTGTAAGGGCACTATATGGTAATGGAAAAAATACAATAACAATTAAACCAAAAACTTTTACAAAAAGACTCTTCTTCCCTTTCACCTTTACATCTCATTACTCCATATGCCTACTTCTTCCCATTTGGAAGTCTCCCAATTCCTGGATTCCTTTTTAGCTGACTTCTTCCATTTTACCCATAAGACGACATTGACAAAAGGTAATTTGCCTATCACCATTTTTTCCCTCTCTTTCTATTGCTGTTACAATAGTTCTGTGATTCTATATTTATCTGGGAGCCAGAACTCAAGAAGCCTGACTATTCCAGAACATAGTTGTACATTCAGAATGAAGAACACAGTCTCCGGTCTGTCAAAAAAACTTTCCCCAAACTCAAGCCCTTTACTCCTCAGGATGCCAAAAGATTTGCATTATTAACCACATGATATGAAATGCTTAAAA
The DNA here is from genome assembly GCF_987537825.1 of Furipterus horrens. Lineage (NCBI taxonomy): Eukaryota > Metazoa > Chordata > Mammalia > Chiroptera > Furipteridae > Furipterus > Furipterus horrens. The sequence continues at coordinate 150,128,532 of NW_028327171.1, read as the reverse complement.
AAGCTTATTATAGAAGTTACCTGATCAGAGAAAACTGGACATAGGAAATTCAGATGGAAGTAAGAGGGGGTTCTATTGAGGCAGACTCATGTCGTTTGTGAGAGAAATGATATCTGATAGCAAGGGAAGAGACAGAGCAACTACAAAAAGAAAAATTACACATGCTTGGCAATGTAGAACCATTAATGTAAGTCAAACCAAAAAGGTCAGATTAAATGAAGTGGAAACCATTAAGGAAATCAGAGAAGTGTGTAATACATTTCAGAAAGGTTCTCAACAAAATCTTTGTGTGTTTATTTGCTATTTAGTTTTTGAGCTTAAATGATACGTTTAAGTTTTATTAAGAACTCCTCAGGATTGAATGCTGTTAGAATGATGGGGCATTCCTGTACCACAGAAAATAAAAATAGCCCCTGTGCTTTCACCAGATCTGGCAGCAGCATCTCTTTCTGATTATTTTTGTCTTGTTTTCCAAATGAGATATTGAATAACTACGTTGTCTCCCACCCACACAAATTTTAATATATCCAGTTTTTTCCCTGTTTGTATCTAAAAATGTCTATTTGCATGAAACATGCAGTACAAAAACAAAAGTTATTTTGTTCCTGCACACATCTGTTTAGATGATAAAACTAATGAGGAGAATAATTTGAAATGTATCCCCAAACTCTACATAGATTCAATCTATTTTAGTATATTTTCAATTTTAAAGCTTGTTTTCTTATAAAATAATGTTTTAACATCGGATATTAAATAGGAGAAAAATTATCCATACTTTTAAATAATGTAATCTTGATTTTTGAATATTACTTTTGTTCTTTTCTTATTTTATATTTATGTTTATTTTATTCTTTAAGTATATTTCATTGATTATGCTGTTAAGAGTTGTCCCATTTTCCCCCCATTTGTCCTCCTCTCCCTGGTACCCTTCCCTCCAGCAATCCAGATCTCAAAAACAAATAACAACCAGAACCATCAGAAAATTGAGCTATATGGAAGTCCAACAACCAAGGATTTTAAAAAGCCACGTTCATCTAGATGGGTAAAGAGGGGTGGAGTCACAGAGGAAGGTGGAGGGGTGGTGTGGTTCGCACAGGTAGCGGTGGAACAGATGGTACCACACTCACATGTGGTGGGTAAAAATCAGGAGGGGTACCCTGGGAGTGAGAGACCCCAGCTCCAGGCCAGAGCACACAGCCCAGGAAGGTAAACCCTCAATGCCTCTGGCAGTAAAAACCAATGGGGTTGGAATGTCAGAAGAAACTGCTGTATTTCCACTGCTTAAAGGACCCTCATGGTCTTATAACATATGCACACTCCAGGACAGAAACTGGAAGGGCTCCAATCACATTCAGAAAGTGGGTGAAGTGACTGGAAACAGGGAGAGTGCCAGGCAAATCACCAGAAGCTAGGCAGCAGCACTGTCCCCTCTCAAGAGACCCCACCACAAACAGAACCACAAAGCAGTCAAGCAGGTAGCCCTCCCTGGCAATTACCTAAGGCTCCACCCCACACAGTGTCTTTTCTACATAGGCCATACTACTAAGACAGGGAGTAAAAGCAGCTCTACCTAATACACAGAAACAAACACAGGGAGGCTGCCAAATTGAAGAGACAAAGAATATGGCCCAGATGAAAGAACAGAACAAAACCCCATGAAATGACCTAAACAAAATGGAGATAGCCAATCTCTCAGATGTAGAGTTCAAAACCCTGATGGTATAGATGCTCAGAGAACTCATAGAGTATGGAAAAAAATAAAGGAAGATATTAAAGTTACACAAAGTGAAATAAATAAAAATATACAGGGAACCAACAGTGAAGGGGTGGAAGCCAGGATTCAAATCAACGATTTGGAACAAAAGGAAGAAATAAACATTTAACTAGATCAGAAAGAAGAAACAAGTATGCCAAAAAATGAGGAGACGCTTAGGAACCTCTGGACAACTTTAAAAGCACCAACATCTGAATCACAGGGATGTCAGAAGGAGAAGAGGAAGAGCAAGAAATTGAAAACTTATTTGAAAAAGCAATGAAAGAAAACTTCCCTCATTTCTGTTTTTTATCTGTGTATATTTGCCATAATTCTAATAATGCTGCATTTATAATCTATTTTGCTTTGTCTCTAACATTATATGCTAATAAATACTGCTGCCATATTTTATAAGATTTTTATCTTCTGGTGAATTACAGATAACATAAGATTTACTTATATTAACCAGTTTAAAGTATGCAATTTTTCAGATTTCTTAAATGTTCATTCGCAAAACTATAATTGGTCATCCAGTAAATGTAATGTCATTTATCTTACTGTAGTTCAATTGTTAGATATAAGCCTTTTTTTCCCCCAAAGCCTACATAATATTATGGTGAACACATCTGTATGCCTAAACTGTTAGGTTCTCAATTTTTTTTCTTCAGAAACTTTTTCACCAATGAATCACTAGTTTCATTTAAACATGTCATCAGCAATGGATGAGCTTACAGTTTCAGAGCTAACTTTCACAAATGTCCATGGTAAATTATTTTTATGATGCAAATAGTTGTTTCTAATTTATCAGATGTGTTAATTCTACCTTATATTTCAGATTATCTTAAGGCACACACAAATACTTAAAAACTAAAGTTCTCCAACATACAATGAATAAATTACTTCTCTATTACTTTCTATGAAAATAAAACAGGCTGTGTAGTGCTTATTGGATTTATTTTTATTTTTCAAAAGTATCATTATGATATTATTTTTAAATAATAGCAGCATAACAATCACAGGTATGGTGATGGGTGGAAATTATTAGAATAAAAGCTTTGAATTCCACTGGAAATTTTCAGGCTTGTCTTCAGCATCAGGTAGACAAGCAGATGCTCAATCATTTTAAAATTCAATTTGAAAGATGAAAATATGATATCAAAAGAATATGTAATATAGATTTGCTAAATAATAAAGTATGCAGATGTTTAAAAAAAGCAATTGGAAATTTGATGCCAATTGTCAAGATTAAACATCAAATTCTAAATATATACATATATACACATATATATGTAAATTATTAAATATCATATTACACATGAGTAGTTTACATCAAATACATCTGGCAGAAGAAAACTAAGCTAAAGTTAATTAACCGCATTTCAATACATAACTGCTCATGATTGAAATGATAAAATTCCAGCCAAGTTACTTCAATGGCTGAGTTGTTTTATCTTCATGCACCAAAGGAGGCAGGGAATAATCAGCTTTGTTTGCTGGAAAGAGTGGGTAAGATAACAAAGGGGGATCCTGGAGAAAAATGTGTCTCCAGAATATTCTAAAAGCTATGGGTCATAAAAATAGCTCTTATTACAGATTTTACTATTGTTTTTGGTTCAGAGGCTTAAAATATTTTACGTTAGACCTTCCTAGTGTGTGCCCACCTCGGTAATCTGCTCTTTTCATTCTCTTATTATGACTTTTATAACTATTGCAAGATTGGCCCTGATAAGTGCTGAAGATTAAAAAAAGCTATGGGAGGTATCAAAAGTTCTGTGAAGACAGTCTAGCAGATATCCTCATGAAAGCTAAAAAAAAAGTCCCTAATTTCACAATTCATGATGAAACCTAAAATGTAAAAAGAAAAAAGAAAACCCACCACGGGGAAGGTATGAACTCTCTCAGAAATAAACCACTGGTTTATTTGATCAACACTGGTTGCCCAATAGAAACACTGGGAGCTTCTAAATATTTGAATGCCAAAACCTCAGAAAAATTGGAATAGAGTCCCTAGGAGGAGGGGCCCAGGGAATGGCACTTTTTAAACTTTGTCATATTCAAAGGTCTAGTCAGAGTTTACTGCCAGGTTGTAAATGATTGTGTACCTAATTAATTACATTTTCACAGCGTTTTATAATTTCCAGAACACTTTCTCACTCATTATCTCATTTGATCTTCATTAGCAACACAATAATTAGAGTTTACAGATTAGAATCCTTATTTCACAAATCAAAAACTTTGAAAGTTCTAAGAAATTAATAAAATTCTCCAAAATGGCACAGTGTGCAGATTTTAAGATCAGAAAGAGGGAGCAGGATACAAGGTGTAGAAATCTGCAGGTGTTTGATAAGAGAGGCCCCAGAATCTATGAGAAATGTGTAGAAAAATGAGACCCAGGCCACCAAAGAAAAAATTTGCCTGTATGTTTTTTTTGTTCCTATGATAAATATTATAAACTCAGAGCCTACATGGTCCATCACAGAATATTGATGAGGATGGACAATCTGTACACAAGGAGAGACCACAATACACAAAGCACCTGCAAGTTGAAATCCTTGAGAGCCAGTACTTGGCTGACCTTTCATCCCCAACTACTTCCCAGCAACATACTTTTGAATGACTGAATCAAAGTAAAATGTTAAATCACTTAAAAATATAAAATTTTATTTTTCCAAAACTGTAAATGAGGTTATGTAATCTTCAGAATCACTAATTTAAAATCTGTTTTTATTCTATTCGTCTCTCAGCTCATAGCTACTCCACTACAACTTTCTCCGTAATTCTCCCAAAGTGCCTTCTACCTCCAGCCCTCTCCCTGAAAATTCTTTTATTATCAATTGAACTCTTTAGGAGAGTAAAAGAAAAAGTAAAAATGATTTCAAAATACGAGGGTTAGTATTAGGAGAGGAGAAATCTGTGACCATGTCCATGCTAATAATTTATGTTCAGCCACACTGTTGCCTAGATGGAAAGTGGGTGACTTCCTAGGAAACAAACATGAGGCTCTAGCAATTAATACTTCCCTTTCCAAGGCCTTGCCTTCATTATGGGGAGAAGAGATTGTATAGGAGTATTTAGCCACTAGGTATTTCACTTATGTCACAAGTCATAGTAATGGTGTTCCTGTTCTACTGGCAACATATTAGTAGGTCTAATTTCCATAAGCTTGGCTGAGGGGCATCCTACAATTAAGGCTAGCAGACCTCCTTATTAAACCCACCCAGTAGAATTTCAGTTCAAGTGTCAATTTTCAAGGAACAGATGAACACTTGTGTGATTCTGGCTTCTAACATTTGCTCTAGCATCTCAGATTTGAAATTCATTCTGTTCCTTGATAGTTAATAAGTTTAACTCTTTTTCTGCCTTAGCTCAGTTGAGTTCACATATAGATGGAATTTGCAGGCTTAGTAGAGAAGGAGTTCAATTCTCACTAATTTCTGCAAAGTACTCCCATGTGAAGTTGACTTAGATGCTTTAGAATACCTACTTCTCATACTGTTTCTTGGTAGATGGCATGCCATACTAATTCTTTAGCCAACACAAAAACAGAACAATGTTCCCTTGTTCACAAATATTTACTAATAGTTGTGACATCTGATTAGCAGTAATGACCCAGCCTACCATACAATCATTCTGGGCAGTGAGTCAGTCTTCCCAGAGACCTCAGGTTTTATAACTGAATCCATACAATACTTTAGTGCTAGACCTGGCAGCTTCTTCAAAGAATAGTGTCTATTCTCTGACTCCAAACTGGCTAATTCTTGAATCACATCTTTCTTAACTCAGTGAATACTCACATGTTTGATTGTTTCAAACTTTTGTAACTAATATCAGTGTGGTCTTTATATTTTCTTTACTTATTCTTTCCATCAATTCAGGCATGATATCTTTTTCTATCAACACCCTCCTTCTGCAATTTTTCCAACAAATTGGCAATCAAGGAAAATAATCTCTCTAAACTCTACTATAGGGAGATTACCTGAATTTGAAGTACAGCCATGTGCAAAGGAAGATCCAGAATCCTTACTGACAATTTCCAAATGACTAATTTTTATACATTTTTCCCTACATACTCCTAATTCAAATTAGTAGCATGGTTTGAAGAAACACAATTAACAACTGGAAGGAATTTTAACAAAAATGTAAACTATTTGCTTGCACGAAGCAAATAATAATGAGGCTCTAAATACATAGTCCTTGGGAATCCTCTTTGCTCTCCTGCCTAGTTCTTTTCTACTCCAGATATGTCAGATAATCTCGTAATTATACCAGCATTCCTTCCATATCCAGCCCCCATGCAAGTATTTTCGTCTTTTCTACTCTCTTGAAATTTCATCATTATATGATGTAAGTTGACCTAAGTTTTATCTTGCCAATTAAATACACTCTTTCTCAAGGAGGAGAGAGGGAGCAAATTTTGTCTATCATAAGATTCTGGAGAAGAGAAAGCTGTGGATCTATCATTGTTCATTCTTGCTTCATAACAAGAGGAATACACACTATAGTTTGAATTAATGTTTCTTCTACTTACCTGTTCCTTAATAACCAACCAATTCTACCCTATAGGTACAATATCTCAATAAATGTAATTTGATAAAGCATTACATGTTTCATGGAATGTAGCCCTCCCAATTTCTAATAGAACAGCTGTACAACCCAAGAACAACAACCTCAATGCCATGGGAGGAGGAAAGACCATAAAAATTTTGTGAAATTGTAAGGATAAAATGAGAACAAAAGAAGCAGTGTAACAACTTAGCAAGAACATCAATGTATAGATACTTGAAATGCTACAACAAGACTAGTATTAAAGATAAGAAAATGAATAATCTGGATATAAAAATTGAAAGAGATTGAATTAAACTTGATAATATGACAAGGGACAATTGTCTTGGATATTCCATTTGGCCTTCTGGGTCCACTCCCTACCCTTTCCAACCAAGCTCTGTTTTCCAAAGGGTTGATCTATTCTGGTTTTGTCCACAAGTTCCCTTGCATTCTGGTTTCCCTTTGTTTTTTGCCAAAGAAAAGTAGAGACAGGAAATAGTTGGATGGGAAGAGAGCAAGACTTGCTGAGGTTTTTGTTTTCCCAACTCTCTTCTACCAGCCAATGTGTTTTAGCTGCTTCTAATCCAGAAGGCCATGGGCCTATCAGCTGACCCTGCCCGTGCAGTTCCTCTTCCTGGGTGCTCCTTGCCTGTTTTTGCTGGCCCTTTGGTATTGCATATCCCTTGTTAAACTCCCTACTTACCAAATCTGCCTTTCTATTAATGGTCCCTTTATTAAATTCCCCTGAATTACTAAGTTAAATTTTGCTGTTTGCTGACAGTAGCCTAATTTACATTTCTTAAATTAAAAAAGAAATATCACTATGCTCTGAAACAAACCTGAAAATCATTTCCCAACAAATTTTCCTTGTTTCTACCCTACATCAACTTCCCATAATTTTCTCCCATTAATATTTTTAGAGTATGCTATATCCTTATATATCCAAGCTAAAAAAAATTTTTTTATCTCATAAAATTTTTAAAATTATTAAATTTTATATTATTTGGCTTTGTTTTGAATTATTTTTATATAAGATGGGGAATATATTTGTCTTTAAAATTGTCTTGTGTTTGTGCCCCCCAAATCAATTTCTTTTGAGGGTTGAAAATGAAATAAACTGCTTTGTTAAAAGAAAAAGTATCCTGAGATGAAAATATGACTGTAATTTAATAAAGTATTGACCTTACCTCCCTGTGACAAACATGTAGGTTTCATACACATGAGATGTTTTATCTTCACACAGAAACAAAATAAGTTAAGGAGTGTTAGAAGAGCTTCTAATAATCCCAAGTTGTCTCTCTTTGTAAGTGTTAAAATGCTTGAAAGGATTCCATTAGTTTTCCCTCAGGTTTGGTTAAACATTGCCCTCCTCTTTCTGTTTGCTCTCTTTCCTCTTCTTTGCAGATACATTTTTCTATATAGCAGGAGCCACACAAGTCATTAACAGCTTAGAGCAAATTTTCTATAGATCTGTTCTTGTTAGCATGAGTGAGAAAGTTGAGCTGCCTAAGAAACAGGGGCTTTGTTAAGTGTGAGAGGCCAGAACAGCTAACAGAGAAGGAAAGGCAGCATGGAGATGCTTGACGTGCTTCGCAACTGATGTGCTTCACAACTGACATTTCTGTAGGGGAGCAGCACAGGTTTCTCAGTAAAGCCCTTAAAAAGAAGACAGAAAATGAAGAACAGAATAAAGAGAAGAGAAGAATAAAGAGGAAAAGAAAAGGAAGTAGTTCTTTTGACGACTTCCATTAAATCCATGTAGTAATCCATGAGTCAGTTACCCTAAACTAAATCATGAAATAATTTCTAGCTCCTCTACTTCCTACCAATGATATAAAAAAAATTGTTTATTAACCTTTTGCTAAAAATTGAACTCACAAAGACATAGGAGATCACCATTCTCATAAGTTTGTACCTGCACATGGGTAAGAGCAAGACCCAAAAAGTCTTCAAGGACTGGCTCTCAAATGATAGAAAATCACTCCCAATGACAGATGACTTGAGCTTCAGGAAGCCCCAGTGCCATCATAGAGCTGACCAGAAAGCCTGCAAATGTGTATTTCCACCTTAATGTGGCTCTCAGCGATCATCTGTCTGGCTCCTCTGCAAATTTCCTCCCCAGTTGTACACTTTCAACTCTTCTAAGCCCTGTGGTTTAAGGTCAGAGACCATCTGGGCTTCAAGAAAGTAAAAAAGTAATCAGATCAAGGAAGCATAGTAGAGATATGCCAAAAATAACCACAGTAACAACAGCAGCAGCTACAGCAAAACCTTGGTGTCAGGGAGGAAGAAGGCACATCCTTTAACTCTCTGAGATAACCTGCCCATTTGTTTGAATAAGTTCCAAATTTCTCCTAAATCACATGTTCAAAACCAGCCTGAAGTAGCTGTCTGCAGGCCTCTCTTAGAACTCAGGTCTGTTCTGTTCCTCAATCAAAATTTTTTCTCTCTTGAGTTTGTTGACTCATTTTGAAGGGTTTTTTTTTTTTTCTAACTCAATCATCTTTTCTATTGGCACATCATGACACTGCCATTGGGAGAAACCTGCTCTTGCTGTCATCTAGAATATTTCACTCTGCCCTAAACTCTTCAGCACATTTACTGTTGTTAGCCTCAGCAATAGCAGTAAAATGAGTTAAGTCCTTTAGTAGCACTCTGAATGGCCCTCCAGTAATGACCTTCTTTTTAAATTTATCACTGTGTACAGGGCAGAAAACTTGCATTCCAAACCATCAATCAGTTCATCCATATAGATTATGACAAAGTTAGTGTCTGAATGTTTACATCTGTCACTTCAAAAAGAAAATATAAGGGGCTTCATTTCCAAGTTTTTACTTTAAGTTTCGAACTCCATGTTATCAATTCTTTAAATAGGTATTTTCCCCCCTCAGCACTGTGTGCTAAATATACAGGTAAAATCCTCTTTTGTTCAAATACTCTGCAACTTCATGCCTCTTCCAGTTTCCCCCTTGGTAAATTTTCATGTAATTTTTCTGTTTTTCATATCTTAAATTATCTTCCCTGCCTCACAGCTGCAAGTAGAAATATAAAGACCTCCTTTGGGTTGACATTTAAAGGTTTATTATTCTCCCTTTGATATATGAGCTTAAGGCTCATTAACACTAAAATAAACCAACTGAGAGGAAAAAAACAAGTGTCTTCAAAGATCCTAGGATAAATAATATAAGAGTCTCTTCTTTTCTTCCTCACTAAAGTGATATTAATCAATTCCATATTCCTTTAAAGTAAGCTTTCAAAAGTTTAATACTTTCTGCTTTTACTTTTCAAGTGTATGCTAATGCTGTCCTAAACTCTGATTGTTTTTCCTCAAAATAGATTTAATACATCTTCTTTCATCCCAATACCTAAGATTACATTTAAAGCAATGTCTAAACACTGAGTTATTTGAAGTTAAATATAAAGCATGTAATCCTTTGGGGAATGTGATCACATGGTCCACTTGGGGTTTGGGGAGCTCCAAGAAAGAGGTGAGGGAAATTTTTTAATGAACAACTTAACATGGGCATTTAAATTAATGTTTTTGATTGGTAATTATTTTTTCCAGAATCCTTTTCTGCTCTGTATTTTTACCAGTTTCTTTTTGCATAATTTATTTTCTTTTCTATCAGAATATTTTAGGTAAAGTCAAATTTACCCAACCTCTGCTAGAAACTACTAGGAACACAGTTTTGTTTCTCTGGCCCTTTAAATCATACCCTTTCATCCTGCATCACCCAGAAACACATCCTGCCAAATAAGACTACTGGTGATTTGATATAACATTTCACAGGTGACCTATCATACATGAATCATCTATTGGAAAGTGTTCGAGAAAGCTGCTGTGTTTTCTCTCTCCATAATGAACTCTAATTAAACAACACTAAATCCTAGAATTTTGTGAGATGGAAAACACTTGGATTTCCTGGATCAAATATTAAATTCCCAAAAGGATAAGAAGTTGTCAATTTTGTAATGTGAGTGTCAATTATCACAAGTATTTCCTCAGAGATGATTAACTTCAGTGGACAGGCTTCTATCTTCTGTGACAGTTTTAAAAACATAAGTTCTTCAGAAACAGGACATACAGGCACTACCTCCTATTGGTGCTAATTTCAATTCCTACCTGGGGTCCCCTTTCCAGAATTTTCCACTTGCTCAAATTCTCCATCCTCAAGTTTCAGTGATTAATGGTGATCAGGATTATCTCAGGGTTCTGTTTTATGTAGCAGACTGCCTGCAGAGATAATAAGATAGCTAGAGTTTTCGTATCTGATGGGCCTCCCTGCTTCAGCAGTCTGGATAGTGGAGCAACATTTTCCATAAGCTTGTCTGATAAGTCGAGTCAGGCTGAGTAGGTCCTCTAATACAGGGCTTGGCCCTTCCTGTGGAAGACATAGTAATGAGAACAGTGGACTCAGGCTTCATTCTCGGAAAATGTATTAAATCCCACCTGTCTCTTCTTCAGTTTGATAAGACATTTCTTGACTTTTAATGCTGAGGTTATTTCAGTACTTTTTAGACTTTAATGTGTCTGTGACTCTGAGAATCTTATGATGCAGATTCTGATCCAGCAAGTCTGAGATTTGGCATGAGATTCCGCATCTCTAACAACCTCCCAGGTAATGCTGGTCCAATACCGGTCCACAGGTCACATTGTGAAAAACAAGAAATTCCAGAAGCTTAGAAGTTCTCAGACTTTTCATGTGCGAAAGAATTCCCTGGGGAACTTGCTTAAAATGCAAAATGTGGAGTTCCAAATTCCATGTTCAGGGTATCACAGGTGGAGGTGGAGCCCAGGCATCAGTTTTTTACAAAGTGCTCCTGATACTCAGGCTTCAGGGTGTTAGCAGACCCCACTTTAAGAAAGGCAAATGGAGGGAGAGCTGGATTTATCTTTGGACGAGGCATCAGACTAAGGTGCCAGCCACTCCTGGCTTTACAGCTTCCTAAATCTGTGATCTGAAATAAGTAATCTAACATCTTTTAGGCATAGTCCCCCCAAACTGTAAAACGGATCTTGTATTGTCTGCCCTGTCACTGTATTGCTGGGATGGTCCAATGAGGTCATGCATCTTGATGAGCTATACAAATGTAAGTTGTTTGGCAATGCTGCTGTGTAATCATTTCCAGATCATTTGATACCAAGATGTGACCACCTTCTGCCTGACGTAGTGCCAGCTCCACTTTTCCATTCTTTGAAATATGAAAAGAGGATCACAGTAATATGTTCTGAGTGAGTCCTGAAACCTCACCGGGAAGCCTCTGATGCTGAGAAACACAGCAGAGCATCTACGTCGCGTGGCCAGAACGATGGGCTTTGCCTGTGTCAGAGTTGGCTATCAGGAATCTCTAAAGCCAGGTCTCCCAGGAGATCACTTTTCCCTTCATGCTCCAATAATATCTTTGATATTCTTTTGTTTTTCAAGCCTAAAGCTTTGGTCTAGAGACCTCTATGGTACACTGATGACACTTTTTTTTCCCTCCTTGCATAATAAATAAAGAAGTTCAGTGGCCCTCGGTGTTTACATCAGCCATATTTCTTAGGCTAAAATGAGGACACTGTTTTTGATAAACAGAAAACAATGCAAGTGTCAAGTAACCCTCTATTTCTTATATTTCATTGAACATGTGTTCAATCTCATACTTCCATCAGTCAACAGAATGCATCCTCTCATCTTCCTGAGTGCATCCCTTTCCACCCTGAGTACCCTCAAATTCAACATCTGTTGTCTGTTCAAGATGCAGGAAGATCCCTTTTGGGAGAGATCACAAATCAAAAATATGTGAGCACACAATCCATTGAAAATAATTGTCTAAACCAATACAAAGTGCAAAATATTAATTTTGAAAATAAAAATAAGTGAAATGGAATATGTAAAAATGCACTACACAGTACCTGAATCCATACTCTTTTCAAAATATAGATACATACACACATATACATGCTAATGCATGCACATTGCATGCACACACACACGTGCACAAGAAGTTTTAAAATCCTTTATAACCCCAAAAAGTTTCACATTCAAAGCTTGCACTGAGCTCAGATGAGCTGGTGCATCTCTGAGAGCTGGAAGAGAAAAGGTGACTACTGGGAGCCTGAGTAGGATGAAGGGGTCCTGCAAAGTCCTTCCCATCACATACACCTCCACTCATTTGCCTGCACCCAAGACTAAATATCTTCCCCAGGAGATTTATTCCTGAAGTTGCAACATTAGAAAGTCTTTCTTCAGGGATGTGAAAAAATAAAACAAAAGAGTACATGTTAAACTTTGTCAACTGCTGCACCTTCACGTAAGCCTATGGGTTTCTTTCAGATAGATTTCTGTATTAGTTTCCTACCACTACTATAACAAATGACCACGAGTTTAGTGGCTCAGTAGAACACAAATTACTTATTTAACAGTTCTGGAAGTCAGAAGTTCAAACTGGTTTTCACTGGGTGAAAATCAAGGTGTTGACAGCGCTGCATTCCTTCTGGAAGTTCTAGGGGAGAATCCATCTCGTTTCCTTGTCTAGCTTGTGGAGGTCACCTACATTCCTTGGCTCATGACCACTTCCTAAATCTTCCTAGTCAATAGCATAGTTTCTCTTTCTTTCTCTGAGCTCTGTTTTCCACTTCATAACTTCTCTGACTCTTCTGCCTCCTTCTTCCACCTTTTTAAGGACCCTAGTCATAACATTGGGCCAATCCAGGAAATCCAGAATAATCTCTTTCATCTTAAGGTCCTTAATCACATCTGCAAAATTCATTCTGACATATAAGGTAATTACACATTCACAGGTTTCAGGGATTAGAATTTGAACATCACTATTCTACCTACCATCATATCTAGAAAACTATAGTGTAAAGAGTTTGGTTTTGATAATAGGGCACAGGAAGCAAAGAAGTTAAGAGGCAGAACCTGGAGAGAAATGGGTAGGACACTCAAATAAAGATATTGAGCACTTGGGAAAGAGAAGGTACCATATTCCAAAATTAGGGAGAAAGCCATAACAAAAATGTAGACAGTGTTGAAGTCAAATTTCTACTGTATAGTTTTAGTTAGGGTTGGCTACACAATTAAAAAAAAGACAATAAGCATAAATATGCTTATAACTATACATAAATACATGTACATACATAAATATGTATATGTACATATATACATATCTGATGAGAATTATACTGGTTGTTTTGGGTGGGGTTATATGAATAATGTTTTCTTCCTTTAGTTTTCTATAATTTTTCTAGATTCTACCTTCTAAATATTCTCCCCTCCTGCTATGAACTGCCCTAGTCCAGGTTACATCTTTTAATATTGCCTGGTTAGCAATCATGACTGGGACTGGTAGCAACAGTCCGCATTAATGAATCCTTGAACCTCTTGTCAAATAAATCTCCAGAAATCAATTCTGATTATTTTTTGAAAGAACAGGAAGGTGCTTTTGACTAATATATTTAAAGAATCCTTAAAACAAGGACAAGGAAAATGCAAAATGATGCTTAGATTTAGATCTTATAAACTTCATAGCTAACAATTTATAAAGTAATATTTATTCTGTTATTTTTATTAACTATATAATAATTAATTGCAACATCATGTTATGTTATATTTTTACAAATGGGGAATGCTAGTAGACCTAATATTTCATTTCTCTCACATAGAAAGTTGTAGCACTAAAGTATATCAACAGTTTCACTAAAAATACTATCAAACTTCTCCGTGCAAGGTACAGAGGGGCATACGATGTAGGAATTTAAAAAATCATGCCTTGGTCTTACCCTCAGTTATTCTATAGGGAGTACTGGACATGGAGAAAAGTTCTCCCCCATAAAGTCACAGAAGTGCAATAGACACAAAGAGGAGATTGGTGTGGTGCATTGGGCCCTATTAACACAGCAGGTACTTAATAATAACTGGTTGGTGGTGACATAAAATAAAGTAAATAATACTCAGAAGTAACTGCTTTCACTGTGACAGAATTTTGGTAATCATGCCAACAGAATTCTTTAATAACTTGTAGAGAACAAATCACTTTTAAAAATATATAATAGCCATGAAGAAGTATATTAGAAATGGTTCTCAAACATAAAATAATACTTCCTCTGTGAAACAGTCATGCTATAAGAACCCTTTGGTATCTGAAACATCCTTGCTTTGATGAAAATCACAAATAGCCTACCCTCTACTAAAATTCTTAGCTAAAAATAATAATCATAATATTTTAAAGTATCACTAACAATTTTTGGCTAGACAATCAATTATAAATTAGAAAGACCAGGTCTCTCTTTATGTCTGACTGCATTCATTCATTTAATAATTATGCTAACTGGAGTTTTAATGGCGAATAACAAGATGATTTTGAAGTTAAGAAGAAAATAATAAAAATACAAGAACAGACATTTCTTTTGAAGTAAATCAATTTTTAAAAATTGTTCAGATGAAAACTGAATCTCATAGAAGTTAAGAACCTGCCTTTCATCACACAGTTAGGAAATGAAACTGCCAGTTTTGATCCATGTCTGACTCCATTTTCATGCTCCTAATCATCTTTCTATATGGCGTCCAAATATAAGAAAGCATATTAAAATAATATGCTTCTATAATTGCATTTGTTTACTAGAGACATCCCGCATAGCACCTCATGGGGCCAAGTTGGGCCCCAGATATGTTCTATTTGGCAGGCAGTTTACCTCCTGCCAAGCTCATTCATCTGCCTGGGCCTGAAGGTATTTGAGTTACAACCTCAGAGATAATGTAGTCTGTAGCTCAAATTATTTTCAAAGTGCTTTCTCATATTGTTTGCTATTCAGAATAAATTAAAAGGTTAACGATATGCAGTGATATTCCCATATAGTGAGAGTGGACTGAAGAACAGAAAACTTAAATAACTCATGGAGGAACACATTGTAAAGTGGTAAAGAGAGCACCAGGTCTGATACAGATTCCCCATTTGGTTACTTTAGAGCAAATTTCTAAAATCATCTGAGCCTCAGTTTTATTATCTATAGAATGAAGTTTGTATTACCATTCCCATTGGGTGTAGTGAGGTCTAATCTAGATTATACAGATAAACGCTCCAACAGAATGTCTGTCACCTGACAGATTCTCAATAAAAATTACGTTTTGTTCTGTTACTGATGATTGAGGACTCAGTTAATGTATGAAGAAATAAAATCAGTGGATAAGGTAATAAAGATCCCTTCTGCCCTCTCTCCCGGATATGATTCTATCCATCATTGTGAATGCAGATTAAAAGCTTAATTAAAGTTGAAAAGTAAGAGCAATATATTCTTGAGTTAAATGAAAAGGGAATCAATGTTTAACTGGATTTTTAATTATAAAAATAAATATATGCGTATGATAAAAAGAAATTCAGGTAATAGGAATAAAACTGTAAGTCACCTGACTTAAAGCTCCAACAGCACTCCAGAAATAATTAGTGCTGGTTATAGCTATACTTCTATACTTTTCATGTTCAATCGAGAATTTTTATAACATATAAATATATAGAAACTAGTATTCATATGTAGCTACTTAACCAGAATAAACTATAAATTATATAAATGTAAATATAAACGTACACACAAAGGAATACTACACACACAATGGAGAAATATATACACAAAATAACTATATGCATATATTTATATTAAATAAGCAATTCTTTATAACATCTCTGTACTACTCCATAATTCAGATTTTTTTTTGTCATCTTTAAACCATTTTGAGCTACTATAAACAATACTGCAACAAATGTAAATCTTTGCACATATCTAAAATTCTATCTCTAGAATATGTTTTAGAAGTAGGTCTCAGGCACGTCTCTCTCAATTGTGATAGGATTTAGCAACTATACTCCAAACAGTGGCTCATCCCTCCAACAGCAATGTATGAGTGCCTACTTACTCACACCCTCTCCAATGCTACTTACTATTTGACAACTGGAAAAGAGAAAAATGTAAACTCATTATATTACTTTAATCATTTGTGAGGTTAAAATTTTTTTGGCCTTTGTAAATCTTCTTCAATGAACTACAATTATCTCATTTTTATATATTTTGTTAATTTGTGAGAGCTTTTGTATATAAAAAAATTACCTTTTGAAAGCATTGCAGACAAATTAAAACTAAACTTTAAAAGTATGTAAATATTTTCTTACATTGTCTTGTGTCTTTTGAATGTCTTTATGAGTTAATTTTATTTTCCCTTAACAATTTAAATACATTTTAAAACAAATTTTATTAGTCATTCTATTTATGAATTTTGGATACTGGATTATTTGTAGAAAGATCTTTCCTATTCAAGATTATTTATAAATTTACATATAAATGTCTTTTCATACCTATGTTTCACTGTTTACACATATGTACTACCTCCAACTGTTATTTCATTTTATCTAATGATATAGAAAAGTAGTTTAGTTTTTTTCACACTTTATATCCAGTCATAACAACAGAAATTATTGAAGATATTTCCCATTGACTGGAAATTGTTCATATTCTAAAATCTCATATACATTGGTTTATATATTTTGAACACTCTAAAATGTTTCATTAATTTGCCTTTGTAGTTTTAGATCTTTGTGAACTGTTTATCCTTTAAATATATAAAAAAATTAACTGTCCATATTATTCTTCTTTTATGAAATTTTCTTAGGTAATCTCATATTCTAAATGAACTTATTGAATACAAATAAAGTCTGACTGATAATTTTGCGAGACAATGCAACATATTCAGGTTCACTGGGTTATTATTAGCTGTGTGAACATGAGAACATTATTGAAATGCTCTGTGCCTGTTTTTCACCTATACAATGGTTATATACTTATACTTTTCCATAACATAATTTTAAGGGTTATGGAGAACTAAAAGCAAGTAAAACTTAATATTATGCATGGAATATGTAAGCATTAAATGTTAGTGATTCTACCATTATTTATAATTTATAGAATGATTTATAAAAATTAGCACATTTACAATATCATGGCTTTTACAGATTAATATGTTATATCCCCTATTAATTCAAGGCAGACTTCATTTCAATAATTATCTATGGCTTTAAATTTTATTTATATTTTGATCAGTTTTGTTAAATTCATTTTAAAAGCCTCTCTCTGTTCTTAGTCATATTATTTTCTCATATATCAATTTTATTAATTGCCATTTAATTTGTCATATTACTTAAAATAATTTTGATGTTTATTCTTTGTGTTTTCTAGATAAATCATGTGATTTTGAAATAATATAAATTATCAATAAAATAATGATCTTTTACTTTCTTAGTTTTTATACTTACTAAATTATATTGGCTAATATTAAACATGTAATTTAACATTAAGGATAAATTTCCTTTCTTTTTTCTAGTATTCATACTTCTTTTTCTTCTTGTCTAAATACATCAACTAGTATTTTCAGACAAGTATAAATAACTTATACTTTTATAACTTTCATATTTCAAGTTAGATATTTGATATTCTGTTATAGCTCTTATCCTAATAGTATTTCTTCTACTGTTTCACTATTTAGCATAATGAAAGCTTCTAATTTGCAGTATGTATTTCATAATAGTAAGAGAATAGCCATCACATACTGACTTAATGTTTTTCTTATAAATAAATGCCAAAATTTATTAAATACACATCTTTATATATTATAATTATTTGTTAATATTTATAAGGAAGATATATAATATCAAACATTCATAATTCCATTATATATAATGTCATAGTCTTCAGTAATAGAAAAGAAGAAGAAAAGTAAAAGTGAGAGGAAGAGGCAGAATATAATAAGGATATATGTGTATATGCATGTGTGTATGTATATATATATATATATATATATATATATATATATATATAGTATATGTGAGAGTCTCCTTGTGTTAAATATATGTAGTCATTAATCTGAGTAGGATGGTAATGCAATTAAATTGGAATTAAAATTTTTTCTCATCATTTGAAAATATACTATTTATGTATGTTCATCATTATTTAATGTTTCAGTAATACTTATGCAATAGGTATTCTGCAAAATATTAAACATCAACATATTTCTTACAAAAAATTATTTATGTACAATTAGACAAAGGTCTCTGCTTTTGTCTGACTGACTATGTGTGTGTATGTATATGCATATATATCTTATATGTTATAATTATACTAAGTGATTTTAATAAGATAATTTTAAAGCTAGAAAATGAAAAAAATAAAAATGCAGGAATAGACTTCTAAAAAACAAGTTGATTTCTTAAACAGAATACAAAAGGGAAGAACAATAAAAGACAATATAAATAAACTGGAAACCATTAAAATTAATAACTTCTTGGCACATACTTAACTGCTGGGAACTATTAAAAATATAATTGATTGACTAACAAACACAAAAGTTTGAGAGAGAACCATGAGCCAGAGAAGGGTTCAACAATGTTTCATCTCCTGCAGGAGGCTACTCCTCCAAAACTGAAAGGGATGATTGTTTCATCTACTTCATAGAAACCAACAGAGAGAGTCAAGCAAACTTATGAAGTAGAGGACTATATTCTAAATGAAAGAACACAAAAATACTTCAGGAAAAAAATAGCTTAAAAAATAGAGATAATGTATCTGAGGAATAGTTTAAAGTAATAGTTACAAAGAGTTTCACTGATTGGGGAGAAGAATAGATAACATTGTTAAAACATCTACAAAGAGATAGAAAATATAAGAAAATACAAAATAGAAGTTACAAAGCTGAAGAATATAACAACTGAACTAGAATATACAATAGAGGGGTTGAACAGCAGACTAAATAAAGTAGGCAAAAGGATTACTAGGTTAGAAGAAAAGGCAGTGTAACTCACCCAATCAGAAGAAAAAATATACAAAATAATTTTTTCCTTTTTTTATTATTCTTTTAAAGTTGTCCCTAATTTTTCCCTTGTTGCTCTCCCATGCCCTGCCCATGACACCTGTTCCCAGAGTCAATCCCCATCCTGTTGTTCATATCCATGTGTCATTTATACATGTTCTTTGACTAGACCCTTCTATTCTTTCCCCCCATATCCCCTTTGCTGTTATCCTCTGGTCCCTGTCTGTCTGCTCCTTGTTTACATGCTTCTGATTTTATTTCACTGGTTTGTTTGTTTTGTTCATTAGGTAGGTTCCTCTTATAGGTGAGAAAAGAAATTTTTAAAGTGAAGATAGCTAAAGGAACATATAGGACAACTTCAAACAGACCAATATTTGCATTATAGGGCTTCCAGAAGGAAAAGAGAGAGAAAAGGGGGCCAAAATTCTATTTAAAGAAATAATGGCTAAAAATTTTCCTAACCTAGGAAAGGAAGTAAGACATTCAGACCCAAGAATCCTAGAAACTTAGGAAAAAAGTGAGCCCAAGGAGACTCACCCCAAGACACATTTTAATTACAGTGTCAAAAGTTAAAGACAAGCAGAGAATCCTAAAGTTAGCAAGAGGAAAATGACTTGTACCCAAGGGAACCTCTACATAACTATGAGCAGATTTTTAAGCAGATATTTTGCAAGTCAGAAGGGAGTAGAACAATATATTTAAAGAATTTTAAGAAAAAACAAAACTTCTAATCAGAAATTACCAACTCCCAACGTTATTCAGAATTAGAAGCAAGATAATAAGTTTCCCAGACAAGCAAAAACTAAAGGAGTTCATCACCACTAAACTGCTCTTACAAGAAATGGTAAAGGGACTTCTTTAAGCTGAAAAGAAAGGTCCTAATTAGTAATAAGAAAACATATGAAGGAATAAAGCTCAGTGACAATGAAAATATATAGTAAAGGTAGTAAATTTCTTTTCTTTTTTTAAGTATATTTTATTGATTATGTTGTTACAGTAGTCACATTTTTTTCCCTTTGTTTCCCTCTGCCCAGTACTCCCCTTCCCTCCAGCACTCCCACCCCCCTTAGCTCATGTCCATGGGTGATGCATATAAGCTCTTTGGCTTCACCCTTTTCTATACTATTCTTAACTTTCCCCTGTCTATTTTGTACCAAACCATTATGCAGAATCCCGGGACCATTTCCCCATTTCCTCCCTCTTCCCCCTCCAGCTGATAACCCTCCAAATGATCCCCATACCTATGATTCTGTTCCTATTCTGGTTTGCTTAGTTGGGTTTTGTTTTTATTTTTTAGATTCAGTTGTTGATAGTTGTGAGTTTGTTGTCATTTTAATGTTCATAATTTTGATCTTTTCCTTAAGTAAGTCCCTTTGACATTTCATATAATAATAGCTTGGTGATGATGAACTCCTTTAGCTTTACCTTGTCTGGGAAACACTTTATCTGCCCTTCCATTCTAAATGATAGCATTGCTAGATAGAGTAATTTTGGTTGTAAGTCCTTGCTTTTCATCACCTTGAATACTTCTTGCCAGTGCCTTCTTCCCTGCAAAGTTCCTTTTGAGAAATCAGCTGAGAGTCTTATAGGCACCCCTTTTTAGGAAACTCTCTGCTTTTCTCTTGCTGCTTTTAACATTCTCTCTTTATCTTTAACCTTTGGCATTTTAATTATGATGTTGTTACAGAATGGGGGTGTCCAAAAACCCCCAGAGCTTGCAGCTTGGGGATGAGGAAAAGGAAGCAACTTTTAAGATGCCTTTGCATGCCTGGGGCTAGTGGCTAGTGTCTTTGTTATGTAAATGGCTTTGATACTTCCAAGGCCCAAGAAAATGGAAGGGGTCTTGGACCATAAGATGGTACTGAAAGAGCTTACAGAGACTGCATAAGGTTCTATGAATAGTCAGATCTGGTTACCACACCCACTGCGTCAAAGGACGCAGTCAGGGATTAAAAACGCAGCTGCAGACATTTTAGTGAGGGTCTCTCCATGCAGCTTGGTGAAGGGGCTCTCTCCATATGGTTTTGAGAAGCTAGGCTCTCTCCATGAGGATTAAAGAAGCTGAGTTCTCCACACGGTTTTGAGAAGGTTCTCCATACTGTTTTGAGAGGGAAACACCATGTGGCTTTGAGAAGGCAGTTTACAAGAAGGCTGAGAATCCATACAGTTTTGGATTGAAAGCTGACAGGCACCACAAATACAGAAAGACCTCCCCAATCAGAATTGAATGATTGGAAGCTACCGGTAAAGCTGAACTGTGTCTAGGAAGTAGGGAAATGGTATCTCTAACTTTTCTAAAACTAGCCTGGTTTGGTAGGGGGAGGCAGAACTATGTGTTTGTGGGTGTTTTAAAGAACATAAGACTGAACAACAGAAATCCACAAATAATCTAAATCTATATAACTATTAAATAAACAATTCTTTTTCTTTTCACTAAACTCTGGTATTAAGAGTTATAATTCTGGCGGCAGGCAATTGGGCCTCTAACTAAACAGCCTGTGGGTTCTGTTTCAAATAGGAGCAGCCCAGGGTTACTGTTACAATGTGTAATGATGTGGCCCTTTCCAAAAAAACAAAGGTCTAGCTGGTTTGGGACTCTCCATGCTTCCTGGACTTGTATGTCCATTTCCCTTGCCAAATTTGGAGAGTTTTCCTTCATTATTTTCTCACATAAGTTTTCAATTTCTTGCCCTTCATCTTCTCCTTCTGGCATCCCTATGGTTTGGATGTTGGCATGTTTAAAGTTGTCCCAGAGGTTCCTAAGCCTCTCCTCATGTTTTTCAATTCTTGTTTCCTCATTCTGTACTGGTTGACTGTTTTTTTCTTCCTTATGTTCCAAATCATTGATTTGGACCCATTTCCTTCCCTTCACCATTGGTTTTGTGTGGATTTTCCTTCGTTTCACTTGGCATAGCCTTCACGTCTTTCCTTATGCGTTTGCCATATTTAAGTATATCTCTCAAGCCTGTGAGCATCTTAATCACCCAAAGGTAGTGAATTGATCATTTATAAAGCTAGCATGAAGGTTAAAAGACAAAAACAGTAAAAATAACTATGATTAATATAATTAGTTAAGGCATACACAAGATAAAAAACAAAAATGCGGTATCAAAAACATAAAGCATAAGGAGAGAAAGTAAATGTGTTGAGTTTTTAAATGGATTCAATTTAAGTTGTCATCAAGTTATTAAGTGTAATCCTCATGGTAACCACAAAGCAAAACTCTATAGTAAATATCCAGATATTGTAGATAAAGGAATATAAACATACCACTAAAGAGAGTTATCAAACCACAAAAGAAGAGAGTGACAGAAGAAAGAAATGGAGAGGAACTACAAAATTACCTAAAAAAACAATTATCAAAATAGGAATAAGTACATATTTATCAATAATTGCTTTAAATGTTATTAGACTAAATTCTCTAATAAAAAAAATGTACTGTGGCTGAATTGATAAAAATAACAAGACTCACCTATGTGCTGTCTACAAGAGACTCACATTAAATGTTAAGGACATACACAGACTGAATGAAAAGCAATGGAAGAAATATTCTATACAAATGGAAATCAAAAGAAAGCTGAGATAGCTCTACTTATATTAGACAAAATTGACTTTAAAACAAAGACTGCAATAAGAGACAAAGAAGAGCATTAATAATGAAAAAGATATCAATCCATAAGAGACTATAACATTTGAAAACACGTATACACCTAAATATGTATACACCAATAGAGGAGCATCTAAATATATAAAGCAAATATTAACAGACATAAATCAAGAAATAGAATGACTTACAATAACAGTAGAGGACTTTAATACTGCACTTGCATCAATGAATAGACCATCCGGACCAAAAAATCAGTAAGAAGCTATTGGCCTTAGAGGACGTATCAGACATGAGAGATTCAACAAATATATACATAGCATTTTATCCAAAAGTATAAGAATACATACACATTCTTATCAAATGCACATAAAATATTCTTAAGGACAGATCATATGTTAGGCTGCAAAACAAGTTTTAATAAATTTAAGAGGATTGAAATCATGTCAAGCATTTTTTTTACCATAATGCTAGAAAACTAGAAATCAATTACAAGACAAAATATGAAAAAATTCACAAATATTTGGAGATTAAACACGCTACCAAATGACCAATGGGTCAAAGAAGAAATCAAAAGAAATATCAACACTTCTGGCCAAGGTGTAAGCATAGAAAGACATGCTGCATCTCCCTCCACAACTAAGAAGTTTTGAGGCTACCTCAAAACTAGAAACAACCAGAAGTTCCAGAAGATCAAACTGCATGGAGGTCCAGCAAACAAAGATATAAAGAAGAAATAATCATCCAGATAGGTAGGAGGGGCGGAGCCAGGGCAGAGAGGACGTAGTGTGGTGGTAGCAGCAGTGGCAACAGCAACAAGCCAGTGGAAAGCACAGTTACATGTTTTGAAAAGTCAGGAGGGACACCTGGGGAGCATTCCCAGCTCCTCACCAGACCATACAGCTCACTGTCCCAGCTCCAGGGAAAATCAAACCTCATTGCTTTTGACTGTGCAAACCAGTCCGGGTTGGGACGGAGGCAGAAACTGCCAGTCTCTCAGCAGAGTCCACTTGTTTGAAGGGCCCCCCACGGACCTAGAGCATCTGCGGACCCACCCACTCTGGGAACAATAGCCAGGGCAGCAGCTAGAGGGGTGCCAATCTGGTGTGGAAGTGGGAGAAGTGCCTGGAGAAGGAGCAATTGCTGGGAAAGGGGCATTGTTTCTTCTCAGACCCCTCCCTCTCATATAGCACCACAACATGGTGAAAAAAATTGCCCTATAATGACAAATACCTAAGGCTCTGCTCCTCACAACATACTAGGAGCGACAGTTTTGTCTGAGATAAGGAAGCAAACAAACATAGGAGACTTCCGGTCAAGATGGAGGCATAGACTGACACACTCCATCTCTCTCCACAACTAAGAAGGAATACAACTACCGCAAAACCAGAAATAACCAGAAGTCCCAGAAAATAAATGGAAGTACAACATATGAAGTTATAAAGATATGGTGCTCGTCCGAACATGTAGGAGGGGCGCAGTCAGGGAGGAGAGGTCAAGCTGTGCTGTCCATGGCAGCAGCAGCGATGGAAACAGGACAGCAGTAAGCACAGACACCCATATTTAGAGGGAGGCGAGAAGCGCCTGGGGAGCACCCCCAACTGCAGACGAGACCCATCAGCTTGCGATTCCAAAGCCGGGGAAGGCAGACCTCCATTGCCTTGGACTGTGAATCTCGGTGGGGGGGGGGGTGAGGACAGAGGAGGAGGCTCCCAGTCTCTCAGAAGAGAGTGAATGGCAGGAATCCATCTTGGACTCCTATTCCCACAGAAAACACCACAGCGTGGTAAGAAAGGTTGCCCGGTTGTGACAAGTGCAAGGGGCTCTGCCCCCTATGGCATGGGAGGTGTGACAGCCCTGCCCAGGAAGCAAAGATAAACACAAAATAGTCAGGATGACACAGATCATGATAGAGATCCCGGTGATGCAGCTGACCAGACAGCAAATATCTAATCTAAGGAAGCAGCAGGTAGGAAATCTTTCCGAGGCTCAGTTCAGAGCTTTGGTTATAAAAATGCTTACAGAGCTAACAGCAGATCTTAAACAAGACAGGGAAGGAATGAAGGCTAGTCCTGCTGAAATGAACAAAAACACATATGAAACTACTGGTGAGGGCAAGAAAACCAGGAATCAAATCAACAAATCAGAACATAGGGAAGAAATAAACAGTCAACCAATGCAAAAAGAGGAAATGAAATGTGAGGAAAATGAGGAGAGGCTCAGAAACTTATCGAACAGCTATAAGTGGGCCAACATCCAAATCATAGGGTTGCCAGAAGGTGAAGAAGAAGAACTACAAATTGAAAAATTATGGAAAAAAATAATGAAGGAGAACTTCCCTGACTTGGGGAAGGAAATAGACTTACAGGTCCAGAAAGCACAGAGAGGGGAACAAAGGGAAAGAAATTGGGACAACTGTAATAGCATAAACAATAAAGCTTATTTAAAAAAAGATATCAAAAAATACTTAGAAAAATAAAAGTGGAAATATTACATACCAAAACTTGTGAGATGTAGCAAAAGCAGTTCTAAGAGGGAAGTTCATAGTGATAAAAGCCTACATCAAGAAACAGGAGGTCTCAAATAAACAATATACCTTTACACCTCGTGGAACTAGAAAAAAAAGAACAAAACACAAAGGTAGTAAAGGAAGGAAATAAAGACTAGAGCTGAAGTAAATGTAATAGAGACTAAAAATACAATTTAAAAAATCAGTGAAAATAGATGGTTCTTTGAAAAGACAAAATTAGCAAACCTTTAGTTAGACTCACTGAAGAAAAAAGGACAAATAGAATCAGAAATTTAAAAAAAATATTATAACTGATACCACAGAAATACAAATGATTATGAAAGACTACTATGAACAAATATACATCAACAAATTGGACAACCTAGAATAAAACAGATAAATTTCTAAAACCATACAACCTACTGAGACAGAATCATGAAGAAATAGAAAATTTGAACAGTTCAATTACTAGTAAGGAGATTGGGTCAGTAATTAAAAACCTCTCAGCAAACAGAAGTCCAGGACCAGACAGCTTCACTGATGAATTCTATCAAACATTCAGAAAAGAATTAATACTAATCCTGTTCAAGCTCTTCCAAAGAACAGGAGAGAACTTTTCCAAACTCATTTTATGAGGTCAATATTATCTTGATACCAAAATCACACAAGGATACCAAAATAAAACAAAATCATAAGCCAATATCCTGATGAATATAGATGAAAAACTTTTCAAAATATTAGTAAACTAAATCTATTGATACTTTAAAAGCATCATACATTATGATCAGGTGGTATTTATCCCGGGGATACAATTTGGTTCGACATCCTCAAATCAGTTAATGTGATACACCATACTAACAAAATGAAAGATAAAAATTATATGATCATCTCAATAGATACATACAAATTATTTGAAAATATTTATTCATTATGATAAAAACTCTCAAGAAAACAGATATAGAGGGAATGTATCTCAAATAATAAAGGCATATATGACAAGCCCTCAGCTAATACCATAGTCAACACTGGAAAGCTCAAAGCTTTTCTTCTGAAATCAGTGACAAGATAAGGACACCCACAGTCACCATTTTGACTAAAAATAGCATTGTAAGTCCTAGCCAGAGCAATTAGAAAAAAAAAGAAAGAAAGGCAACCAAATTAGCAAAAATAAAGTAAAACTATTTACAGATAATATAATAATATATATAGAAAACCTTAAAGAATCCATAAAAAACTGAAAAATGATTAGACCTAAACATGAATTCTGTAATATTGCAAGATACAAACTCAATACCCCAAAATCAATTTATTTCCATACACTAATAATGACCTATCAGAGAGAGAAATTAAGAAAACAACCCCACTTACAATTTCACTGAAAGAATAAAATACCTAGGAATAAATTTAATCAAGGAGGTAAAAGACTTGTATACTAAAATCTACAAGACATTAAAGAAAGAAATCAAAGACACAAATTAATGGAAAAATATTTTGTGTTCATGACTGGAAGAATTAATAGTTTAAATGTCAATAATATCCAAATCAAGTTACAGGTTCCATGCTGTCCCTATAGAAATTCCAATTGAATTGTTCACAAGACTAGATCAGAGAATCTTTAAATTTGTATGAAACCACAAAGACCTTGAATAGCCAGAGGAATCTTGGGAAAATATGCTCCCTGATTTCAAACTCTGTTACAAAGCTGTAGTAATTAAAACAGCATGGTATTTGCAAAGAAAGATACATACATCAATGAAACAGAATAGAAAGCCCAGAAGTAAAACCACATATATATGATCATTTAATTTACAAAATAAGGATCAAAAAATATAAAATGGTAAAAGGACAGTCTTTTCAATAAATGGTGTTTGAAAAACTGACAGCCATATGCAAAAGATAATAATAATAACTGGATCACTACCTTACACCATACACAAAAATGAACTCAAAATGGGTTAAAGACTTGAATGGAAGACCTGAAACTATAAAACTTTTGGAAGAAAACAGGCACAAGCTTCTTGACATAGGTTTTGGCAATAATTATTTTTAAACTGACACCAAAAGTAAAATCAACAAAAGCAAAAATAAACAAATGGGTCTACATCAAACTAAAAGTCTGTGCACAGCCAAAACAAAAACAGAAGCAAAAACAAAATGGAAAGGCAACCTATAGAATGGGAGATATTTGCAAACCATATATCTGAAAAGAGGTTAATCAAAATATACAAGGAACTCATACAACTCAATAACAAAAAAAATATCTGATTTAAAAATGGGCAGAAGATCTGAATAAACATTTTTTCCAAAGAGGACATACTGATGGTCAACAAGTACAGAAAAAGACATTCTTCATTATTAATCATCAGAAAAGTGCAAATTAAAAGCACAATGAGAAAACACCACACACCTATTAGAATGGCTATTATCAAAAAGATAAGAAGAAGAATAAAGGGAACCCTTGTGTACTAATGGGAATGTAAATTGGTGTAACCACTATAGAAAACAGTATGTAGGTTTCTCAGAAGTTAAAAATAGAACTACCATATGATCTAGCAGTTCTACTTCTGGATGATGAAAATGAAAACATTAACTCAAAAAAATATATGCACCACATGTCCATCGTGGCACTATTTATAATTTCCAAGGTACGTAAGCTACCTAAATGTCCATAGATGGACCAATAGATAAAAGGAAAAAATGGCTGTCTGGAAAAAGTCCAGCCATTGTTAATATAATGGGAATGGTTTGCACAGCATCAATGTGACCTGGCACCAAAGGAGAATGGACTGGAATGTGCATGTATGAACAATGACAACTTCACTGTACTAGCCAGTGGGGGCAGTAGATGCCATTGAATGAGCATGTGTAATGTGTGGCTGTTGCATTCAAAATGACTGAGTGAATACAGCAATAAATCTGCATCAAGTTTTGCGTAAAGCTTGAACAATCCTTGATGGAAACTATTCAGATGACTCAGAAGTCTTATGGGGACAATGCAGTGAGTGCAGTACAAATAAAAGTGTGGCACAAATGCTTAAAAGATGGTTGAGAATGTGTTGAAAGGAAGGCCTGCAACAAAATGAACCCCTGAGAATGTTGAACTTAATGAGCTGCAATCAACAAAGCTTGACAACTGACAATGTGAGCACTAGTAGCTGATCTGGAGATTCCAAAACTACTGTGCCTGGGATTTTGACAAAGGATCTTGGCATGAAACATGTCATGGCAAAATTCATTCTGTGGCTTCTGCTACCAGAGCAGAAGTAACATCGTGCTACAGTTGCTAATGACTTGATTCAAACTGCTACCAGTGAACCAGATTTGGCACCCTGCAATTTCTTGCTTTTCCCAAAACTAAAATCACATTTGAAAGGGAAGAGATTTCAGACCATCAATGAGAATCAGGAAAATACGACAGGACAGCTTATGGCGATTCCAACAAGGGATTTTGCAGAGCGTCTTGAACACTGGAAGAGATGTGGGAGAACTATGTGAGGCCCCAGCATTCCTACTTTGAAGGGAACTGAAGTGTCATTGTCCTAAGTACAATGCTTCTTTTATCTTGTGTCTTCTTTAATAAGTGTCTATTTTTTCATAGTTGGTGGCTGAATACTTTATGGACAGACCTTATATACACACAATAAAATATTTTTCAGCAATAAAAATAATAAAATGCTGTCATGAATGGGTCTTGAGGACATTTTGCATAATGAAATTAGACAGAGACAGTTAAATACCATATAATTTCTCTTATATGTGTAATCTAAGAAAATTTTAATTATAATATAAATAAGCTCACAAATACAGAAAACAGACTGGTGGTTTCCAGGGGCAGAGAGAGGGGGAGTGAGACAAATGAGTGAAAAAGATCCAAAAAGAATCACTCTTCAAAATTAAAAAATAAATAATGTATCCAATGTTAAAAAAGAGAAAGCTAGGAAATTATCTTTAATTAGCAAGGAGATTTTGCAGTATTTGTTTAGGTAAACGGGATGACAACCATTGTACAATTCATTGGCATTAAGGCATAGGAGTGACTTAGGTGGAGAATATACAAAAGATAGGTGTATGAGTTTAACAGGCACAATTGCCAGTCGTGTAGTTAACAACAACCTTTTTTTTTTTAATAAAAATTAAAAGATAATGGATCTAAAGTAATGGTTCTGCCTTAGAGTTATAACTTACAATTGGGATAACCTTCAATGGATAACCTTCAATTTAAATTCATATTCTATTCCACTAAGATTGTAAAAACAAGCATGATTCTCTACTATTCCACTTGTTACAACAGTGTTCTTTTGAAGCTAGTCAAGTCTGTTTTAGTGATTTGTTAGGTAGCTAGTAAAGGATTGCATTATTCTTAAAAATTAAATTAAAAACTTCTTTTCTTTTAAAAAATTGCATTAGAAGCCAAGCTACAGAGTGGGAAGAGATATTTCAATGTATACAGTTGACAAAAGATTTGAATATAGAGTATACTAATAACT
This sequence comes from Furipterus horrens, assembly GCF_987537825.1. Taxonomy (NCBI): domain Eukaryota; kingdom Metazoa; phylum Chordata; class Mammalia; order Chiroptera; family Furipteridae; genus Furipterus; species Furipterus horrens. The sequence continues at coordinate 150,098,801 of NW_028327171.1, read as the reverse complement.
CCTTCAAATCAACAAGAAAAAGAACCTATTTTTAAAATGGGCAAATACCTCATAAAGGAAGGAATATTCAGATGGTAAGTAAACAGAAGAAAATCAGCCATCAGAAACTACAAATTAAATGCAAAAAACAATAAATCAAAATAAAAAATTTCATATATATGTAGCCATTTTATTTATAACCAGGTGGTATTTCAAGTAATTGGAAAAGGAGAGACTATTGGATATATGGAAAATATTTGAAAAACATAATTATGTCACTATCTCACATCATACAGAAAAATTAATTCTAGACTGAAAAAAGACCTAAGTGTAAAGCTTAAGTTATTAAAAGAAAATACAGAAGACTATATTTTATGTTTTTCTCATAGAGAAAGATTTTCTACATAAAGAACAAAAAATTATAGAAGAACAAAATTTGATAAATTTAACGAAATAAAATTATAAAGCTTTTCTATACAAAACAAAGTATAAAGACAAGTGAGAGTGGAAAGAAATATATTACAATATATAATAGACAAAGGAAGATTTTATTCATAATATATAAAATATTTATAATCAATAAGAAAAACACAATATGATATAGAAACCAGCAAATACTAGGAATAACAAATTAACAGAAAATAAAATGTAAATGGCATTTAAAAGATATGAAAAGATGCTCAACCTCATTAATAGTTTAGATATGCAAATTAAAACAATGAAATATAATTTGTTACCAATCATTTTGACAAAATGTAAAAAATAAATGATAGCTTATATTGGTGATAATGCAGGAAAATAGTCACTCTCATAGACTCTTGGTAGGACTATAATTGATACATTGCCAATTTTAGTATATCAATTTCCAGTCACAGCATCAACGAAAAAAATTTGATTTGTCTCTACCTTGACCACAAATTTTATTTCCTGGAATCTACCCCACAGAAACACTAGCACACATACATGAAAGCATATTATTTGTAATGGCAACAAATGAGAACAAACTTAAACACTTATTAATAAATCATGATATTGCCTTAACATGGAATACTTTTCCTGCATTAAAAAGAATGATGTAGCTATATAATTGAGACATGAGAGGGAGATATGAAGTCATCTTCAAGACACATTGTTAAAATCAAAGAGCAAGTTGTAGAGGAATAGTTTGTTATGATGCCATTTATGACAGTTAAAAAATATAAAAAACCTTAAGCTAAATGTGTGTGTCTCTATTAAAAGGTCAAATAAGTAAACATCAAACTATTACTAGTGGTTAGTTTTGAGGAATTGAGCTAGGGGTATCCAAGGAAGTTAGAAAGAGCTTGATTTTAAGTTCCTATTATTTGACTTGTTAATGTCTATCAGGTATTTCATATATTACATTTGCAATTTAAAAATAAAAAGAACATGTTTACAGTTAGAAATTTGTAATTCATCAAGTTTGAACTCTTTATAAAAAGAGGAGAATGCCAAGATGCTAAGCCTGGTTGAACAAGATGTTTATAACACCTACAGTCTGGAAGGATGGGCTATAGGCAACATTTGTACAGTCTTCATCATGTACACCTTAAAAATCTATTGCTCTGAAGGCAACAAGAAGTGGGAATGGGTAACAGGTTGAGAGTATGGCAGTAGGGGACATAAGGTCTTCAATAGTTTTCAACTCCCAGCAACAAATGAAAAAGAAAGGAGATCCAGGCAAAGAGAATTCATCCACACCTTAAACAATCAAACAAACAAAAACAGAAGCTTTTGACAGAAGAAAGATGGGCTCCAAATGCAGAATCTGCCAAATACAGGAATTTGGGCCCCTGACTATAAAGAAGCCAGTATATGGAACAGTTATAACTGACATAAGGCACTGAGGTACCAGACTTGTACCATCAGACCTTGTCTCTTCTCCAGTTCTCTACAGAACTCTCCATTGTAGGCATCTCCTCCTTCAGTTACTCATCTGACCCCTTCTGCCTGTTAGAGAACGTGGTGGCGCAAAACAACAAGAACCAGAGGGAAGGCAGAAGCCATTTCTAGATGATCACTGCCTCTATTTCAGTCCCTGTCCTCAGTGTGACATTCTTACAGACTTACGTAAAACCCAAAGAGCCAAGCCTCAAATAATAACAGGCAAGCCATAACCGAAAGCTGTAAATTATCTTAACATTTATGAGAATTACCACATAGATGCCTGCTGAACATCCCCAAGGAGTCGTCCTAAATGTTTGCTATGGTAAACAATCAAATATAAACTACAGAAGGAAAAGAGTTGGTCTAATCTTCATGCAAGTGCTGACATTTATTTCAGGAACTAATTAGAAATATAAAAAGAATGGAATTTAATTTTAAATATATAAAATTAAGAATATTATATATATATATATATGTATATATATATAACCACACATACACTCTATTATTTGACCAACAGCTATGATGTTTGATTGCTCTCCAGTTGAGACAACTAAATGAAAAATTTACCTCCCTGTGACAGCCATTGAAAAGCAGTAGCTTAATATAATCCTTCATATGATGCTTTCATACACAGGGCCACTTTATCTCCCAGATTTCATCTTAAGTAACATATAAATATTTTTGTACTGCCCATAAATCTTCAGATACTTCTTAATTATTATAATTAATTATAAGAAATATGACCACCATCAGTATCACCTTCAGTGCATGGTACTGTAGCAGCAAACGACAAATCCAGCCATCACTGAGGGCTATTCTTTGATCTCCAATTGAGTTGGAAGTGCAGGTAAGTGGCATAATGGAAAAAAGTTAACTAAAACCATAGAGGTAATTATAGACAAAGGACAGAGAAATAGCAATTAGTACCAAACTTTCTACCTAGTACTATTCAGACTAGTTATTTTTACCTCCTGATCTCTTTTCTTTTATATTTTGCAGTTGTTCCCTTTCTAACAATCATGACCATGTGTTTCTGCAATTCAAATTTCATTTAGAGCCCAAACAAGGGAAACTGTGTCAGATATAGACCCTACATGCAGTAGGTGAGAGTTTGGGCACTGAAGTCAAACTGTCTATTTTTGGTCTTAGCTCTACCATTACTAGTGAAGAACCTTAGAGAAGTTACTAAACTCTACCTAACATCTAGGACTTGGGGCTGGGGCTGGAATTAAGTGAGCTAATGTGTGGAGACAACTGAGTTGAATGCTTGGCATCAGACTGTTAGTCCATGGGAAGAGAAGTTCTGTCTTGCTCAGCATGTTCTTTCCTGCACCTAAAGTAGCTGACAAAGAGTAGGTGCTCAGAATGTATATAACAAGCTGAAACTTTTCCATAGAAACCTAGTATGGAAAGGTCTGCAGATTACTACATGTGGACTACAGTTTACTTGCATCAGGAGTTGACAATCAGCTATCAATACCAAATTTTAGATCTCAAAAACTGGGCCTTTTGAAACCATAATGTGAATAAATAAGATTTTTCATCCCTGGAGACCCATACTCCAGTTTAACTAGCTTAACCCTCCTTCTAAAGGACTCTGTCTTTGCAATTCTTAAGACTGAGTAAGGGGAAGAACTTAATGGCATAGATAAGCACCTTTTCCTAACATGGTCAAATATCACAAATCAATATTCTAGTTGAGAATTTTCCATTCATTTCACCAAAGTGCCCATTGTCCTCTGTTCTCAAGTAGATATCAGATAATAATATCAAAGTCATGAATTTCAGTATTTCACATAATTAAAATTTAGCCTTATTTGCCTGGCTCAGGCAATTATGAGATAGTCAAAATTATTGTGTCTCAATGATCCTTCATAATTAGATGGAAAGAGATATAGTTGAGCTCAGGACAGTCTGCTGTGCTCTCCTCTGAAAATCCAGGAAGGGCTGCCTTCAGAAGCATGAGAGCACATTCAGGAAAGGAGGCTTGGTAGATATGTGGTAGATATGTGTTCCGGATAAGGACAGATGAAAAATCCCTTGTGTGGATGACTCTATGGTGTTAAAATGGGATGGTCACTAATGCAATTCTTGGAACTTTAAATTAGTTCCTTTGAAGAATTACTTCTGATTAACCTGTTAGCACCGTTGTTGCCATTCACCCATTTCAGCATTTTTTTTTTTTTTTTGCAAGAAGGCTGCCTAGCACTCTCCTTATAAGTCATTGAGGTGGAACCTCAAATACCAGCTAGAGTCAGAACAATTCCCCAGGATGTTGCAGCCCTGCCCTCACTGACTTTCACATGACCTAGATCCTGAACTTCTGCACCCCTCTTCCCCAGTTCCTTTTTGGCTTTCACCCATGGTCTGTTTATGCCAGGCTTATTCTGCAGCTGGCTCCTTCTCTTTTCCTGGGTTGTGCTCTAGAATAGAGACCCAGACCCATGGAATAAAACCCCCTCTCAATTAAGCATACCAAATCTTCATCCAGCATTAAAAGAATAAAATTGAGCCCATAACATCAAAGCAGAATTTTTCAGATTTAAGCATTAAATGGCCCCTTTTTAAAGGAAAATATTTATTTTCTTAAATTATGACAAATTATTTTGAAATAGAATGTGACTTTAAAAAATACATACATGAAATTAGGTATACGCCTCTTTTATACTTCTTTGTAACTATTCTTAAACATCTATAAAGCTAAATTAAAAAGAAACTACAAAAATACAATTCAGGTTAACAAAATTAATATAACATGACACTTAATGCTGCTTGACTGAAAATAAATTGTTGCTTTCTATGTGAATATAACACTGACTGTTTCGAGGCGGGTACTCATGAGACCTTCCACAATCCAAGATGATTCAATTTGGCCATCCCCTCTTTCAGATTCAGTTACTATGAAACCTGGTGCATAGAGCATTGTATGACATTTGGCCTTCATTATATATAAATATATAATTTACCTACAAGTCTGCTTATGTCCTTTTTATATTGACTCATAACAATTAAAGTTGTTAGGGTAGAATTGAAGGCATCGTCCAGATAATTTCATAGATGATCATTGAACTACAAGCAAAAAACATACAATAAGCTCCTGCTACAGGTTGAATGCTTGCATCGCCCCGAAATTCATATATTGAAACCTAACCTCTGGTGTAATGGTACTAGGAGGTGAAGCCTTTGGGAGGAAATTAGTGCTCTTAGAAAAGAGACCTCACAGAGAGCTCCCTTGTTGTTTGGGAAGATACAGTGAGAAGTCAGCTTTCAATGAGGACACAGGCCCTCATCAGACTTTCAGTCTGCTCGTGTCTTGATCTTAGACTTCCTAGCCTCCAGAGCTGTGGGAAATAATTTTCTGTTGTTTATAAGACACTAAGTTTATGGCATTCTGCTTTAACAGCCAAATGAACTAAGACAGCTCCCATCATCAATTTATATGCCACTGAGAATAAGTCCAAGGACTTGAGTGGGTCTACAGGGTCCCATACAAGGTCCTATAAACTGCCTCTAGAGATTAAGTTTTAAGTAGAAGTCATACATACTCATTGATTTGAATACTTAAAGGAATCAAAAATATTAACACAAGTGGGATTAGCTCAGAAGTGATCCATGACAAACTGGAGAGACTATAACCTGCCTTAAGGAAGCAATTTCACTCACCACCAGAATATGATGGCATTGTAAAACCATGCCACCTTCTGATTTTACAAGGACTTTCAATTTTTCAAGGAAGGAGAAATAGAAATCAAAAATGTAACTTTGTAACTTTGAAATCTTATAAAGTAATTCAAGAATTTTAAACACTCTGGGACAAACAGAATTGTATTTATAGGCCAGGTATGCCCTGAGAGCCACAGTTTCTAATATCTGAGTAGTGCTGACTAGGAGCTATCCAGAACTGTTCGTCATGTCCAAGGATAAAGGTGGCCCCATGGGAATCATAAAGGAAAGGCTTAGAAGCAGCTACTTTGGAGAAGATATAACTAATATTAGCCAGTAAGAGACCACTGTGACCGATGTATAGCACTAAGCTGCTGAGAACGTGAGTTGGGAAGAGTTTCCAGGAACCATTGGTTCAGAGTGAGCCTCTTGGGCAGAGAAGAGCTGGCCAGTGCTGCCAAGAAAGAGAATGTACTATTGGGAGTAGCAGATAAGAGGGTTAAGTGAGGCAACCACATTTCAAGTATTGAGGATCTGTCAATCAATGTCTCAGACCTATCTCTAGTTTCTCAGAATGAGTCACCACTGATAGCTGAAGGCCATGAACTTGCCATTTTTCCAATTTACAACTCACCGTGGTAATGAACGGATTTCCTTTCAAGAAAGCAAGTAGGATAAATAAGATTCTCTGGAATTATGGAGAAGGCTTAAATCATATAGACTTTCACTGTGGTGGGTGTGGCCAAAGAGGACATGCATATATGTAAAATAAGTATATTCACTTTATTAGAATTTCTACCCAGATAATGATAGACATGAAAGTCTCACGTAGGATGTTCCATGTGACCAATGACAATTAAACACTTTCTAATCTACCTCCAAAGTTTTTTAAAAATAGTCAGAGAATCTGTGGTTTTCTAAATTTAAGGTTTAGGTTTTCTGTGGTTTTCTGAATTTAAGGTTTAGGTTTTGTGCTTTGGCAACACATATTCTGTTTAATGAATGAGGTATCACTTCCTATGTCTTTACCACAGATAATTTCTCTAAAGTCTATTAACTCCTGAACACATCAAAGTATGCATTTGTATTGCATTGAAATTGATTTTTTTTTATAAAGTGCTGACATAGGAATGAAAGGTTAATGTTATTCTGACATCTTTCTTGAGCATTGACAAGGGTCAGTGCATGTTTTAGTACTTCTTTTTACCAGCAGTTGGAAACTGCTCAGCACCACTCAGCACCACAGAAAATAACAGGGCATATGGAAACAGAAAGAGATTATTACCAAGAGCCAGGTCTTCAAAAATCAGAAGTACAGCTGCGAAAACCAATCTTATTTACACCTAAATTAAACTTTCCCTTGCTTGTGGAGCCTCTGCAAAAAAGGAGATATAAATTGTCCTTTCTTCTTCATCTACAAAAAGTAGTTCTTATTTTAAAGAGCAGGATAATAATAGCCAGACATCTTTGTGATTTTGTTACTAAGAGAAAAATTCATTTATTTTCACAGGACAAATAAGAAGACCCAATTTGGGTAACAGAAGGACTACCTATCCTATTGTTAATATATATGGTTAGGCTAGAATCCTAACAGTCCACGCTGATATTTTTCAAATAAACTTTCTATAAATACTCTTACTAAGGTGTTATATTTTCCTTTCAAGCATAAGATGCATATACACACCTGAATCTTAAAAGAGCCTGACATTGACCATGCCCTATTCCATACAAACAGCACAATCACATCACTTTGCCACCTGCAAACTCTTCCTTAAAAATGACAGATGTGGGAAACTTAGGAAGATGTGAACCCTAGAGTAATTTGCTTCTATTTTTTTAACTGAGTTCAAATTTCAAAATTCTCATTTAAAAACTTCAGACAATTGGTTTGGGTGGGAGAAGAAACCTAATGCGTCTGCTGGCACAGTTCCAGCCTCTGTGTCATCACCCTACATTCCTGGGAAGAGCTCCATTACCTGGAGGTGACAAAGCTAAAATGCAGTTTAAACCAAAGTGATTGAAGAAGATGGAAAACGCTCAACATGCAAAACAGTGGAGACACTTTAATCAATATCTACAGTCAGCCACTGGTTAAGACAATGAAGAAAAGCATCATAAGTTTCCAAGTCCAGATCTAAAAGAAATTTGGATTAGCCTAAATGAAATCAGGCAAGAAAATTTTAAAAGCTGAGGTTTTCCTCAGAAAATGTAATAAGATCTATCCTTTATCTTTTGAATTTCATAATAATGTATATGTGAGAAAACCCTCCAAATGCAATTCCCGAAGATTGAAAGCCTATGTTCTTCCTTTCTAAGTCTAGTATTAACAGGGGGAATTTAAGAGGAAAATAAAGAACATAGTACCAGTAAACTTGGTAGGGAGAAGGATACTAATTCTTAATTTTCAAAATTATGTCTAGATATGTACTTATATATTTAAATCATGAGGTACAATTATTTTAAGAGAAGATGATTGCTTTACATGTCTTGAGTATCTGACTGCCCCCTATCAGCCATTGTAGCAACATAAAAGAAACATTACCATGAATTATTTGGGGTTCCTCCATATCACAGCTAATACGATTGTGGCTTCATGACATTATTCAGTCAGCATCAGTCAGAGGCTGATTTAACACAGCAAGATACAACTTTGTCACAAGAGGAGCTGCTTAAGAATGGTGTACAATGCAGGAAAGTATTCACCACTATATCCTATAGTTCTGAGTATGTCCAGTTGATCTAATCCAAAAAGAATCATACACAAGGATTATTATCTGATTACAAGAAATTTGTTTAAAAATTAAATAAGAGCAATTCTTCTCCAAATTCCATTAGAGTTCTTGATCCTCCCATTCCTATCCCCAAAATATACTGATCTTCAACCCATACAAATACATTAGCAGGCCCAAAAATTTATTGCTGAAGCCAATCCTCCCCACCCCAACTTTCTCATGGCCACCTAAGCATGCATTAAGGGCTTCTAGAGAAGAACCATATATGAATTCATTTGCTCAACTATTTAATGCCTCTATCAAATATCTTAGCATAGAGAGTCCAAAGATATCTAGTATTGTCAGACAACCAGAGCACAGTGATTATGCTGGGCATCTGAGTACCAAAAGTGCCGAGTGAATATATAATAGTGAAACCCCCCTGAAGGGCAGAACTTAGCCAGTGTCCTCTGCTCTCTCTCCTTGTAAGACTGGCTTCACCCTCTGCCACGCTATTAAACTGCTACAGTGCATTCTTCTGTCAAATGTCCCAGCAATTTGTGAAATGGAGGAGAGATTTAAAGATTTTCCAAAGAACATAATTGCCAAGTGCTTTCTGGTCAGATAGAAATTGGGAGGCACTATTTCCTGACTGACCCTTACCAAATGCATGCTTTTCAGACTACTATCAAGTCATCAGAAGAAAGAAAAGTATATATACCAGTCTAGAAATACTATTCATACTTGTAATAAAAGGAAGAACTAAAAAGTAAGTGATAAACTTAAGGCTATTCTGTATGGACCCGTTGGACCAATGATCATTTTCAGGAAATATAATTGGTTTCACCTGAAAAATGGCTGGTGCTTGCCCCAGATAAGTGGTCTGTAATTTACTTGCACTTTACAAAAGGCTGCTGATTAAATAGTATATAAAGAATTTACCCAGAAGGTTAGTAAATATGGACTCAAGATCAAGATCTTTTGGCATGATAAAAAACAGCCTGGCTAAGGTACAGAGGGTAAGGAAGCAATTTAGCCTAGAAATGAATGACCAGTCAAATGTCACAAGTCTCAATATTAAAACCAGTTTGCTTATTTACTTGAAAGATTAAAGTCTTGAAGGAAAAGGTAAGAGAGTGATGCCATTTCTGATATAAAGCTCAAGAACTCTCAATTTCAAGTTCTCATTCATGGAGAGTTAGATGAAGAAGGATGAAAGCTATGCTTTATAGTGTATGCACCACCCATAATTGAAACTGCATCTGGTGCAAAAAGCATGAGCAGAAATGTAGCCTTGTAGAATAAGTTTACCCAGAGAATGCAGTGGGTAGAATGAAAAAACATCAAAATGTCAGTTCTTACTCTATCTCAGAGAGCCTTCCGACCCCAGTTTTCTGTCGTTTAGTGAAAACAAAGTTAGCCAAAGTAGTCTTCTGCCTCAAACATCTGAATTTGGATATACGGTAATCAATCACAAATCAGTTCTGTATCTTTAACTGTCTCTTATTCAGAAAGTCCTAGCATTGTTCAAAAAACTTGTTTTTTCTAAACACAAAGACCTTAGAGATAAAAATAATAAGTACAAGTCCAGATTGGAATTGAAAGCTAGTATAGATTTATGCAATAGTAATACTATTTTGTCCATATCCTGAGATTTTCTCTGCTCACTGAGGTAGCCAAAATAATTAGATGCAGGCATTTTCAGTATTTAAAAACAAACAAAATAACCTATCCCTTTGACACAGAAGAGTAACATAATTTCAAATTTAGAAAGGATCTAAGATATTTATTTGCTTGATACCCTCATTTTACAAATCATAAAACTATAGCCCTACAGTGTCACTTACTCAGGACCAGGCAGGCAGGATTTTAATACCCAGAGCACAGAATTCATATCTTATCACTCTTACCTGTTTTCCTTTTGCTTTACATCCTTCAACAAATCTAGGGGTTACAGCTTAAAGCTCAGTACTCTATGTTACATTACTGTATATAAGCAGGATTTGAGAACTTTGGACAAATGTTAATAAAATACTGTATTTTTCGCTCCATAAGATGCATTGACATTTCCCCTCCATTTTGGGGGTGAAAAAAAGTGCATCTTATGGAGTGAATATTGTGTCATAGACCATGAAGTGTATCATCTGACCTGTCGCAGTGGCAACAGCTGTTAGAAGAGGAAGTGGTGGGCCACACAAAATCCCTGGGGATGCTTAATTGTCCCACTTTACTGCTGAATCTCAGGGTGTCTGGTCAGTTGCTGTCTGCCTCTGCCCATCACTGGGGACCTGGGAGAATGAAGAGAGCCACCTGACACTCGCAGCTACAATTACCGACCTGTTGAATCAGCTGAGGCTAATAATGGGTATGAGGCACAGAGCCAATTGCCAATTGTCTTTGACACTGGGTGCGGTCTGTGTCAGTAGAACCACCTCCAATCACCAATCTCTGTGTCTTATGTTCTGCCAGTCTGAGAGGCAGATGGGTGGAGCTGAAGTAACATGTTCTTGGCTGGCGACTGGCTCCCTTGGATGATACAGCTGTCTCTTCTACCTCCATTCTGTTTCCAGTGCACGCCAGATTTCTGTGTGAGGAGGCCAGCAGTAACTGGGTGAGCAGCCATAAATGCTGAAGTTTGTAGTATAGAAAGGCAGTTATGGCGGGGTCACTATTCTAGTAGTAACACAGGCACTGAGGGGATTAAGGGATATCACTAGCCATAACGAGCACTGGGGCTAGTCCACCAGAACCTGTAACTAGGGTAGTGATACTCTCAGTGACTATTACAACTAGTGATACCTCTTAACTCCCTCAATGCCTATTATTAAAGGCCCCATAAATTCTGACACTAGCGATGAGGAGTTTTGGGGTTTCCAGAAAACTAGAAGAGCACTGGAACCTTAAAGTCTCTCCTCATTTGTTAATGACAGTGATGATGGTTCTTAATACCACTGTTGACCACTGTTCACTTTACATGGTTGAAATATTATTCTGTCATATTTTATTAAATATTTTAGTACATCTTTTGGTTCAGAATTTATTTTCTTGTTTTCCTCCTCTAAACCTAGGTGTGTCTTATGGTCAGGTGCATCTTATAATGAGAAAAATATGGTATCTATGGAATTAAACCATGCTAGCTCTCACCCACATAAATATAATCCTTTGCCAACTTCTAGCATTACCTTAGGCCAGCAATGTTCAACTAGTGTGCCATGGGCACACTGGTGTACTGCAGGAATTTTTAAAATATGCAACACCTGACTGTTTAGTCAGGGGCACTGATTTATTTTCCCTTAGAGTATCAAATTAAAAAATGACTACAGCCAACACAACAATAACTGCCCGGTGCAAATGAATCAAAATAATGCCTACCTTTTTTTTTTTTTTTTTTGGCATATTGGCAAAATATATATTTTGGGGTGTGCTGCAGAATTTTAGTAATTAGTTTATGTATGCCGTGAAATGAAAAAGGTTGGAAATTGCTACCATAGGCAATTGTAGCAACCATGTGATCTATTCTTCCAAGCTCTTATAGTTTCTTTACCTCGTTAACTCTAATGGTTTTCATCTCCACTGCAAGCACTATAGGTAATTCCCTGAAAAATTCTCTCACAAGCAATTGCAGTCTCCTTATCGCCTCTCCTTCCACTGCATTGGCTTTACAAATTCACTGTCAGAGGTTAATCCTATGATTTACCTCCTGTGTACCCATATTCATCGTCCTGGCTGCCCTAGAAAATACCATAGCATCACTTGAGTCAATGCCAAGACAGATTCAAGAATTATAATTTTAGTGGCCCATTCAAATCTCTATGATCTTGTCTGGCAAATTTCATTTTTATTCTGTTAGTATCTTTTTCAAAATTACACCACGTTACTTAAGTATGTTAACCCAAGATTTTTGTATTCTTCCTCATCAAATGATGAGCTCCTCGTCGGCGTCGGCGGCGGCGGCGGCAGCCGTCCGTCTCGAGAGACGATGGTGTAGCTTCTTAAGAGTCTATCTGCACCGCCGAGAATGGCTGTGCAATACCTCTTCAGGGGAAAGGCTAAGGGAGTAAACCCCGACAGAAAATCCGGAGTCGGAGTCCCTAAGGCGGTTCGACGTTGTAGTCAACACCGGCAACTCCTGCGGCGCACCTGAAGCCAAGCTGTATTGACTCCGTCTTTCCCTTGGACCCTTCAGCTGCGAAGATGAGTTCCTACTTCACAAAGAAAGCACAGGTGAATCCGGATAGAAGGCTTCCATTGCCCCAGGGCCCTCCCCCTAGAGGAATGCTGACCTCTGTTTGCACTTACTTCTCTCCACTGTCAGGGGATGGGGTGGGTCATCTCCCTGCACAAAATCAGCTTCTATTCCAAGATTCTTTGCCTCTCTCCCTTGCTCTGTTTTCTAACACTTCTTTATATCAATTAATTACCTCTTCCCTTTCTGTATCTTCAGCCTCTTCAGGTCAACTATTACCCTTTTCCTCAATTTTTAAAACTGCCTATGTTCTCTTGTACTTCTTAAAAAGCAAAGCCATCCTTTGACCCTGTGTGTCACTTAACGCTACTTTTTTCTCTGCTTCCCAGTAATCTGCCCCTTGGTTAAATGTTGCTTCTTCCCAGGGGCCTGTTATCTCTCCACCTATTTTCTCATCGTACTTTCTCTCTGCAGAGGCATCTTTTCCATCCTCCTGATTTTACTCTGCCTCACATGCTTATAGCTCTTACTCTTGACTTAGATTTGACATCTAACTGTGTCATTTTCTATTTCCCTAAGGCAAAAGCTTTGGTTACTAATTTTAGATATTTGTTTTAAGAATCTATTTAATGTTTTTTGGCCGGAACTGCCATCTTTCAGTAATTCGCCAAAATGACTAACACAAAGGGAAAGAGGAGAGGTACCCGCTATATGTTCTCTAGGCCTTTTAGAAAACATGGAGTTGTTCTTTTGGCTACATACATGCGAATCTACAAGAAAGGTGATATTGTAGACATTAAGGGAATGGGCACTGTTCAGAAAGGAATGCCCCACAAATGTTACCATGGCAAAACTGGAAGAGTCTACAATGTCACCCAGCATGCAGTGGGCATAGTTGTAAACAAGCAAGTTAAGGGCAAGATTCTTGCCAAGAGAATTAATGTACGTATTGAGCATATTAAACACTCAAAGAGTCGAGATAGCTTCCTGAAACGTGTGAAGGAAAATGATCAGAAAAAGAAGGAAGCCAAAGAGAAAGGTACCTGGGTTCAACTGAAGCGTCAGCCTGCTCCACCCAGAGAAGCACACTTTGTGAGAACTAATGGAAAGGAGCCTGAGCTGCTGGAACCTATTCCCTATGAATTCATGGCATGATAAGTGTGAAAAAGTAATAAAAGACTTCTGTACTGATAAAAACAAAACAAAACAAAAAAAAAAAAAAAAGAATCTATTTAATGCCATAAATTTCCCTCTGAACTCTGCTTTCCTGATATTCCACAAATATCAACAAGTTGTATATTCACTTATATTTAGTGGAAAACATTTTTTAATTTCTTTTGAGACTTCTTTGACCCATGTATTCTTAGAAGTATTTTATTTAATATCCATAGATTTGGGGGATTTTTTGGCTTTCTTCATGTTATTGGTTTCTAGTTTAAGTCTATATTATCTGAAAATATATTTTGTATGATACTTATTCTTTTAAATTATTATGGTGTACATGGTATATTTTATGGCTCAAAATGTGTTATATCTGTAGGCACTGGCCCAGAAGGCTGCCATAGAAACACTGTGACTCATGGGCCCTGATCGCCTCTGCCGGGCCTCAGGGATAAATTTGGTTACAGACACCAAGAAAAAAAAAAAAAAAGAAGAAGAAAAGAAAAAAGGAAGAAAAAAAAAGAAAAAGAAAAAAATGAATGTGTTATATCTTGGTGAATATTCCATGTACACTGGAGAAGAATTTGAGTTCTTTTATTGTTAGATGGAATATGAATGTTAAGTAGGTCAGGTTGATTGATATTGAAGTTCAAATCATTAATATACTTACTTGCTTTGTTATCTATCTGCTTGATCTATCAATTAGTGACTGAGAATATTGAAATTTCTAATTATAACAGTAGATTTGCCTTTTTCTTCTTTCAGTGCTATCAATGTTTGCCTCCTGTATTTTGATGCTTTTTTGTTAGATGTCTAGACATTAAGGATTGTTTTATCTTCTTGTAGAATTTACCTTTTTATCATTATGTCATGACCCCCTTTATTCAGATACTCTCTCTTATTTTAAAATCTTGTTTGTCTGAAATTAATATAGCTACAACAACTTTCCTTTGATTGCTGTTGTCATGGTGTATTTTTATTCATCTCTTTACTTTCAACCTGACTCTTTATATTTATTTTTTCTTTTTTTATTGTATTTTCCATTACCATTTAGTCTCCTTAAAACCCCATCTATCCACCAATCATCACACTGTTGTTTATATCCATGAGTGCTTTTTCCTCTTTATATTTAAAGTGGAATTTTTGTAGACAAAATAGAATTTGGTCCCGTTTTTTAACCATGCTGATAGTGTCATTTTTTATTTTATTTATTTATTTGTTTGTTTGTTTGTTTGTTTGTTTGTTTTTAGAGAGAAAGGAAAGGAGGAAGAAAGAGAGGGAGAGAAGCATCGATGTGCAAGAGAAACATCAATCAGTTGCCTCTTGTACACCGCCAACTGGGGACCTGGCCCACAACCCAGGCACAGGCCCTGACTGGGAATCCAACCTTCAACCTTTTGGTTTGCACGAAGATGCCCAACCCACTGAGTCACACCAGTCAGGGCTGATAATGGCTTTTAATTGGTATATTTGTACCATTCATTAATATAGTTGGATTACTATCTACCATGTTTGTTACTGTTTTACATTTGATCTTTTCTTTCTTTCCCTTTTTTCTGCCTTCTCTGCTTCAAATTGAACAGTTTATATGTTTCTCTTTCATCTCCTCTCTTAGCCTATCAAGTATACTTTAAAAAAATACTATTGACCTAGGGTTTACAATATATATTTTAAGCTAGTCTGTGTCCACTTTCAAATAACATTATACTGCTTTACATGTAGTATAAGTACCTTACAACAAAATATCCCCAGTTCTTCCCTTTGATATGTTATGACATTTCTGACATTGATTTCACTAATCCATATTTGATAATCACCAGTAAACTATTATTATAGTTGTTTTAAACAGTTATCTTTTAGCTTAAGAATGAACAAAATAAAAGATTTTATTTTACCTTCAATCATTACTTCTTTGATGCTCTAACTTTCTTTATGAGATCCCTGTTTTTGACCTAGATTATATTTCTTATGCCTGGAGAAATTCTTTTAATCTTTCTTGCAGAAAATATCTGTTGATTATAAATTCCCTCAGTTTTTCTTTGTCTGACAATATCTTTATTTCTCCTTTACTTCTAAAGAATAATTTCACTGAATGTTAAATTCTAGGTTGGTGGTTTTTCTTTTTCAATACTTTAAGTATTTCCCTCCTTTCTTTTCCAACTTCCATGGTTTTGATTAAAATTTGGGTTTAATTTTTATTCTTGTTCCTTTATATGTAAGATAATTTTCCCCTCTGGCTTCTTTAAATATTTTCCTCTTGTCTTTGATTTTCTATAGTTTGAATATGATATACCTAGGTATGTATGACTTGGTTTGTTATTCATCCTGCTTGGTGCTCTCTGAGCTTCTTGGATCTACGGTTTAATTTTGGGAATTTCTCAGCTATTATTTCTTCTCCCCCGTTCTTCTTTTATTTCTAGTTACACATATGCTACCTATTGATATTGTCCCTGAATTCTTAAATGTTCTGTTTCATTTTGTTTTTATTCTATTTTCCCTTTGCAATTAAGTTTGGGAAATTCCCATTGCCCTCCCTTCAGGCTCATTTGTTTCCTCAGTCATGTCTAGCCTACTGGTGCGTACACACATAGAAGGCTTTCTTTATTTTTTGTTACAGTATTTTTTTATTTCTAGTATTCCTTTTTATTCTTTCTGCTTATATTACTCATCTGTTCTTACATGTTGTCTACTTTTTTTTGGTTACAACCCTTAGCAAATTTATTATAATGTAAATACCCTGTCTGATAATTTTAATATTTGAGTCTGGTTGTGGTGATTTGCTTTGCCTTTGATATTGTGTTTAATTTTCTTGCCTTTGGTATGACTTCTAATTTTCTGTTGAAAGCTACACATATTGTACTGGGATATAGGAACTGAAATAAATAGGCCTTTATTGCGAGAATTTAATGAACCTGGTTAGGAGTTATATTGAGTTTAATGTTTGCCAGAAGCTTCAAATTTCTCTTGTGTCCTTTTTTGGGACTGCTCTTGACTTTGGGCTTCTTAAAGTACTCCTCAGAGAAAATCTGCATCTTGCAACTCTTTCAGCTATAATCCATTGTTTATACTGTGGCCTGTTAGGAGGCTGGTAAAGTGCAGGGGAGGTGAGCCTTCTACAATCTTCTGATTAAATCTCAGTCTTTTACTGGTTCTGTATCTCTGGGCTCCTCCAATGCCAGCCCCTTACTCCCTTTCCTCCCCGTGGCATTTACAATCTATTCTCTGAAGGAAGCCCTAAGCTGTGCTATTTTCTTCCATTAGGTGAGAGAGAAAAACGGGAGGAGCCTGAAATTGAAGAAACTCCCTTCCTCCAGCTGAAATAACATTTTAGCAGTCTTTTGCCTAGAGAGCAGATTTTTGTTATGAAGAATACCCTGGATGTATTTCACAATTATTACTCATTAGCAACCCTTGCCAGAGCCATGAGGGGACATTTCTCAGATCTTCACCCTTAACATTAGTGCCACAAGAGCTTAAACTACCAACCAAAATAGTTGAAAGCATTATAGAAGAAAATGTACTTAAACCACTGAAGTTATTACTGGTATATAATACTCAATAAGTACTTGATTTTACTGTTTTAGTAATAACAACTCTAGGTTCTACATTATATTTACGGACTACAGAAATAATTAAATTGTTCTCACAGGGCCAACTCTCTGGAAGGAAAAACAGATATATAACACATAATTAATACATATTATGATCATTTTATAATATGTAGTAGCTGAATCTAACTGAGGAGAGTAAGGAAAGGTATATTGGGGATATATTTCATTCTATTTTCTAATAAAGTTATAAGTTAGTGACCCAATATTTATTTAGCATCTATGACTCGGCTATCACTTGGTTAAGATTTTTTTTAATACTTAGCCTGGTCCTAACTTTATATTTTGATCTTCAAAAGCAGAATGAGCAAGTAGTAGTGTTTTTATTTTAGGAAAACAGGGGTTCAATGAAGACAAGTGACTTTCTCGAGTTTACACAAGATAATTCTAAAATAGAGACCAGAATTCAGGACATGTAAATTTTAGAGCAGCCTCTGTCAATTATACTAGACTAAATATTTTTACTCCTATGTAAATGAATTGAAACATTCTGTATTTTTTCTCTCAGATATAACAGTCACTCAGCTCAAAGTACTTTCAAAAAGAAAAGGGTGAGAATTTCCCATATCAATAATATGTTTTCAGACAGATTTGTTATCTAGGGCTTTCTAAATCAGCTAAAAAGTTTCACTTGAAAAATGATCATGTTGCAATACCTAATTGTTCCAGTATATTTTTCACAATTCTAAACTGAGTCACAACTAAAGAAAAGACTAGGTTGTACACTGTGAAATGAGTGGGTAATTGGATCTTATAGGAGTCAAAATACCTACACAATCTAAAGTGAGTATAAAATTGGAAAATTAGTACTCACTTCACTTACCTCAGCACTTAAATCACCTACAGTACAGAAAAGGCCATTCCAAATTATTAGAGCTGCTCTGCTGGGAAATAATAGATTAAACCATCACTTGGTTTCTCTGTATTGAGGATAATAATACATGATATATATTGAAGAAATGGCTTATAGAACTGCCCTGAAGTGACCGAGAAAAATTGTCTGGGTTCCAAATGGAATTAATCCATTTTTTGCCAATAAAGTGGAGTACATTCAATACACAAGGCGATCATATTGTCTTACCAAAAACACCTCTGCAAAACTGAATTTTATAAGTTTCCATTTGCAATTGGTATAACAATGCTAAATTTTCTCCCAGGAAAATTTAGCAGTAATGACTAAATAGGTAAAGGATAAATTCCTTATTGGCTTTGATGCTTTGGAATACATAGCATATTAATTATCTGCTAAGTAGCCATCCCAAAGAGGGACTCTGAAATTAAATTTGATTGAAATACAAATATTCAGTTGCATACATATAAACTGTAATTAACACATACTTTCACCTTCTGCCTGGATTGTAGAACTGGAAAGTGTCACTCCCATCCTTTTACAACAGCAACAAAAATGAAAGCTAAAAAAACTGCAACTTTTCAATTTTTTTGTACCCATTAGATAGTTGAGGTCACAGGGAAACCAACTAGCCCAAACTCTAAGGAGATTTTTTTTTTTTTTTTTAAAGAACATGAGCACTTTTTTACCAGGGGCAAATATGTTGCCAGAGTTCAGTTAGAAGAAATCAGTCAGAATTGTTAGCAAATTTGCAGAGGTCAGTGTGAACTGGAGAAAGTGTGGAGCCTCTGGGAATCGAAGATACAGAATGAGTTCAGAAATACTTATAAGCTTTTCTTCATGAACCTCACCAAATGCTTACAGGAAAGGAAAGAACTATGGAAAGAAGGAAGGAAGGAAGGAAGGAAGGAAGGAAGGAAGGAAGGGAGGAAGAGAATAAGGAAAGGGAGGGGAAGGGAAAGGAAGGGAGGGGAACGTAGGGGAAGGGAAAGAAAAGGAAAGGCAGAAGGGAGAAAGAAAAGCTGATGATTCCAAAGAGGGCATCCATCAGGGTGCAGCCCTGGAAGAGGGAGACATCAACCACTGTGGGAATAACAAAAAGCCCTATGTAGATCCTTCTTCACTGTCTTCCTCATCACCACTAAGGAACAAAAGTCTTGGGGCAGGGAGGGAGGAGAAACTCTGTTGCCCCTAGGGTAGTGGTAAAAACCAATTCTATCTGGGAAAGAATATAAGGAAAAAAAAATGTGTCCATGGGAGAGGGACAGAAATGCATGCTGGGCTCAGAAAGAGTGCTGGAAGAGGACCAGGAGCACTAGGACTAAGAAAGCTACATTCCAGAGACCCAGAGGCACAATGCCTGCCTAAGATTAAGGCTTAATTAGAACAGAGAATTTCTCCCTTATCTAACAAGTATTTAATTATAAGTAACACTGAATTTGGCTAGAAGAGAGATAAGAGAAAGACAGGAAGTTGAAAAGAAGTTATGTAAGGCAAAGCTCATAGGGAAGACCCAAAGATGAGAGCTGAGCTTACCTTGGGAAAATCCTTCTGGTAAATGAGCCCTAACCCTAAACACAAAATATCTTAAAAGGAATTTGAAACTGTGGTTATCTTAACATATCCATAGCAATAACAAACTTTCTAACCCAGCTCAATTTCTGAATAGATTGGCTAATATCCCCACACTGCAGAAACAACAGAAGGAAAGGCAAACTCATTTCCAAGCATACAAACTTTTTTACCTCAGTCCCTACTGCCATGCATAATACATAAAGCTTTAACAACACAACTAATGAAGCATGTGAAGAAGCAAGAAAACCCTGCACACAGCCATGTAAAGAGAAATTACGTAGAACTAGACATTGAAAATATATCCACTTGTGCTAAATTTTAATATAACTATAATTTATATTTTGAAAGTTTTAATGGAAAAGGTGGAAACATGCATGATAAAATGGATAATTCCACAAGGAGATAAAAATCATAAGAAATAATCAAGTGGAAATGCTAGAAACATGCAAACAAACAAACCAGGAAGAGGAATGAGGAATGGTTGTGGTTCAAATCAACTGAGAAAAGAATCATTGACCTTGAAGATATATCAATATAAATCACCCAAACTGAAACACAAAGAGAAAAAAAAGTTAATAAATGTAAAACAGAACATCCAAAAGCATGGAGATAATATCAAAACTTTCTAACATTCACATTACTAGAATCACAGAAAAATGAAAAAAGAAGGTGGAAGAATTATTTTAAAATAAAATAAACTAGAATTTTTCAAAATCAATGACATACAACAAACCACAGGTTAAAAAAACTCAAAGAACACACAAAAAGGATGAAAACCAACACCACACACACACACACACACACACGCACACACACACACACACAGAAATATCATATTCAAAATGATAAAAACAAAAGTCAGAGGAAATCTTGAGAGTAGCCAGAAAAAGGCACTATTACAAAACACATTATATACAGAGAAAAAAAGAATTATGGCATACTTCTCATCGAAAACAGCAAACACCAAGAAAAAAATGGAGTGACAATCTTAAAGAGCTAGAAGAAAAAGTTTACCATCCCAGAAATAAATACCTAAAAGAAATATATCTTTCAAAAAATGGAGAAGAAATAAAAACTTTGTCAAAGAGACAAAAATTTAGAGTATCATTTTAAAGAAGCCTGCATTGTTATAAAAAAAAAAATGTTCTTTAGGAAGAAATATGTCACACAGAAATGTGGGTTTACAGAAATAAGTGAGATACTTGGAAAAGGAATAAAGATAAAAATAAAATTTGTTATTTTCTTGTTTTTACTATCTTTAAAGATAATCATTTAAACTAAAAAAACAGTAATGTATTGTGTGTTTATAACATATTTAAAAGGCAAATATCTGCCAACAAAAGTGCAAAGGATGAGAAGTAGAAATTGCAAGGAAGAAAAGAAGGGAGAAAAAAATGTTGATGATTCCAAAGAGGGCATCCATCAGGGTGCAGGCCTGGAAGAGGGGAACATCAACCACTGTGGGGAGAACAAAAAGCCCTACACAGATCCTTCTTCCTTATCTTCCTCATCACCACTTGGGGCAGGGAGGGAAGAGAAACTCTGTTGCCCTAGGGTAGTGGTAAAAACCAATTCTATCTGGGGAAGAATATAAGAAAAATAAATGTGTCCATGAGAGAGGAACAGAAACACATGCTGGGCTCAGAAAGAGTGCTGGAAAAGGATCAGGAGCACTAAGACTAAGAAAGCTGCATTCCAGAGACCCAGAGGCTGGGCTCAGAAGAGCTTAAATAAGAAATCAAAAGTGGATTTAAAAATGTTTTGAACTAAATGAAAATAAAAACGACATATAAAAATTTGAGTGATAGCACTAAAGAGTACTTTGAGGAAAATTTATTGCACTAAATATCTATGTTATAAAATGGTAAGACTCTCAAATTTTTAATTTTATAATTCATCTTAAAAGAACTGAAGATGATGAGTATATTAATCAAACAAGCAGAGGGAAAGAAATAATAAAGTTCAGAGTACAAATAAATGAAAAAAAAAATTCACAAAACCAATAGAGAAAATCAATAAAAACAAAAGATTGTTCTAGGAAATCAATAAAATAGATAAACCTCTAACCAGATCAGTCAAGAAAAGAGAGAAAATATAAGTTATCAGTATCAGGAATGAGAGAGGTTATATAAATAAAGATATCACAACTATTAAAAAATAAAAGGTGATTTTTATAAACATTATAGCAATAAATTTGATGACTTTCGATGAAGCAAATAAATTCCTTGAAAGACAAAATTTGTCAAAGATGACTCAAGAAAAAACATAATCTGGATAGCTATTTATCTATTTAAGGAATTGTATTTATAGTTAAAAAGCCTTTAGACAACAATTAAATAACACTCCAGACCCCATTGGTATCACTGGGGAATTCTACCTAACATTAAGGAATAAGTAATACCACTCTACACAAATCTTTTAGAAAATTGGACAACAAAAAATATTTTCTTATTTCACTTTATGAGACCAGCATTATCCTCATACCAAGACAAAGAAAGACATTATAATAAAAAAAAAGAATTATAAACCAATATCCCTCATGAACACAAATTTTAAAATTCTGACTAGAATTTTAGCAAATTGAATTCAAAAATATATAAAAAAGGATAATACAACATGATCGAGTAGGGGTTATTTTATATTTGAAAATTAATTAATGTAATTAGTCACATTAACAAAGAGGAAAACTATATGACAATCCCAATAGGCACTAAAAAGAAAAAAAGAAAAGAAAAATCCACTATCTATTTGTGTAAAAAACTGTCAGCAAACCAGAATGTCAGTCTCATAGATACAGTCTTTTAATCCCCACTGGGTCACATCAGACAGGGCCTTTGGCCTGGGGGATACTTCATGACCAACTGATAGAGCTGGATTTGTCACCTTGTGTGGGAATATCTTTCCCTGTTTCCTGCTTAGTGAGTTCTCTTTTGCTCTTTTTTAAAGTGTGTGCATTATTTGGCATGGGGCTAATACCACTGTTATATCTGTCTCCCAAAGCGAGGGATGAGGTTCTTTCATTACATCATGAGAAAGGTGCAAGTAGGCCATTTCCCACTGACCATGAGGGACCAATGCCTATTGAAGCTGATCTTCCTCTGTGTCTTCTCTGTGTAAGTAAAACATAGTTCTATCCAGGACTTAACTGCATTGTATTTTGCTTGGCCACTCTAATACCAACATGCAATACTGTATTATATACTTGAAAATTATTAAGAAAATAGATCCTAAATGCACACATACACATACAAAAGGTAATTTTATGAGGAGATGAAGATGTTAACTAAATTTTCTGTGGTAATCATTTTGGTAATATATGCATGTATCTAGCTGTCACATGTACACCTTTAATTTACATAGGCTATATGTCAATAATATCTTGATAAAACTGGAGAAAAAGAAAAACAAAATAGACCTGTTGAATAAAAATCTGAAGGAAAACAAGATAAATATATCAATGAAACAAAATAGAGATTCCAGAGTATATTCACACATACAGGTACAATAGACTTTTGACAAAGTTACAGAGGCAATTGAATGAGTAAAGATAGTCTTTTCCAGCAACGGTGCTAGAACAAATGGCTATTCATATGCAAAAGAAAAAGAAGAAAAAAGAAAGAAAAGGAAATTTCATCCTTACCTTACTCCCTATATTAAAATTAACTCAAATCATAGACCTAAATGTAAGATCTAAAACTATCAAACTTTTACAAGAAAACATTGCAGAAAAATTATTGTGACAGTGGATAGGGCAATTTTTTTTGTTATTTCACTAAAATATGACCCATAAAAGAAGAATAAAATTGTACTTTATCAAAATAAAAAGGGTTTGCTCTATGAAAAACACTACTAAGAAGATGAAAAAATAAGCCATAGACAATTTTATACTTATAAATAACAAACCTCACAAGATACTTGTTTCCAGAATACAAAAATAGCTTTCAAAGCACGCCAATAAGAAAACAAACAGTCCAGTATAAAAATGGTCAATTAGCACATGAGAAAATGTTTGACTTTGTTTGCAATTAAGGAAATATAAATTAAAAATGCAATGAGATACTGCACACCTATTAGAATGGGTAAAATTTTTAATTAAAAAAAAAAAACTTATACTAGTGAGGCTGCAGAGCAACTCATTAATTAAAAAGGATCAAACCCTGGCTGGGTGGCTTAGTTGGTTAGTGTCCTCCAGTACACCAAAAGGTTGTGGGTTTGATCCCTGGTCAGGGCACTTATCAAGATTGCAGTTTCAATCCTCAGTTGGGGTGTGCATGGGAAGCAACTGATCAATGTTTCTCTCTCACATCCATTTTCTCTTCCCTTCCCTTCTCCTTCTTCTTCTCCTTCTCTTCCTTCTTCTTCTTCTTCTTCTTCTTCTTCTTCTTCTTCTTCTTCTTCTTCTTCTTCTCCTTCTCCTTCTCCTTCTCCTTCTCCTTCTCCTTCTCCTTCTCCTTCTCCTTCTCCTTCTTCTTCTTCTTCTTCTTCTTCTTCTTCTTCTTCTTCTTCTTCCTCTTCTTCTTTCTCTCTCTCCCCTCCCACCAGCCACCAATCTCAATCTCAATGAAATTTGTTAATTGAAAAAAGGGCCACCAAAATACATAGCATACTATTCAATTCATATGACACTCTGGAAAAGATAGAACACTACATATAGAAAATATTAGTGGTTGCGAGGGATTTGGGTGGAGAGAAATGCAGACTTCCAGCAAATTTAGGCTGAGTAAATTTTAGGAGTCATAGAACTATATCTGTATTAAATGTAATGGTTATGTTCTGTACCATGATTATGGTGTAAATACAGTAATGTAAGGATTTGTCAAAATCTATAGAAATACACACCACAAAATGTGAATTTCACTGTAATGTAAATTTAAAAATAAATTTTTAAATAAACTAAAGTTAAATCATGTAAAGAACTTTTTAAAGCCTATGGGGTAAAAAAAAAAAAAGTGCTAGAAAGTTTAATTTAAATTTTTATTCTAATGGAAAGACATGATATAAAAATATTATATATACTAACAGAAAATTAAATATTCAAAAATACTGCATAATTCAATGAAAAGAACATTAGAGAAAGCACCAGAAGATTCATTCTTAATCCTGAACTTGTACCACCTTCCTATGTGTCCTTGCACTTGTCCTTCTCAGTTCCATCCAAAGTAATATAACTGGTTAGTATTTTGTAGCAGAATGACATGGACTTTTCAGTTGGTCAAACTGGCCTCATTTCAAATCCTCTCACCTTCAATTTTACTTTTATGATGTTGAAAAGTTATGAAATTTTACAGAGTGTCAGAGTCCTCTATAATATGGCAATAAAATCCTAATGAGTAAATTGTTTAAGTTTAATAATGTGCTATATTGGTGAGGCTGTGTGGAAATAGACACCTACATGTGATTACAAATTTAAAAAAATATCTGCCAGAAGGAGAAGAGGAAGAGCAAGAAATTGAAAACTTAACTGAAAAAATAATGAAGGAAAACTTCCCTATTGGAGAAAGAAATAGACATACAAGTCCTGAAAGCACAGAGTCCCAAACAAATTGGACCCAAAGAGGGCCACACCAAGACACATCATAATTAAAATGCCAAAGATTAAAGATAAAGATAGAATCTTAAAAGCAGCAAGAGAAAAGAAGAGAGTTACCTACAAGGGAGTTCTTATAAGACTGTCAGCTGATTTCTCAAAGGAAACTTTGCAGGCAAGAAGAGGCTGGCAAAAAGCATTCAAAGTAGTAAAAAGCAAGGACCTACAAGCTAGATTACTCTATTCAGCAAAGCTATAATTTAGAATGGAAAGTGCTTCCCAGAGGCAGATAAAGTGCTTCCCAGACAAGGTAAAACTAAAGGAGTTCATAATCACCAAGCCATTATTACATGAAATGTTAAAGGGACTTATTTAAGAAAAAGAAGATCAAAACTATGAACCTTAAAATGACAACAAACTCACAACTATCAACAATTGAATCTAAAAAAAAAGAAGAAGAAGAAAAAACAAAAAACCTAAGCAAACAACAAGAACAGGAACAGAACCATAGATAGGGAAATCATTTGGAGAGTTTATCACCTGGGAGGGGGGAGGGGGAGCATGGGGGAAATTATGCAGGGATTAAGAAGCATAATTGGTAGGAACAAAATAGGCAGGGGGATGTTAAGAATAGTCTAGGAAATGGAGAAGCCAAAGAACTCATATGCACAACCCTAAAGGGGGAGTTGCTGGAGGGAAGGGGAGTATAGGGTGGAGGGGGGCAAAATGGGAAAATTGGGACAACTCTAATAGCATAATCAGTAAAGTATACTTTAAAAAATCTCTGATGGATAATAAGAAACTAATTATGAAGGCTACTTTGGTGGGAGTTTGAACAATGGGAATTTGGTGGGAAGGAGCAGGAGAGAATCTTTTCACATACTGCTTGGTAATGCATCATGTGAATGAATAAACAGTCCAAAGTACACATTTAAAAAAATTAAATAGATAAGCTATAGAGAGCCAATCCCAGGACCTGTAGCTCAGAAGGCATTCATAAGATATCCCAAGGGTGGCAGTGATAGTGGTAGGCATTGTCATAATAAAACCAGTTTAGAAAGAATTCTAGAGAATGGTGTTCATTCTGACATGCAGATACAGCTAGCTACAAAAGATCATCTGAACATAGTTTCATTGGTAGATGCTGTTTGGGTACTCTCAGCCTTTTGGTAATTTTCAAAGACATTTGCAAATCAAAACATCCACAACAGAACATCCTTATGAAACAGATATTTTACTTTCATTTTTCTAGTATTTCATTTTTTCTAATATAACATGCAAATTATATATATTTTAATGGGATGTTTTTCACAAGTCAACTTCTAAGTCTTATTCCTAAATTATCTGTTATTCAAAGTATTAAAATACTGGCCTTGCTATATAAAGTTTTGAACAAATATTTCAAGTCTTATTTACTTAAAAAAAAAACAATTTCTTTATAGCAGATTTTATTGCAATAAAAGGAAACATTTGAGTGTAGTGGCCTGCCACAAAGCACACAGTACATGGCAATTTAATGTAGCATGCTGTAATTCCTTGTGACTGCCTGCTTCCCTGTGGGAAAAGCATGCTGTCTGGTTTTCATGACAATTACTTTTTTAAAAGTGGGTACATTTATGCAATAAGAATTATGATGATGGAATATGTAGCTTCTTATCACCTCCTGGCAAACTTTCCCTTTTCCATTTCAACTTGTCATTGAGTTGTCATAAAAGTGCTCCCGTACTGGAGTGTATAGGACGCTGCCATTCATCAGCTATGGTCAACAGTCCTAACAAGGCAAAAGTTTTCCTGGCTTAGCTCTACCAATAAAATTTTATCATTGGAGTCTAGCATTGTCCAGGGAATTAATGGGTACAATTAATATATTGTGGGTGTTCCATTATCCAGTTCCCAGTCCAACATTTTATAGGATTCTTAACCACTGTCCAGGACAAACCACTATTTTAAAACACTTCATCCCTTCAACACTGGGTGGTGAACCAGAGGAAAAATTAAATTAATTAAGTTAAATCACTAGTAAATATTTTTAGTGCACAGAACTGTGATAGAGACCTCTCACTATACAAGAACATGTACACTTATTCTTGTTTGGCATCAGAGTTGCATCATGATGCTGAGGTTTACTTCCTTCAAAGATGAACTGAGTTATGTTCAGCAGAGAGTCTTTTCTATTTTTACTTATTTTAAAGCACTGTCACTCTTAAATGAATGCTAGTCCTCATTAGCATCTCAGTACTTCCACTGCATCAGCAAGTTAATGCAACTTAATTAACTGTATTTATTTTCTTTCATCCTCAAAGAAACCCTGAAAGATAAATAACTGTGTCCATTTTATAGACGAGGGAACTGAGGCTCAGAGAACTAAAGAAACTGGACCCAAATCACACAGCTGTTAAGTAGCAGAAATAGGATTAGAACCTACATCTTTGTGATTCTCCAAGTACGCTTTTTATAATATATCTTTTTCTTTCCTCAAGAACAAAACATAGCATTTTATCTTTTCTCTTCTCTTGTCCCTTACAGGAACACACTAATCTTTAGAAAACAATGTTATAATAAGTACGTAACATTGATGTACAATTCATGGCATTTCTACACATGCTTGGACTGTCTTTCTGATAATGCTTGTATAGCAAACAGCCTTGAAAGGTATAGTGTCTCCTTCTAGAGCAGAGGAAGATTTGTTTCCAGTCCAGGATAGTAAATATCATGACTCCCTGTGAAATAAAGTTTGGGCAGATTTTGCTTGTGGTCTCTTCAGAATATTCCGGTGTGGGTGTGGGTTTCTTGTAGGGGGTGGAGTAGAATTGAATCAGTGGAAATATAACCAACATAACAAACCAATGATAAAAGTTCTTGCTTCTTGCCATGCTGAGTAATAAAGTCTCAATAGTCTTGTATAGCTCGCTAAGTATTAACTTGCAAGCAGGGCAGAATTGCAGATCCTTCACAGTCCTTGACAATAGCAGATACCCAGTATACACCTATTGACTTTTTAAAGTACATTAGACAGTATTCAAATATTTTTCAATTTTATGAACCATTGATATATAAAAACTCTACGATGCATATTTTACTAAAGAATATTTTGCTTAGACATATAATTAATTTCCTTATACACAGTAACAGGATTCGAAACGACTGACAGAGCAGTCATATAAATGCCTCATCTCCTCTAGAATACTAAAGAGTAATTTCCATAAGAATGCAGAGAGGAAGAAAGCAAGCAAGAAAGAAGCAAACAAAGAAAAAAACCTAGTAAGTCCATTTACTAATTTGAGCAACTAGACTGTAGTGGGGTTATCAGAGTAATAATTATAATAAATAAAAAGAATCCTTTATTCCTTCTGCCCAAAGCAATGAAATTGAATTTAATATTTTATTTTAATTATGAACAGACAACATATAATATTTCATTCTAAAAAATAGATTTTTTTCTAACATCATTTTAAATCTATTATATTCCTAGTAAAGGTCCTCATATCAGCTGAGTCACAAGTAACCTGTCATCGTTTTTATGCAATTTATACCGCAAATATCAGCAAGAATTAATCATCCTCTATTTCTTTGCTCTCATATCATTTAACTTAATTAAAGGCCTCTAATCTTTAAACTCTTTTGACTTAATTTATAAGCATAATGGTGCAATGTGCACAATGGAAAGAGTGTACTGTTATTTAGAAAATAATATGGAGCAATTAAAAAAATAGACCAGGTTAAAGTAGATTAAAACAGCCTTTGAAGGGAGTAAAATCAAGAAGCTGGCATTAAAGAATTTTAGCACAGTTCACTTATTCCTTTCTAGGTTAGGTTTTGAACTATTAACATGCCTGTAAATTCTAATAGACTAGTAATTGGAAGAGAAACAGGGAAGGATAAGTTCTTGGAAAGAAAAGAATAGGTCCATTAAATATCGGCAAGTTTCTAATATTCAGTTGGAATTTGACAGCTGAATGTGCTGTTAGAAAAAGTGCAGGATAGACACAATACTCAGACTCCTGAATATCTGGTTTTGAAATATTTTTCTGTTTTCCCCATAAAGTCTACTTTTTCTCAAGACCACTTTATGTAGATGGCATAAGGGGAGTGGGGATGGGGTGGAAGCTGTTCATGAGCATTCTACCTGCTACAAGTAACCTGTGCCTTTTTCTGTGATTCAGACTGCAGCTGATAACAACTGTATTTTAAATCAATAGAGAGAAACTGGCCCTATTCTAATGTACTGTGTTTGACTCTTACTGTTTCCAGCCACCTCGTACCCTGCCAACTGCCTGCCCAGCCAGTGCTCACAAGCTTTAGTGAACATCACAATCACCTGGGGAGCTTGTCAAAACCGACTCTGAGCCCTGCGCCTTGATTTAGTGTATGGGACAGTGGCATGGATTTGCATTACTAAGAGATCCTGGATGATGTCCATGCTGCTCTTTCTTTAAGTAGCATCGTGGTACACAATGCCGTCAGGAGTGGGGATTAGGAAGTGTACAAGACTTTGAGGCTTTAACTTCTATTCTTTTCTCCTCATGAAGATTAATGTTAAGGTGGGTGGCAGGGGGGACAGGGAGAATATATTATCATTATAATAGCCATAGAGAAAAATGTTGCATTTTGGAATAAGTTTGAGTAAGAATTGTCAATTTTAGCATTACAAGGGCTATATTGAAGTTAGTTTTTTACCTTTAAAACTCCATTAAAGCCAAAATGATTATGTAGTAAATTATGACATAATTGGATATAAATGTGCTGTGTCTGATCTTCCCTGAGATGTTCTATATAAAACCATTTTCTGCTTAGTACAAGACTCAAAATATGGTAAATAGCTCACTATAATAATTATTATTATTACCAATAGCTAATTATCAAACATCTACTAAGGATTAAGGGTCAGGATGTTTTCTCCAATATTATCTCATTAAATATCATCATGGTAGAAATAGATGTCCCCAATACTAATTTGTTTATTCTGGCCATATCAGATGATCTGGATCTCTATACCTATAAAATTACCTACTAAAATCACAAAACGCTACTGGATTTAGCTAGGTGTAGACATAGCCTTTGAAAAGTGATTGCATTCCCAAGTAATATTTTTTCGGGTCAGCATTATCCTGATACCAAAACCAGAAAAAGACTTCACCACAAAAAGGAAAAATATTACAAGTCATGTTCTTGACTCCTGAACATAGGCTTAAAACCTTTAACTATAAAACTTCTAGGAGAAAGCATAGTAAAAATTATTTATGACTCAACACAACAAAGAGAAACCATTACCAACCAAATAAAATCACTAAAATTAAAAAGACTAATGGAAGCCCTGGCTGCTGTGGTTCAGTGGATTGAGCATCGGCCTGCGAGCCAAGTGTTGCTGGTTCGATTCCCAGTCAGGGCACATTACTAGGTTGCACGTCAGGTCCCTAGTTGGGGGCGTGTGAGAGGCAACCGCACATCGATGTTTCTCTCCCTCTCTTTCTCCTTTCCCCTCTCTCTAAAAAAATAAAATAAAATAAATAAACAAATGAATAAATAATTTTTTTTAAAGATTAATGAAAGTGCTGGTGAGGAGACAAAGCAACTGGAACCCTCGCTTATTGTTGATGGAAATGCAAAACAGTACAACCACTTCAGAAAATAGTTTGACAGTTATCTACAAAGCTAAGCATGCACTTATATAACCCAGCTTGGGTGATAGAGGAGGTTGTGCCACTGGACCCTACGGGACATCTACTACATTAAGCAACTCTACCAAGACAGAGTCAAAGAAGCTCTACCTAATATATAAAAACAAATACAGGGAAGCTGCCAAAATGAGAAGACAAAGAAATATGGTCCAAATGAAAGAACAGATCAAAACTCCAGAAAAAAGAGCTAAAAGAAATGGAGATAAACAATCTAGCATTGTTTAAAACACTGGTTATAAGGGTGTTCAAGGAACACAGTGAGGACCTCAATAGCATAAAAAAGATCCAGTCAGAAATGAAGGATACACTGATTAAAATAAACAATAATTTACAGGGAAACAACAGTAGAGTGTATAAAGCTGAGGTTCAAATCAATGACACGGGACATAAGGATGCAAAAAACAACCAATCAGAACAACAAGAAGAAAAAAGAATTTAAAAAATGAGGGTAGTGTAATAAGCAGCCTCTGGGACAACTCCAAGAGGTCCAACACTCTCATCATAGGGATGCCAGAAGGAGAAGAGAAAGAGCCAGAAATTGGAAATCTATTTGAAAAAATAATGTAAGAAAACTTCCCTAATTTGGTGAAGGAAATAGACATGCAAGTCCAGGAAGCACAGAGAGTACCAAACAAGATGAATGTATAGAGGCCACTCAAGACACATCATAATTAAAATGCCAAAGGTTAAAGGTAAAGAGAGAATCTTAAAAGCAGCAAGAGAAAAAACAGGAGTAGGAATAATCTATAGACTGAAAGAGATCAGTCATTTGTAATGTTAGACCATATCTAGATTATGATTCAAACAAACTATGAATGAAATGTGACATTTGTGAGATAATAATGTAAAAAATGGATAACATGAAATATTCTTAATTATGTCTGGAAATTTTACTGAATTCGTGATTATAAAAAGAGCCCTTCTGTTATGGAGATGTATACTAAGATAAATAAGAAATGAATGAGAGAGTTTAAAGCTAAAATAGATAGAGATAAAATAGAGTTGGCCATGAGTTTGTGATTGTTGAATCTGAGCAATGGGTACAAGGAGATTCATTAAATTATTCTCATCACTTTTTAAATGCTTATAAATTTCTATAATGAAAAAATTAAGGAGATGGAGAAATGCACAAATTTTTTTTAAAAAATTCTAGCTTATTTTAGCTGGCTCTAACAAACACATCACAATCTCAAACCTTAATATAGTCAGCACTTGAAGATATGAAGAGGCTTGATTGACCTTTATTATTTTTTCCTTTCAGATATAAATTTTCTTTGCCCTTTCTAATCTTGTAACTAATGAACTCTTCAGTTATACTTATCATTCAATATTTTAAAACCTAAGTTCCTTTCAGTGTGATCCTTCAAAATGATCTTTACCACCATCAACTTGCTCTTAGCCCTATTCCAGCACTATTAGTATCTAGAACTAAGCAATCTTATACAATTGGTCATAAAAATGTCTACCTTCAAAAGTGATCTCTAGTGCCCTGGCAGGTGTGGCTCAGTGGATTAAGCACCAGCCTACAAACCAAATGGTTGCTGGTTTGATTCCCAGTCAGGGCACATGCCTGGGTTGCAAGCCAGGTCCTCATTTAGAGACGCAACCAAATATTGATACTTCTTTCCCTCTCTTTCTCCCTCCCCTCCCTTCTGTCTAAAACAAATAAATAAAATCTTTTTTTAAAAGTGAACTCTAGTGTCTAAATATCACAACAAACCTTCAAATCCCTTTATAAATTATTCCAGACATTGTCTTCTTATTATGGCATCATGCTCTGTACTTTTGACTCTGCTAACTGAAAACAATTCTAGTGTTTATGAGTGGGGAGTTTATTATTCTTTCTTTCTTTTCTTATTTAGTCAATGGCATTCCTAATGAGGATACACTTTTTCTTTTTCAACTATTTGATTCAACAACTATCAGGACCTATTGAAAGCTCTGAGGAAGGTATAAAAAACAGGCAATTATTGCTTTAAATTTGATTACAGAATAGAGAAGATAAAGTATTTTTAAAACTAAGGGATATTAGTAAGTTAATAACAACTTGGTCTGAAATATATATAAACTTAATCCTTATGGTTCTGGATAACTTTCTATAAAAGCCAGTCTTGCACAAGGTTTTAAAATTAAATGATTTCAATTGACAGAGATTAATCAGAACAAATTTCAAGGCAAAGTAAAACAGTATAAGATTAAAAAATGGAAATCAATAAAATGTATGAAGCTGCTCCAGGTGTGCCAAAGTGCTGGGTAAGTCTTAGTGGAATGAAATAGAATAAAAAAGACTTCATTGGATTGTATTAATTGGATTGTATCAATTGGATTGACTGGGTTGCTGGAGTTCAATTGATTGGATTTAATTAAACAAGGGAAGAGCCGTTTCTAGGAAATAGCAAGAATAAGAAGATGGGGAGACAGTCGGAACAAGGAGCTTGAGTTTGGCTGATGAGATCATCAGAAAGAGCTATTCAATCTTAAACTGTGATTCACAAAATCAAAAATTTGATTGGAATTTAAATTAAGCAAGTATTTATTAAGTACATTCTAGCAAACACTATTAACTTTATAATTCTGGTTAAGAAAAATTATTTCAGTAGCGCTTTTAGGACAGACCAGAAGAGGAATAGATTGAAGTGACAGAGATCAGCAAAAATGTTCCTGAGTTCCTCCAAGAATAAATAAGGAGGGCCTGAAGAAAGAAGTCAAAGCAAACTGCCAGGATTTTAGTAACATCACTCTTTTTGTTGAGATCCAAGTCTAACCAAATTTACACACAATTTTGTTTTATACCAAAAAATATTATAGTAAAGTTCCAATGTAATAACATTACAGTAGCCTTGCAGTCAGTTTTCTAATTAAATATTTTAGAATATTTTAGACAAGTATCTTTTATCATGAGTATCAACTAGTAAAATAAAATAAATCACCTATTTTTTTTTTTTTTTACTTTACTGGCCAATAAGCAGAATTATTCAATAGAGAATATTTTGACAGTGTAGTTAGTTCCAAAATGGGCCATAGCCTAGAATGTCTACATAGTTGACTTTCCTTCTGACTCTATTCCTATTTCATTCATTAATTTGCAAAGGGGACAGAAGCCTCCAGAGAGAAAGAATTCCAAATAGTTTGTACTTGTAGTTAAGATATGGAAATGAAAGAAGATCTAAGAGATCCTATCAAGGAATACTCTAGGTTTCCTGAGAGACAATTCGTTTTGAAGGAAAAAGGACTTAGACATGGTGAGGTGGACTAAAGTATATCTGAAGACATTTATATTTTATAGTGTAGTGTGGTAATTCTTACTGAACATGACTCACATCAGACATCCTGGGGTGTGTCGTAGAAAAGAAAAATTGGTAACTAGAAGTAAAATAAGTGTTTGGTTAAATTCTGCCATACCTTGATGCTAAGTCTCTCTCCGTAGAATCAGTGAGGGGACCAATTTCCTAGACCTCAAAATACTGGAAAAGACAGGCACCCTTGCAGAGTTAAGTCAGAAAATACAGGAACCAAATGAGGCATCAAACCATAGTTCAGAATAAAGGGACAACGATACAGCCAACAACAGCTTGAGGGAGCTTTAAGCATTTGCTAGATAATCTTAGAGGGTCTCCTAAAGTTACATGAAAGGAAAGAAACCCCCAACAGAAACCTAAGAATCTACAGTTACATGTTCTGGTATCTCTGACTAATAAAGCAGCAAGATTCTGATTAGTTAACAAAGAGCTTCAAGTAAGGTGCAT
This sequence comes from Furipterus horrens, assembly GCF_987537825.1. Lineage (NCBI taxonomy): Eukaryota > Metazoa > Chordata > Mammalia > Chiroptera > Furipteridae > Furipterus > Furipterus horrens. Next base: position 150,064,209 of record NW_028327171.1, on the reverse strand, counting down.
AAGTAATGAATAAATTGCAGGAGTGCCACAAAATACTGATTCCTTCATCTCTCAGTTTAGACAGAGCCCTGGGTAGCCAAAGCCCTAAGTTTCACCCCAGAAGGGGACAAACACCTTTATCACTGGCTACTTCATGACAATGTACTGCTTGGAGCCAAGAAGGTGCTCTATCACCTGCCAGATTAGAGCCACAGACAATGGACCTATAGAGCTGCTGGAGGTGTGTTCTAGAAACCAAGAAGAAATCCTGAACCAAGGTGTGGAGGAGTGCAGGGTAGGGTGGAGATTGGGGGTGGAAGGTAGGGCATAGGTCTGGTAGGTGCAACTCCAGGCAAACAGGAGGGAATCTCTCTTCAGGTATACGGGATAATGCTCTTTATAGATGATGTGGCCTTACTAGTGGCTTCTAAGCAGTGGTAGGGTGACTGCCCCAACAATATGTGTGCTTTCTATAAGTGAGAGCATCATCAACACTTAGAAATACTTATTATGAAAAAATGCTATTGCATTTATAATCTACTCATATTGTCCCCAAAATGTCCATATTTCACTTGTTAATAAAACAAAGAGCTGTTACTTTCCTTAAAAATAATTCCTAATTTGTGCATATTTGAAGAGTTGTGAAAAGTTTTATCACTTTCTGTTTGAACAGTCCAGATGATGAGGAAGAATTTAATGTCTTTATTTAACACATATTTATTGAGCATATACCATACACCAAATACTATTCTGAGTGCCAAAGGTACAATAGTGAAGAAGAGACAAAAATTTGTGCCATATTATAGTAAGTTAACAATGAACAAGTACAATTTGTATGTTTTAGACAGTAATAGTTGCTAATTAGAAAAATAAATCAGGAAAGGTTACATGGTTGCCATTTTAGACCAGGATCACCAGGGAAGGACTACCATCAGGTGATATCTGAGTCCAGAATTGAGTCCAGGTTTAATCAGAAGCTCAAGTTCTTTGTAAAATTTGAAAATACTTTATTAGAAAATACTGTATCAGTGTTGTGTTTAATATATTTCCTAAATTCTGATTAATTTTGTGAGGATATTATATAAAGAAACCCAAAGGACATACTAAAGAAGGTCCTCTAAGGCTGAGTTTCCACAGTGATGTAGAGGACAGAGTTAATATCTGGTTATTTCAAATAGCTATTATTCTTTGATTACACGGATGATTGTGTTTAAAAAGTGGTTTTTGTTTGTTGAATAGCCTGAATTTCTCAAGTAACTTCTATTTTCTGCTATACTTTTTGGAGATAGAAGGAGTTGATGTCATAGACTCATATAAGATGGTTCTTTTCTCTGCTGAGCTGCCTAGTCCTTAAGGACAGAAATTTTGTCTTATTTGCCTTTATAGTCCCATACCTGGTCAGGCCCGACACATGGGAGCCATTAACCATCAGTTATTAATGAATAAACTTTGTTTTAAATACTTTCTCCCTAAGAGTAATATATTTTCATTGTATACCTTTATAGAAAAGTTTAAAGACAGAACATTGCTCATTAGGAATATTCAGTGGGGACAGGACAAGGACACCAGCTGCAGACCAATATCAGGCTGAATCTATCAGCAGTAGAAGGAGCACTGATCTACTTTCCCATTCCTGCCTTCAGAAAAGTAAGCGCAGTCAAGGACAAAAGGAAAGAAAAGTTGGCCCATGCTATTGCCTGTCCCTGCAACCTATGCCTCAAGGCTCCCGTTAGACGGCTCTCTGTCACCATAGCTCTCTGCACCCACTCACTCATCCTTGCAGACCAACACCAACTTTGCAGGCTTCCCTTCCAAGCTGTGGCTGAACTCAGGAAACCCAGTGCCCCCTCTGTCCAAGAAACTGGCAGGCCCACAAGCCCTTCACCTTGTTCCTTTTGCCCTGGGCATATCACTAAATATACGAACATTCCTGCCTTCTGTCTACTCCCAATACTCTCATCCTGCCCAGGCCATCTTGTTTGTCCTCTCCTCTTGCCCAGCTTCCTGCTCCTCTTTTTCCATCCACGTGTTGCTTACATGAGGACTGGAACAGTGACTGACACACTCCACTGTATCTTCTATCTTTACTGAGTGTTGTATAGGCTTAGCTGAAACCTGAATCTCTCCAGAGGACAAGCCTCCCAACAGGAACAGGCTAATAATGACACATCTCAGGTACCACAGAGACCAGAGAAAAGGAGCCATACCTGTCTCATTCTCCAGCACCGCTCCCAAACAATTACACTCCCATCTGTCCATAAAGTCCCACTCCTCACATGCCATCCAACTCTCTCTTTTGCTGTTTCCTACCATCTTCTGGTCTCTCCTCCATCTATGGAAAATTTGATACCAGAGTCATAGCTGCCTTCTCCAACCCAAGTCCTGCCATTATTCTCATTGAAACCAATGCCCATACAAATAACTCCACCAAATTCTAGCCTCTCACTCCCTCAACCACCTCATCTCTAATGACCACGAATTCCACTTCACTGGCTTCATTACTTCCATATTTCCATGAACATACTGTTGAAATGTGTCATCACCAGAAAATAAAATTTCAAATTCAGATGTCCCAGTCATATACCCCAATCTCCTATCCTTCCAGTGAGCTTGCCCTTTTATTCTCACTACTGATCTATAACCTCATACGCGGTACCAATCCAGAATTTCAGCCATTCTCTTTCAGTATGCTCACCTCTTTTCCCCATATTTCTTTCATCCCCACCTATCAGGCAAAACCTCAATCCAGAATTAATCCGCCTGTCGGCCTTCCCCAATCCTGCACCTAAATCAAAGCACACACATGAGACAGAGCAAGAAATATTCACAGGATAGCGAACAGACAAGTTTGTAGAATCCAGGGTGATTCATACGAGAGTGAATTACAGGACAGAACCTAGGCATAAATAAGCTTCAAAGTCTTTCTTAATGAATTGATTGCCTAAACTAAAAAACAAACAGACTCATCAATTCCCTTCACACTCATTAAGAAATTTAGATGATTGTAACTAGCAGCTACAATTTTCCCTTACTCCATCTAAAACACAGCTAGCTGGTTAGGGAAACTACCAAAAGTGATTAAGCCTGAGTAAGGTTGAAGATGAAGGAATTGTTTTGAGATAGTTATACAAATACTTTATGGGCAAAAACTGCTAAACATGAATAAGATAATTACCAAAAATTACATTTATATAATTCTTAAGACCTAGCCTACTTCTGTCTTTCCTGCCCTTGTCAGCAATGTGACTATAGACCTTTTAAAAATGATAAAACTACAGTTGTAAAATGAATGTTCAAAGTCAGTTTGTCACTAGACAGGCTTTTCTTCCAATTAGGATAATTTATTATCCTTGTTTTGTTGCATTTATATAGGGTTTCAGAGATTCCACACCTTTTATTTTTTTCCTTTTATGCAAACATGGTCAACCATAATTAATTTAGATTTTCAAAGTTTTTTTTTTTTTTCCACTTTTTCAGACATTTTATTTGAATTCATGACAGTGGTGGGCACTGACACTGATTAAGATAGCTTATGTAGAAGTACCCCACCCTCTATGAAGAAAGGACCAGGACATAGCATCCTCCCTACTTCTATGTCAGTAACACAGCTGATTTAAGGAATGCCCCAACCTTGCAGGATGAAAGAAAATTCCAGAAGCCCTGGGGGAGGCTCTGTCGTCAATGCCAAGCCTCAAGGTTGGCGGGTACTTGGAAGAGCTGCCAAACACCTGGTAGACCACTAGGTTCTCTGTTTTTCTTTCCCTTTCATTTTCAAATCCCACAATTTCTTGTTTGGGAAAAGCTGTAATTAGCCAAGTTCAGGCACCAGATCCAAGGCAAAAGCACAGCTTCTTTCCAGAAGAAGGCCTGGAAACCAGTATTCTTCTAGTTAGATGGATTGTGGCATAAACATTTTTCTGTAATACAGAAACAAGATTTCTCAAGTCAGCTGCCAAGGGAAGGAGGTAGAGCTGGACTCCCTGCTGCTCCCCCACCTGAAAGTTCGGCCTTTTATTGCAGCCAGACTGGGATGATACTGGACTCTGGGGAGGTTGAACTACCTCTGACTGAGTTCTGTATCTAATAAAATCCCAAACATCCTGCTTCAGTGTCCTGGAGGTGGGTGAATGGGTGCTAGAAGGAGAAAACTGAGGAGACAGCAGATGATTCAGGGTGGGAGAAGGATGAAAGGTTCCAGGTTAGCTAGTTAATGTTCCCTCATTTCAGTGATTGACAGGGCATGTACTCAAGTTTCATGTTGAAGTTGATTTGCTTCCACAGTGCAACACACTCTTCAGAAGTTTTAAAGTCAGCCTGCAGCTTTTCAGACTTCTTTCTTGGAATTCAGCTCTTCACCTCATCGGTCCTTCTCATAGCACCTCGCAGGCACTCACCCATCAGGAGGAGAGCCTGCAGGAAGGTGCGGAGGCTCAGCCTTGCGGGTTACCCCTTCTATAGAAGCACAGGGAAGCATGCCTAGAGATGCAACTCCTTGCATCTCTGGGGGTTTCGATTGCACTGCACCACCACCAGCATACCCTGAAGTTCCTCCTTGGGCAAAAATTGCACCAGACTGCTTACTGCAGTAGATGATTATTCATTTGAATAAAGATAATCATTAAATGACATGATAAAGTTATTCAGTTTAATTATTTTCAAGTAAGGTTGTGATTCTAATGTAAGGAAGTTATTGTTTGTTTTTAACAAGAAATCAGAATAATGTTCAAATGTGCATTGTCCTTAACCTAGAGATACTATGAATCATTCCCAACGATATCACTGTTGTGGTGAAATATTATCTAAAATATGTTAAAAAGAGCCTCCAGAATCAGTTCCTGAGCCTCAAAAGAAAAAGAAAGAACTCAGCCACAGCAAGTTTTTAAATTATGTTTTTACTTTTCTTTTTCAATTACAGTTGGCATTCAATATTATCTTATGTTAGTTTCAGGTGTACACTATAGTGATTAGATACTTATATAATTTACAGTGATTCCTTCCCTCCCTAATAATCTAGTGCCCATGAATAGTCATTACAATATTATTGACTATTTTCCCTATGCTGTGCTTTACATCCCCTTGGGTATTTTGTGACTAACAATTTGTGCTTCTTAATACTTTCACCTTTTTCACCAATCTACTCAACCCCCCTCTCATCTGGCAACCATCAGTTTGTTCTCTTTATCTATGAGTCTGTTTCTGTTTGGTTAGTTTACTTTGTTCTTTAGATTCCATATATAAGTGAAATCATATGGTATTTGTCTTTCTCTGGATAACTTAGCATAATACTTATTTCACTTAGCATAACGCACTCTAGGTCCATCCATCATCTATTTTGTCACAATGGTAAATTTTCATTCTTTTTTATAGCCAAATAATATTCCATTGTATGTATGTGTCACATCTCCTTTATCCAACTGTCTATTGATGGGCCCTTGGTTGCTTTCATATCTTGGCTATTGTAAATAACACTGCAATAAAAATAGAAGTGCACATATCCTTTCAAATTAGTGTTTTGGGTTTCTTTGGATATACAACCAGAAGTGGAATCGCTGGGTCATAAGGCATTTCTATTTTTAATTTTTTTTTTGTGTGTGTGGAACCTCCATACTCTTTTCTATAGTGGCTGCACCAATTTGCCATTACCAACAGTGCATGAGGGTTCCCTTTTCTCCACATGCTTGCCAACACTTGTCAATATATGAAAAAGGAAGCAAGAATATTCTATTCGATAAATGATGTTGGGAAAATTGTACCAAAAAAAAAATGAAATTAGACCACCTTCTTACTCATATACAGGAATAAACTCAAAATGGATTAAATACTTAAATGTAAGACCTGAAGACATAATATTCTCAGAAGAAAACATAGCTGGTAAACTCTGTGACATTGCTCTTAGCGATTTTTTTCTCATATATCTCCTTAGGCAAGTGAAACTAAAGAAAAAGTAAACAAATGGGACTACACCAAACTAAAAAGATTTTGCACAGCAAAAGAAACCATCAACAAAACAAAAAGACCACTTACTAAATGGGAGAAGATATTCGCCAATAATACATCTTATAAGGGGTTAATATTCAAAATGCATTTTAAAAAATGTTATGTAACTTAACATCAAAAAAACCCAAATTTTCTATTTAAAAATGGGCAAAGGGCCTGAATAGACATTTCTTTAAAGAAGACATACAGGTGGCCAACAGACATATGAAAAGATGTTCAATGTCACTGATCATCAGAGAAATGCAAATTACAACCACAATGAAATAGCACTTCACACCTGTCAAAATGACTATCATCAAAAAATCAATAGCCATAGTACTTTTATTCTCCAGTTTTGAACACTAAGGAAAATTGGCTCTTTATATAAAAAAAAATCACTTTTAAAGGATATAATTTATCATTATTATAAGGATATTTAGAAGACTATAATCTGAAAAATATTTCTAAGAGAAGCTTCAAAATGTTTTGAATAATGAAAGTCATTTAAATAAATGCATAACATCACAGTGGGATTACTTAAGGAAATAATACCCAGTTAAAAGTCAAAAGTCAATGTGTATATAAAAATGCAAAGTTCAATGTGTTTATAAAAAGGTCATATCACTGAACAGCAAAACATTATTTATGCAACAAATATTTATTGAGCACCTATTCTGTGTTAGCACTATACTAGGAACAGGGTATATAATCATAAATAGAGATAACCCCTACACTCCAGAGATTAAAGCGTAGTGGGGAAACCCACAATAGGTGAGAAAGCAAAAGAATATCTAAGTGTAAATTGTGTGTGAGGGGTGGAGAATTTAAATGGGAACTTCTTAAGGCAGAGTGGTTAGGGAAGATTTCTTGAAGTGTACATGTGAGCTGAGATCTAACAGCTGAGATGGAGCCAGTCATGTGAAGAAGGGGAAAGCTCAGTCCAGCCTGAGTAAAATCAATTAAAGAAAAGCCTAGTTGATTTCAAAGACTGAAAGAGTGTGACTGCGGCAAAAGTGCAGGAAAATAGGAGGACAGAGGAAAGGCACAGGGCCAGCAAGGCAGAGGTGCACTGGCACTATGAAATATGTTAATATTTTTTAAAGACTATAAATAATCTGTGCACTTTGATTAAAGGTATGTAAAACACTTTGCAATGATAGAGATCACAGAAATATTGAAACCAGTGGCATATGAAGATGAAATTTTATCGTATAGTTGTCCCCCTTATTCACAGTTTCACTTTCTGTGGGTTCAGGTAGCCCCCAGTCTGAAACATTACATGGAAAATTTCAGAAATAAAATATTTATAAGTTTTAAAATGTACACCATTCTGAGTAGCATGATGAAATTTGTTGCCATCTCAATCTGTTCTACCCACTAGGGAAGTGAATCACCTCTTTTGTCCAAATATCCACACAGTATACATTCCCCTCTCATTAGTAACTTAATAGCCATCTAGGTTATCAAGTTGATTGTCACAGGGTTCCGTTCAGGTAATTCTTATTTTACTTAGTAACAGTTCCAAAGCACAAGAGTAATGATGCTGGCAATTCGGATATGGCAAGGCATAAAGTACTTCTTGGAAGCGATTGAAGTCTTTCCTTTCAAAGTGACTATTTCGGATTCTTTGAGGTACCATTTATAGTAACTTATATCATGAATCCTAAATGTTCTAAGAATAAATACATGACCCCAACTTCTTAAAAGCAGACATGTGACATGCTTTCAGACTTTGAATCAGACTCAAAAGATGGCCTCAAGGGTACACACCAAAGAGGGACCAAAAGGCACATTGCGCCATGCTGGAGAACTTTGAAGAAACTGAGAGGTAAGAGGAGATGGAAATCAATATTGGCTCACACAATGAAAGCAGTAGAAAGAAAATTATTGATTGTGAGATGAAAACAAATGGAGAAAGTATATTATGCCTTCAAATTGTGTTATAGTAAATTATTAAAGGTAAGTCTCTTAATAATATGTATTTCTAAACTTTGAATAAACTATTGAAAAATAAAAAATAATAGATTATATGATTTTAAATTGGAATCAGAATCTTTTTTCTATCTGTTCTAGTTAGACTAACCCAAGACACTCTTTGGAAATCATAATTTACATTCCAGATGAGGATAAAAACAGTATTTTTTTGTTATTAGGTGCATTACAGTGACATTACTGAAACACTATATCTATATATGTGTTTGCATTATTGGTGAATAATAACTTGCCTTCATTATCAACATACACTTACAAAAGGCCAGGACTGGGGTCCATTTTCAATTCTAACTAGAGGTTGAGCATGGATTGTAGCTGGAACTTGCCAGTTACACCTTGGATTTATGTGTATCGATCATTATTTAGTGATTATACCACCCAACTAGCCCACATGAGCTCTGTGCTCTTCTCTACTGCTTCCCAGCATAACCATTTTGGAGTATGATTGACATCTAAGTAGATGAACATATTTAATATGTACAACTTGATGAGTTTGGAGATAAGTACACATATATGAAAACATCACCACAATATATACCATAGGCATTTTCATTACCTTCAAACATTTCTTCCTGCATTATTTATTATTTTTTGTAATAAAAACACAACATAAGATCACCCTTTTAGCACATTTTTAAATACACACTACAGTATTATTAAATACAGGCACCATGCTGTGCAGTAGATCTCTAGAATTTATTCATTTTGAATAATTGAAATTTGTACTCTCTAATATAGTATCTCCCAATTTCTCCTTTTCCTCAACCCCTGGAAACCACCATTCTGTTCTCTGCTTCTATGTTTTTGACTCTGGATTCTTCATGTAGGTGTTATCATGTAGTATTTGTCCTTCCATATCTGGCTTATTTCACTTAGCACAATGTCCTCTACATTCACCCATGTTGTTGCAAAGGAAAGGATTTTCTTCTGTTTTTAAGGTTGAATAATATTGTACTATAAGTATTTACCATGGTTTTATCATTCACTCATCTCTTGATGAACATATAGGTTGTTTCCACATTTTGGCTATTGTGAATAATGCCTTAATGAATATGGAGGTACAGATATCCATATGAGATCCTGATTTTAATTCATTTGGACATATACACTTAAATAAGATTGCTGGATCATATGGTAATTTTGTTTTTAATTTTTTTGAGAAACCTGCACACTTTTTTCTATAGCGGCTGCACCAATTTATATTCCCACTAACAGTACATAAGAGTTCTCTTTCCTCCACATTCTCACAACATTTATCTTTTTTTTTATAATAGCCATTCCAAGAAGTTTTAGATTAAACTATTGTAGTTTTTATTTGTATTTTCCTGATGATTAGTGATGTTGAGCATTTAATTCTCTGTAGTGTTTATAAATTTCTGGGAATTCTAGGACATACCTGTATATTTACAAGGAAGCCTGGAGAGCTGTGGGGTGAGAGGATGCTGAATGAAGAAAGCAGGGAAAGTAGTACATGTGGATTAAAAGCTTAGTGTATATCCTCATTAAACAAACAAACAAACAAACAAACAAAAAAAAAAAACAGTAGGTAGAGAGAAGGGTCACCCATGGAATCGTGATATTAATAATGTTTTATCTGTTTTGTGTGATGTAAAGAGAATGGAAAGTTAGATCTGAAGCTTCAGCTACGTCTGCCTTGGGTGAGCCATGAATTGCCTCCCAAAGGGAAGTGTTGTTTAGTGAATGGCTGACATCACAGCAGCCTTATCAGAACAAGAACAAGCCAGTAACTGGTACCCTCCTTGTGAGGGGTACACTATTATGTGTGATTACATAACTCACACCGTAAGTTAGAAAATAGACTCATTTATTGTGTTTTGAAATAAGTTGAATGGTTTTAGTTGACTAAAAAATTGGGTCAAGACAAAAAACCATAGAGGTTGCCATGTTCCCTACATGTTGTGTAAAGCAGCTTTGGGAAAAGCGTGTGCCCTCAAAGAAGAATTGGCATAGAAGCCTCTACTAAGTAGCTGATGACACAAATCAATTTGAATGCATGGCCAGTATAATCCCAACCCATAGTTACTACCAGTAAAGGAATGTATATGCGTTGGTTGGGTGGGGGGATTAACAATTCAGATCAACTTACTTTTAGCCTTCCTTTCTCTATAGGTGCTCTCTTTTACACACATTGTCAAAGTAGACAAGGAGCTGCTCTTTCACCTCCACCCTATAGGAAATAAGTACTTAATAAAACTCATAATTAGACTCACCAAGCAGCACAATCCACATCTGTAGGGCCTGCCATAGAGAGCACTGCAGAGAGCATGATTATTCAGGGGCACACAGATGAGACAAGCAGATGTAGAACCAGCTGGAGTTGTGTGATTCCGTCTTATCAACAGAATCAGAAAAACAGAGGACTTTCAGGAGAAATTACTAATAGAAATAGCTCTATTCACTCTCTGGATGGACCATAAGGAAAACCATAATAGAAAGTTGTAATTAACTCTCGTGTCTTGAGCCACAACAAAATCATGGTCCCACTCAGAGTAAGAGAGTACATTACCTCCCAATAAGCCTCTGGATTTAATGCTACTTTTTTGTGTGGAAATAGGTGCTCTCAGGAGAAACAAAAGCCTATCCTACCTTCCCTGCAGGACACTTTCCCTTGTGCTGATTCATTTCTTTTATCACTCCTAACTTCAATTTGGCTACATTGATTCACATTTTTTTCCAGTTTAAGTGGAAGTAAACATTCTCATAGAAATTTAAGGCATCTTTGGTAGATATTGTTTTTTTTTTTTTCTAATCTATAAAAATCACAAAACCTTCTTTCTATTGAGTGTTCTTATTCATGGATGCAACAAGTATTTCCTAAGATTTTGCTATATTTTAGACAAGAAGATGGCTCCTGTGACTCACAGTTATAAATAAGAGTTGGTATCTGCCTTCAAGGAGCACACAGACTTAATTTCCTGATCCAGTGGACAGTAGTTCCTCTAAGGTGCTACTTCTGCTCCATTGTATTGGTCACAACCTACATAAATAGTTTCCTAGCCATTAATAATGATCTATTCTGAAGTATGCAAATGACCTCTCTTCACATTGTCACAACTGCCTTCCAACTCTACTGACCACGAGCTTCAACTAGTTCTTATATTTCCAGCCCTCCCTTCTTCAAGTCTTTGAAGGAAACTGCTGTCTACCTGGTTATGATCTTGCTTTTCTCAATGACAATTCTTGTCTTTCACCCTGACATTACTACAGTCTCAGCTTGTCTCAGTATGCCCTTCATGATTCAGTTTATTCACAAAACTCTCATGCATATGACTTTAGCTTCAGTGATGCAGCCCAGAAACCAGGAAATTAATTGTCAACTCCAAAGTCCTCTTTACTTGTGTATCTCAGCCAGATAATCCCTGGGGTGTGTGGGGCCCCCTGTTTATATAGGCAATTTTATTTAAAATGCATTATAAAATTCATGGGTCCATGTGAGATATGATTATTTACCAATAAATATTTATGAATATGAGTGAAGAAGAAGCACTTAATTTTTTTTATTGACCAATCAGTGCACAAGCAGATTCTTCACTTGTTCAATATCTATTCCTATTCAGGTCCAGAAACAATCTTGTCACATTCTTTATTGTCAAATGTGCCCTTCCTGTCTAATTCCATATTCACCATTGGTAATTATGCTGCTTTTACTCACAATTCCATGGCTCTCAGAACATGTTTGTGTGGAAACAGCATAGATCTTGTTGCCTCTGCAGTTCACTAATACTACTTACTGAGTATTGGTTACATCATTACTAATGGGACTGTATCATCCCTTATACCGTCTGCTAGACAAAATGGTTTCTGGTACTTGACATGACTGATGCCATTTTATGAAGCAAGTTACTCTCAGTGACTCCAGTTCATCCCAGGAATGGTGGGCCTATATCACCTGGAATTCAGAATGTTTTGAAGCTAGATCAGTTGTTTACTGCCTTGGAATACACAGCTCTTAACAAGCATGTGCCACCTGGCTATAAGCCATCTATGTTCCTAGAGGCTATATATATCAAGCCCCATCCCCTTTCAAGAACAGAGATCTATCTCTTGCTGCCGTCCAACACTCTGTTTCTGTCCGCAGTTCTCTTAATAAACTTTTTGTTTCATTCTGGAGTTAGTTGTCAGCCTCTTTCTTCAGTCTCTCAGCCCTGTCCTCCTTTAGAGGTCAGTTCCAGTATACCTAGGAAAAATTTCCCAACACCTTCCATGTATACTGGCTTTCAATGGCTCTCTCAAAGTTCCTTTCTGTACTTCTATGATAACCTTAAATGCAAGTCTACCCAGAGTATGTGGAAAAATGTGAATGATAATTGATTTGGGGGTGGGGGAGAATTATAAATTTACTGTTCTTAATTTAATAGCATAAACATTGGGCAACATACCTTCTAACCATCTCTTCCCTTAAATTCTATAGACTATAATTATGTCATTTTTAAAAGTAATCAATTTCCATTTTGACCACATAGCACCACCAGCAGCAAGATATGCAAGTGGTATTGTTACAGAAACAGGGGTGTTCCAAAAAACCCCAGAGTTTGCGGCTGGGGGATGGGGAAAAGGAAGCAGCTTTTAGAATGCCTCCACATGCCTGAGGCTGGTGGCTAGTGTCTTTTTTTTATGCAAAATGGCTTTAATGCATCCAAAGCCTCAGGTAGATGGGAGGGGACTTGGACCAGGGGATGGTATGGAGAAAGCACACAAAGCCTGCGTGAGGTTCTGTGAATGGTCAGAACTGGTTACCGCACCCACTGCATCAGAGGACGTAGTCAGGGATTTAAAAATAAGCGGCAGACATTTTAGCCAGGCGGACTGTGCGGATTTAACTAAGGCTGAGGCGGACTGTGTGGATTTAACTAAGACTGAGGCAGACTGTGTGGATTTGACTGAGGCTGAGGCTGACTGTGCGGATTACAAAAGGACTAACTATACAGTTTACAAGGAGGCTGAGAATCCACGAGGTTCTGGATTAAAAGCTGGTGGACCCCATAGCACAGACGAGGTCTCCCCAATCAGAATTGAATGATTGGCAGCTACCGGTAAAGCTGAACTGTGTTTGGAAAGTAGGGAAAGGGTTTCTCTGACTTTTCTAAAACTAGCCTGGTTTGGTGGGGTGAGGCAAGGATATGTGTTTATGAGTGTCTTAAAGAACATAAGACTTAACAACAGAAATCCACAAATAACTAAATCTATATAACTGTTAAATAAACTATTCTTTTTCTTTTCACCAAACTCTGGTATTGAGAGTTATAATTTTGGCAGCAGGCAATTGGGCCCCTAACTAAAGAGCCCGTGGGTTTGTTTTCAATTGGAGCAGCCCAGGGGTTCTGTAACAGTCTGGCCTGATGATAAAACAGTAAGAGCAGCCCCATTTGCTCAAAGTATATCTATCCAAATAGAGAGCTACCACTGGTAGCTCATAGCCATTAACTCTTCTTGCCTGTGACAGGAGTGAGAGTCACCCCAAATTAACAAGTAATCCTCATTCTAGTAGCCTTTTATTATGCATATCCATAAAAGAAATACCACACCAGCCATCAAGAGCAATCTTCATGCTAGACTGCTCTTCAGGAACCAGTTTCAGGCCAGAAGACCCTAGGATGACTCCATTGGAGCACATCACAGAACATTTTGGGGCATCTGATCAACCCTATTCTTAAAGAGTAAAGAATCTAAGAGTATCCCAAAAAAGAAAAGACAAGAAGCAAGACTTACATAAATTCCTGGGGTGCTTCATCTGGAATGCATTAGTAGTTCTGTTTAGTCCTAGGTTCTGAAAGGGAACTTAGAAATTTTTGATAAAGTATTTCCAAAATCCAGAGTCCCTGGCCTGTACCTCAGGGACAGAGGCCCTGCTTGCTTAGATCAAAGGTCAATATTGCTCAATGGATTCAGAGCATACAAATAAAATTATTGATGATTGACTTTATCATCCCAAACTTTCTGAGGAAGATAAAATCTACAATCACCATAGCCTTGTTTCATTAACTTTGACCTGGCAAAAAAAGCAGGACTATGAATCTCAATAGGATCTTGAAAAGTAATGAAGGCAAAAAAGCAAGATAATGAGCTATGCATCTGCAAAAAAGAAAAGGAAAAGAACAGATCAATGACAAATTATAATTATGGTAGAGAGAACAAATATTGCATTGGAAAAAATATTCCTCCCATAATTCAGTATTTTCTCCTCATCATTCCTTCCTCTTTCCACCTCCCAAGAAAATTCACTATTTTAAAATTGTTACTTTGAAAGTTAATTTTAGATAGATAGATTTCCCTGCCTCCAACATACTTTTTTTTCCAGTCATATCAGAAGTAAAAGTTCCTGGCGTTGAAAGAAGCTGGATATACCTGCTGCAAGAAGTTGTGACTCTACTAGCATAGTGATCTATGCAAATAACATGGAGATTTACATTTAAACTTTATTTTTTCTCTCTTGTTCTTTGTTATTATACCAAAGCTGAATTTTAACTTATTTTCTAATTACACCTGAAGTTCCCTTGAAATTACAATGCCATTTTACTTAATTTGTTTCCAATTTTAAATGTTTTATACTGTATATGCTCAAAGAATATCTGTTCTCATCCAGCATGACCCAGGAATGCTTGATGACACCATATTACTCAGAGGCAAAAGAAGTCTCAAGACCCTCATGATGGACCCCATCCTTGGATTATAATTGATTTTTTCATCCCAAACTTTCTAAGAGAGGTAAAATGTGGTCAGAACAAGGATGACTCAGAGCCTGTGCACAGACCCAGAGAAATGGTATTACACAAATAATACTTATCATTGCAAACAGACTCTTTGCTAACCCCCCATCATTTTTATAATATAACAGATAATTTAAATTCCCTCAAAATAAGGTGAAATTACATTTTATCAAAGTTTAAAATAAAAGTATTTTACATTACATTTACATTTTTAGTTCAGTTTGAATAAGTTATCATTTTATAGCTCAGAACAACAGGAAAGTCATAAAATTAATATGTGAAGAAACAGCAATTTTACAGTCATTTTTCTGTTTTTCAAGAATCAAAATTTCAAGTTTCTAGATATATCTTAAATATAGCCATTGATATGGATATAAAATTATCCAATTGTACTTGATAGGTAGAAAATTTGTCACTGCACAAGACTTGAGAGATAGAACAGCCCAGTCTCCACTCTGTCCAGGAAGAAACTGAGGGTAAAAAAATGTCCTGACTTGCAAAGTCTCCCCAGGAGGTCTGTGACAGAATTGGATAGATACCTTGACTCTAAGACTAGTGCACTTTAATCGATCAAATAAGAGACACAGAGAGAATGTGGATGTAGGAAATTCAAAAATAATCTACAAACTGGAAAAGCTAGCAAGTGAATTTAATGTGAATGCTGATTCAGTGAACATGAAATAATGTTCTTTTTATTTAGGTCTTTAATCTCTGTGAGCAATGTTTTGTAGTTTTTTGTGTAAATCTTACATATCTCTTTATTTGCCCTGGCTGGTTTGGCTCAGTGGATTGAGCGTCGGCCTGCGAGCTAAGTGTCGCTGGTTCGATCTTCCAGTCAGGGTACATCAGAGAAGGAAAACTCTGACTCCAAAAAACCTCCGCTGCCTTGCGGCATACCTCTTCAGGGGAAAGGCTAGGGGAGTAAACCCCGACAGAAAATCCGGAGCCGGAGTCCCTAAGGCGGTTTGACGTTGTAGTCAACACCGGCAACTCCTGCGGCGCACCTGAAGCCAAGCTGTATTGACTCCGTCTTTCCCTTGGACCCTTCAGCTGCGAAGAGAGGGGGGGGTCTGCTGCATGGGCAACAGCAGACCCTCCATATCACCCTGCCCAGGCTCTGTAGCTTCAGCTTCACTGGAGAGGACACTCCAGCGTCATCGCAAGATGTCGATTCAACAAGGGAGGAGACAGATACCTTGTCACTCCCGAGTCGGACTGCACAGCCATTCTCGGCGGTGCAGATAGACTCTTAAGAAGCTACACCATCGTCTCTCGAGACGGACGGCTGCCAACAACAACATATCTCTTTATTCCTTTAATTTGATGTTTCTGATCCTGTGATAAATGATATTTTTAAACTTTTGTTTTTCATTGCTTGTTATTATATAGAAATAATTGACCTAGAATGTTGAATTTGTATTAAGCATAGTTGCTAAATATTCTTGCTAATTATTCTAGTTTGTGTCAGATCCTTTGGATTTTCTACATTCATAATTGTATCCTCCACACTTCATGGCAGTTTTTCTTCCTTCTTTCCATTTTTTTCTCTTACTGCAATGATTAGGGCCTGTAAGACAATGTGATTACAAATGATCATGGAGGACATTATTTTCTCCCCAACTTCAGGAAAAATTTTTACTATTTCACCATTAAGTATGATTTTAGCTGTAAATTTTTTTATAGATACTCTATTAGGTTGAGAATGTTTTATTTTACTGTTATTTTTCTCAGTTTTTTTAAATCATGAGTGTGAGAACAACACAAACAAACGAACTAAATAGGACAAAGAGCAGAACAGCAGTCAATAGGGGCGAGGGGGGAGGGAGAGAAGGGGGATAAGGGAAGGGTTTAGTCAAAGAACATGTATAAATGACTCATGGACATGGACAATGGGGAGGGATATGATTGTGGGAAAAAGGGTGGGCTGGGTGGGGGAGAGAAATGGGGGAAAAATGGGACAACTGTAATTGAAAAACCAAAAAATAAAAGAAAAATAAATAAATAAATAAAATCATGAGTGTGTATTAAATTTTAGCAAATGCTTTTTAATGCATTTATTGATTGTGTTAATTTGTTTAATTACACTGATAACTTTTCAAATAATAAACCAACCTGCATTTCTGGAATAATACTTGATCACAATATATATTCTTTCTTTCCTGAGCTTAATTTGTTAAAATATTTTGTTTAGGATTTTTGTATCTACATTTATAAGGGTATTGGTTTATAATTTCCTTTTTTTGTCATGTCCATATAGAGTTTGTGATCCAGATATTCTACCCTGAAAAGGAATAGGACAGTGACTTGTGACTTCTTCTTCTCTATTTTCAGATGTATATGTAAGATTTCTATTATTTCTTTCTTTTTAAGTATTTGAAAGAATTAAGCAATTAAGTCACATAGGCTAAGAATTTTTCTTTGCAGGATGGTGTTTACATTTGTATTCAATTTATTTGAACAGATTTAGTACCATTCACGTTTTTCAATTTATTCTGTGACAATGTTGGAAAGAGTTGTTTTTCTATTCTCTCTAAATTATCAACTTATTTTTTATTTTAAAATTTATATCATGATAAAAATTTTTGTAATATCAATGTATCTCTGTAGGGTCTATAGAAATAATCCTTTTTTTATTCTTACTATTGAACAATAGTGTTTTCTATTTTTTGTTTTGTCTACATAGAGGGTTATCAATTTTATTAATATTTGCAAAGAACTTAATTCCATTATTTACAATTTTTCTCTGTGTTTGACTTCTTTTTATCAGTCCGTCCTTTCTCCATTATTTTTCTATTTTATTTGCACCTATTTTTCTCATTCCTTGAGATAGAACCTTAGATAATTGATTCTTAATCTTCTTTTCTACATACACTTTTTAAGCTGTAAATTTTCCCCAGAGTCCTGCTTCAGCAGCATCTCACAGGTTTCAACATGTCATTCATTCATTATTATTCAATTCAAATTCTTTTCTAACTTTAATCATTTATCTTCCATAGATTACTTAGAAACGTGATACTTTAATTTTTAGGCATTTATAAATGTTCTAGTCATTGTTATGTTATTGGTTTCTTGATCAATTCCACTGTAATCAGAAGCTATATTCAATATGATTATAATCCTTTGAAATTTGTTAACAATTGTGCTGGTCAGAAGAAGGTCTATTTTGGCCTATGTTCCATGTGTCCTTGAAAAGGATGTGTACTCTATTGTGTCTAGATGCAGCATTCTGAATAGGTCATTAAGATCAAGTTGGTTATTTTGCTTAAGTCTTCCATATTTTGCTGACTTTTTGTCTACTTATGCTGTCACTGCTTAGAGAGGTTTATTAACTGTGGGGTGAACATGTCTATTTCTTCGATTTCTGTCAGTTTTTGAGTTTATCTTTTGGACAGTTTTAACAAGTTCACAAAATTAGGATAGTTATATCTTTCTAGACAATTGACGTTTAGCTTCATAAAACTTTCCTATTTATTTCTATAAATGATTTTACATTAAAATCTACCCACCAACTCTTATTTTCAGTTAGTGGTCACATGGTGCATATTTTCCCATACTTTCAATTTATGTGTCCTTACAATTAAAGGGTATAATTTATCAGCAGCATAGAGTTGGATTATTTTATAATATAATAAGAAATATTTCACTTTAATTGGAGTATATTATCCATTTACCTTTAGCATAATTTTAAAATAATAGTTGTATGTAAATGTACCATTACATCATTAATTTTTTAAAGTATTCTAATTATTGTATTACTTTTTTTATTATTACGGTTCTTCTTTCCTTCTTTGAGAATAAAGTATTTTTTATCATTTTATTTTTTCTCCTCTATGGGCTTTTTAGTTATGTATTTTTGTACTAATTTTAGTGACCATCGTAAAGATTACAATAAACACACAATCTATCACTGTTAAATTAGTGCTTCTACCATGTCCCCCAAAATGAAATAAAATTCTAATAGTTAACTTTTTATCCCTATTCTGCCCTTTTTGCTATCATTGTCACACCTTTTATCCTAAGTGTTTTATAAGTCTCAAAGGACATTTTTATAATTGTGGTTATAAATAATCAATCTTATTTGTATTATGTACATAATTACACTTCCCAGTGCTCTTCATTTCTCCTTGAGCTTCTGTGCTTCATTCCATGATCATTTCCTGTTTGATTGACAAAATTCCTTTAGAATTTCTCAGACTGGGTCTATTAGTGATGAATTCTCTCAACTTTTGTTACCTGAAAAACCTCTATTTTGCCTCCTTTTCTGAAGTATGTTTTCACAGAAATCTAGACTGGTAATTGCTTTCTTTTACTATTTAAAAATATCATTTCATTTATTTTTGAATTCCATAGTTACTATTGAAAATTCAGCTTCATTTAACCTAATTGTCTTAAAGGTAATATGTATACCCCTCCCACATGACTACTTTTTTTTTTTCTCTTTGGTTTTCAGAAGTTTACTTATGACATAGTTTCCTATATGAGTTATAGTTTTCTTGGTATTAATCTCCATGGGATTTTCTCTGCTCCTTGAATTTCTAGATTGAGATTTTTCATCAATTTTGGAATATTCTCAGTCACTTTCAATTGTTATCTCTCTTGCTCTCCTTCTGAGAAAATAATATTATGTTATTTGTATTATTATGTTATTTATAAAATAATTGTTATTAATTTTATGTTATTTATAATAATTATATAACTATATAATTATTGTAGATACATAATATTATGTAAATCTATAGTAATATTTCAATTGACTTATCTTTGAGTTCACTAGTTCTTTTCTGTATCTAGCCTACTGTTAGGCCAATCCAATGAGTTCTTAATTTCAGATTTTATATTTCTCAATCCTAAAAAGTGCATTAGATTATTTTTATAGATAGCAATTCTCTGTTGCTATTTTTCATTTTGTTCATCTTTTTTCTATTTAACATTAGTCATACGAATTTACAGCTCCCTTCTAGTAACTATGTAACAGCTGAATCATTGTGGTTCCACTTTTATTGTTCATTCATGTGTCCTTTAAATTTTTATTTTGTGCTGGAGACTGTATAAAAAATCCTTAGAGACCTCAGGTAATAGTACTTTCTTCCAGAGAAGGTTGAGATTTTCCTCTATTAGGCAAATAAGAGTCTAATCACTGGAATTAAATAAACAATTTATGTGAGAACTGTGTTGCAAATTTAATTAGATTTAATCCATCTTTCATTTATCCCAGTTCCTTAGGTTAATTATCCTCTGGGTTTATGATTCAGGATTTGTCAGGTCTGTTTCCTCTCCCTGGTAGTATTTCAAAAACATTCATCACCTTTTCCCTAGTCTTTCCAAGGTGCTTATCTGGGCATGGCTTATAGAACCCATTGTTGGCATAGGAAGAGAGAGTTTCTTATTTGTACTAAATGCTCTGAGCAGCTTATCCTGATGGTATCTATTGTAAATATCTACACAAGAAAACAAACTCATGATCTGTTCTCCTTTGGCTTGGTCAGGGACCAGTAGTCCTCTTTACTGACCCAAAACCTTTACCTCTCAATGGCATTGCAAACCCCCTTCAGGCTGGCGGTGAATCTCAGGTAGTTGGTCAAAAGGTGCTTGGATGCGGCAGTCACTACCTTTTTGTCCTTGCAGTCATTACCTTTTCTGGCAAGCTTCCCACCCAAACTCTTGGCTAACTTGCTGCCTCCCTACTTCACAGGAATTCTTGAATTTGGGATTCCAACCTCTACAACATGAAAAACGAAAGTGGGTCAGAGGACATGGGCAGAAGCCCTCCCTGTGCTGGCACCAGGTCTAACACTAATGCATTCTCTCACAGGTGACCCAGGCCTCTTTTAAAATACAGTCTTAGTCTAGAATATCAAATATAAGTTGTTGTAACAAATGCTCTGCTTTACAGTTCCTATCTATTATGCCTCCATCCATCTAGGACTTCTGTGAGCACATTACTGTGTGGTGATTTGTTTCGTTTTGAATTTTCTGAATACTTAGTTATTAATGCTAATTAGATTAATGGACAATGCTTTCTCTTTAACTATTTTATATACCACATGACTTTTTAAACTCACCCTCACTAACAACCAAATGATAGAATCATTTACCCAATTCATGCATTCAGTTAGCTGCCAAAACACATTGCTATGACTTTTCAAAGCAAGGAAAACTTTATTCAGAAATATTCTCAGCGTTTCACTTCTTAGATGTGCTTATCCCTAAACTAATCTTTGGCAAAGGGAAGAACACCATGATTAAGCCATGGTCTGGTGCAGACATATGTCTTCCTTAAGGCTCTTATAGAGCGAGCCTTTCCCTTCAGTGGGGTGACTGACCCAAATCAGGTTTCTGGTAGAAAGGAGAAAGAAAAATTACTGGTTACTGAATAGGCACATGAAGTAGTGCACATGAAAAATGCTTAAGTTATTTTGAAAATTATTATATCTCTTGATAAATTCTAGCTTTCATAATTATTTTCTCCACTCAAAGCCTTATTTTCTTAATCTAAAGTTATATTAGGAAAATGGGTGAATCAGATTCACTTGTCAGAAGATAATGGACGTGGAAATGCAAAACAGAAAAACACATTAAAGTATTTCAAAAAATTTCCCCACTGATTTAAAATCAGTCTGTCACCAAAATGTTATCAGCTGTAGTCTGAATTTCAAATGAGGTAACATTAGTTAGATAATGTTGACTTCAGTTGTTTCAGTTGGCTAATGACCAACGTGTATCTGGAAGTCAGCAAGTCTATGTTTAGTCATCTAAAGCAGCATTTGGCTACTAGCAGTGTTATTTGGCTTACAATGAGAGATTTTTCTTTTCTGTATGACACTTTGTTTCTAAGCCAGCTGTTTAGGTTAATTATAAACTTTGCTATGTATTGTCAAAGATCATCTGTTTCAGTCTTTGGCTATAATACATATATTTTCACAGTCATACATACATTTCTTTTTATGACTAGTGAAGGGTCAAAAAATGATAAAATCCCCCAAGTCATAAGTTGAATCTTCCACGTTTCTCTGATAAACAATAACATGCCTCAGATCACAATAATTTATTATTCTGTTTTGATGAAAAATTTATATTTAAAAAATAATTTGCTTAAAAGAATCTTACTTGATACATCACTTTATCAATCAAAGTAAATGTTTTCATGTGAAAAAATGAGATGTGAAAATTTAAAGAACACATTAGTTTTTTCTATTATTTCTATTTTTTACTTAAAAAAACCTAATTTAGCCTTGTAGAATAATGTAGTCTTCTAATAAAACATACTCTTAAGATTTAAGGATTTAATCATTTACCTTAAATCTCCAAAGTAATTTTGATAGGATTTTATAAATTAGATAACAATTGTAACTGCCCCTACTAACTACTTAAATTGACTTTACCTAAATAAACATTAAAATCAGTTGGTTAGACACAAACATGTTGTTCAAGTCTAATTTTGGATAAGGGCTGCTACATAAATTCTTTTCAGATACAAAAGGTGAAACTACACCTGCTGATGAGGTCAAGAACCAGCTCCTTCCAAATTTCTCTTTCCACACATGTCAGCAAACAGCTGGATGCTAACAATAGTAGAGGGTGTGCTTTTTGACTCTTTAAAAATAAAACAGGCTATGCTTTGAGGAGACAAAGAAAAGAATGCATTACAGATTTAAACCCTGTGTTTCTCTCTCAGGTTCACCTAAGCTGCCAGAAACAGAGCTGTCTTCTTGGAAGCTGAGCCCCAGCCACACCCTGGTCCAATGCTGTCAGACCTGGCAGTTCTCTCTGTGCCTCTCTTTAGCACGCAGAAGCATCCCAGAGTGAGCAGTGTCATTGGTCCTAAAATGATTGGGGAGCTACAGCCTTCCCAATCTACCTTCATCACAAAGACAGGACTTAGCCTTATGCCTTGGACGGTTGTGGTTCTGACCCATTCTCCTAATTCCAATGGAGACTTTTACTCCAGGGGTGGGCCATGTTTCCAGATCTTCTACCTCATTTCAGTCAGGCCTTTCATCCTCATGCTCCAGACACCAAAAATCAGTAAGAATTATGACCATCCTATAACCTCCCATTGGCCCAAATCCTACCCACTCTCAAATCTGAATCTCACTGATATCCAATCTGATTAACACTCTACTTCAGCCTATATTTTAGACTGTTTGTCTTCCCTTAGTGGCCACCTTTCCTGAGTCTCCACCAATTCATTACCTGTTCTGTCCTGACCCCAGGTCAAGCCTGTTGCCCTAGAAGGAAATCATACTATGCCACTCATTGAGGCAGGACTGTTAATGACAAATGGATATAATGCCTATCAGAATACTCACATTTAGTTGATAGGCACCTAATGAAAGTTAGCTCAACTCATAGGCTGGTGCAAAGAGAACAAGTGACTCTCTCTAAAGCAAAAAAAAAAAAATCCTTTTTTCCCATTAGCATAACTGTATTTTTTTTTAAACTTTGTTGCTAGAGAGCAAACAGCTGGTAGGGGACTATAACAAGAAAGAAGGCTTAAAGGAAGCTGTGATTTTTACAGTTCTGTTTGTTAAATGTGTGATACAGACAACCAGGAAGCACAGGAAAAGAAGAACTGAAAATTAATAAAAATGCTACTTTGTATATATGAAGATATATGAGGTCTCCTCTTCAGAAGACTTTTTCATTGTGAAGTATAGTTGGTAATAATGAGTGAATTATTTTTTATTATGCCAGCACTTTAAATGTACTAGTTAATACTCAAAACAATCATAGGAGATAGGAAATTTTTGTAAATGAGGAAACTAAGTCACAGAGAGTTATAAAATCTTATCAAAGGTCACACTCCTAATTAAATAGCCAAGTAAGAATTCAAGCCCAGGTACTCTGATTCCAAGGTGATCTAAAGTCAATTTAAGTCTAAGTTAACTATCATTTAGAAATAAATACACAAATTTCCATGTACCCCGTTTCACAATGAAATTTAGAAATAGTTTCCATTCTGTGTCAAGACAAGAACAAAAATTTCTTGTCCTCCATTAAATGATTGATTAAAGGTAGCATTTGAGTAAAACATGTCCTCTTGTCTTCCTCTACTATCCTTAAATATTTTAAGTACTATCATCAGCTTTTATCTGGTCTCCAGTTATAGAGATGCTAAGAACCTAAAAAAAATCCCTAAATCCTTGACCAACCACTTAATTTGGTTAAATCTTGAGGGGTCAAAGGATGGTGAATATTCTGGAAAAAGAAACACTCTTAATTATTAGTTTGGACTTGGTCCCTTTTCTAAACAAGAGGCAGACTGAGTAAATGTCCTCTTTGGTTCTTTGCTCCTGAAGCCATCCTGAGCTCACTCTTTGAAATCTTCATTCTACAGAAAGAGCCTTTTCCTGAGGGTTTGAGTAGTATGCATCATCATTCCTTCCCCTTTGAATTCTGTCCTAACTCCAAGAAGACTTTCCAGATCAGAGTCCCAAGAATACGCATCTTCCAACTGTCCTATTGTGCTGGACTCTGTTTCTGGCAGACACACAAGCAGAATTATATGTAAAGCATTTGTGAAATAAAGATAATACAATCTATGGAAGACATCTTTTAGTTTCTGTGGCCCAGAAGTCTTGGCATACCTTATCCAGATTCTCCTTCTCAGGGGCTCCTATGGTTGACATAAAGATATCAACTAGAGCGTTGCGGTCCTATCAAAACTCACATCATTGTAGGTAGAATTCAGTTCCTTGTAGCTGAAGGTTTGAGCCCCTCAACTTCCCCAGGCCACCCTTAGTTCCTTGCCATGTGGGCCTCCCCACATAGCCTGTGCACAATATGGTAGCTTGCTTCTTCAGAGCCAGCAAGGGAGTCTCTAGAGCAAGCCTGCTAGGAAGACAGCTATACAACAGTAATGGTCTAATCACAGGAGTGACATACCATCATCTCTGCCATCTTCCATTGTTTTGAAGTAAATCACAATTTCACACATACTCATAGGTGGGATTATACAAAAATGTGAATAGTAGGAGAAGGAGATCATGGGGCCACCTTAAGTCTGTCCAACACAGGTTGGGGTGGGAAATGAGCAGAGAATCATTAGGACCCCTCTAGAGAATACACTGTTAACAAACACTTCAGAAACATGGCCAAGAATATTCCAGCTATCACCAAAAAATTATAGCTCCCTGTACATGTAAGATCATTTAATTTAGACTGAGATTATGACACCAGTTTTATTTGAATCCTGTCATACCCTCCCTGTCCTAAAGCTGCTATTCCTCATTTACTAGAAAAACCATTTAAGTAAACACTTTGATATGATAATGATTAAAAACCACCTTTGGTTCTTTACTTTTGTTTCTTTTGGTTTCCAGAGAGGATTGTATTTCTTTTAATATATACTGAACCTACATATATTCACATCCTAAGGTCTCTTTCATCTGTTCCTTGTAAACTATCAAACAGCATTTCCACATTAGTCACAAGAAATGTGTGTCACAAGAATAGCTAATAAATACAACCTATGCAAAGCCATTTCTGTCAAAATAAGAGAGTATGCCAAGCTCCTGGTTTCCACAATTAGTGTATATTATGTGTTTACAAGCCAAGTAGCTCAAATAAAAGGCATTGCCAGAGAACATACTGAATGAAAATGTTTGCTTACCAAAAAAGAAATGTCTAAATGTTAATTATGACCAATTTTCTTTTTCCTAAGACTAAAATAATACTGCTAAAGACTTTAAAATATGAGTTGGCAACAATAAAGCTGGTCGTTTTTAACAGTTTATGGTATATATATTATGAGAAATGTTTTGACTTCTAGAATAAAATTCATTTCAAAGGGAAATGCAAACATTTTGCAGAGCACAGATTGTGTTTTATTGCAGTAATAATCAAGTACCTGTTAGATGGGAAATGTATTGTTTCTCCCACTCTGTAAGAAGGAAAGTACCCTTGTCTTTCAATAGTTTCATAACAAAATAATACTATGTTTATACACAGCTACTAGATGTCATTGACAACACCAACAGCAATATAATTTCTGACCCCAAAGGTTGCCTGTTGGTCTTTTTCTCAAAGACATTGGAAGGTGGCATGACAGTCCAAATGAGAGCTGGACTGGACTTATATGCAGGTCAGAAGATACTCAGCATGACTTATAGCTAAGAACGTGCTAATTCAAACAGTGAGGTATAACTTTTCATCTAATAGAGTGTCAAAGATCAAAGTGCTTCAAAGTGCTGTATTGGCCATGGTTTGAAGAAGCAGGTACTCTCATAATGTGCTAATGAACCTAGAAATCAGGGTACCCTTCTTGGCAGGCAATTTGGTAAGAGCCATCAAAAAATTAGAATGCATATAAACATTGACCTAAGAGTTCTGCCTAGATTTGTACTCACACACTAGAGTAAAAATATTTTCTCTAGGGTAACTTCCAAAAAGTATCATATACTTTAAAAGCATTAAAAAGACAAAGCACATATCTGTGTAGAAGAGATGCTACTACTCAATAAAAGGGGGGATATACATATGTTTTTGTATACATTTTTTTCCTCTGGAGGAATAAACGAGAACCCTTCAGTAGTGGTAGTGATCTCTAGCAAAAAGGAGATAAATTGTAAAGTAGAAATACATATTACTTCTTATCGTGTAGTTCTAGTACTATTTGAAAACTTTACCATTCATTTTTTAATGAAAAATAGAATGAAGAAATAAGAAAATGAAACTGACTTCATCTAAATGAATATGATACACTGAAATTCATATTCAAATTAGAATTATGGAGTTATATTTGGCTTCTCAGTCTGCACACATTTTAAATATCCTAAGAGCCAAAATGAATGTCAGGACAGTTGCCATTCACAATGGTAATTCCTTTCTCTGGCATTCAAGTGGTATTTATACTTTGGAGACTTTTTCAAGACTAACATTACCTCAGGAAATTCATCCAGTTAGGTTCAAGGTCATTCTTTGAAGGTGAAAGTTGAGGTTCTGGTTGAGAGCATAGTCTAGCATGGACCCAAACTCTAGATCATATTGGTGTAGAGGGTAAGGAAGGAGTCAAGAACCCTCTCAAAATGTTATCAGGCAAAACAACTTTGAGAAGTTTCTTTATGCCCAAAGAAGAAGGCAGTCCAAAAATTGGATTTCCAGAGTTTGGAGACCAAGAACAGATCAAAAACCAAATTTTCAAACCTACCTCTCTAGTCTATTCATTTACTCCTAAATCAGATTTAGACTACCCCCTGGTGGTTAGGGTTAGAAAAGACATTCCCTTTCTGTGTATCTCACTATTGCCTTTATCCAGAAAATGGGACTCCATCAAATATTAAGACAGTCAAACTTCCCAGGAATGAAAAACATAATAGAATTTGCTTTCAGGAAGGGAACCAAACCTCTAGTATGGCAGTATAAGGGGAAGCTGAGATGGAGAAGATGATAATTGGTAGAAAAGTTTATGCTCTAGCTAAAATATTTTTAAGTGTTCCCTTGCGTTGCAAATGCCTTTTCTTCTGGCTTCATTCCCATTTTAAATCCCATATTTAAAAATAATTTTTCTACTTAATGCCATATACCTCAGCTCATCTGAGCTGCAACTGATTCATTGGCTCTAATTTGTACTCATATGTGTTTATAACATGTCACCTCAATGACTCTAAATCACCAAATACACATAAGCATTATCTCATCTTTCAACTTACCTAACACCTTTAGGAAAAATTTGAATCTCTTGATCAGAACCAACCCACTTATATTTGTCTCACTAGATTTGTTGTCTTCTGAATTTTGCATTATATAAGCTATGGTGTCTTAACATTGTTCCTGGAATCCATGGCATCTTTATATAAATATCAAAATATCTATGGGCTTCTGAGTAGCATGCATTACTATAAAGATGAAGAAATAGATATACTTGAAGATAATTCCAAGTGCTCAGCTATTTGTTCTACTCTATTCAGTTTTACTGAACCATCAACACTCCCTAAAACACTGACTTCTTAAAATTATCTTTTCTCATCTGAGGTGGAATTAAAAATATGTTTTGATTTTGTTAAAAAATTATTAGAGTTAGGATGTGGCAAAGGAGGAGGCCTCTCACATCTCCAGTATTTAAGATAAGCTTATCTGAACTTCACCCTCCAATACGACGTTGCTTCCTGGTCCTTATTTTAAAAGCTAAAGATTAAAAGATTAAAAATATAATTTTTCAAAATAACACTCTCAAAAAGATAGAAATTTTGAAAAGTAACCACTAAAATTAAAACTACACAAAGTCAAGCAATTAACAAATAACCCTTGACTGATACATCTCTGATGTACTTATTTATTTACTTATTTATTTATTTTATATGTTTTATTGATTATGCTGTTACAGTTATCCCAATTTTTCCCCTTCACTCTCCTCCACCCAGCAATCTCCTCCCTCCAGCAGCCCCCCCCATTAGTCCATGTCCATGGGTCATGCATATAAGCTCTTCTCAACATCCCCCCATCCATTCTGCACCCTCCTACTATGCTTCTTAATTCCTGCACCATTTCCCTCCCTCACCCTTTTTCCCCCTCCCAGCTGACCTCCCCCTACATGCTCTCCATACCTGTGATTCTGTTCCCACTCTGGTTGTCTGCTTAGTTTGCTTTTGTTTCCATTCCCTGTCTTCTGTTGTTGATAGTTGTGATATTGTTTTCACTTTAATGTAAATAGTTTTGATCTTTTTCTTAAATAAGTCCCTTTGACATTTCATATAATAATGTCTTGGTGATGATGAACCCTTTCAGCTTAACCTTGTCTGGGAAACACTTTCTCTGTTCTTCCATTCTGAATGATAGCTTTTCTGGATAGAATAATCTTGGTGTGGGTCCTTGCTTTTTATCACTTTGAATACTTCCTGCCAGCCCCTTCTTGCCTGCAAAGTTTCTTTTGAGAAATCAGATGACAGTCTTACAGGCACCCCTTTGTAGATAATTCTCCTCTTCTCTCTTGCTGCTTTTAAGATTCTCTCTTTATCCTTAATATTTGGCATTCTGATTACAATGTGTCTTGGTGTGGTCCTCCCTGGGTCTAGTTTATTTGGGACTCTCTGTGCTTCCTGGACCCATATGTCCATTTCCTTCTCCAAATTAGGGAAAATTTCTTTCGTTATTTTTTCTCATAATTTTTCAATTATTTTCTCTCCCTCTTCACCTTCTGGCAACCCTATGATTCAGATGTTGGCACATTTAACGCTATCCCAGAGATTTCTAAGACTCCTCTTTTTTTTTTTCAATTCTCATTTGCTCCTGCTTTACTGGTTGACTTTCTTCCTTATGCTCCAATTTGTTGATCTGAACCCTGGTTCCCTTTCCTTCACCACATATTTCGTGTGGATTTTCCTTCATTTCAGCCAGGATAGCCTTCATTCTTTCCCCATCCTGTCTGACTTTTTCTGCCAATTCAGTGAGCATCTTTATCATAAATGCCTAAAACTGTGCATCTGTTAAGCTCTCTATCTCCTCATCTGTTAGGTGAGCTATCTGCTCATTGCTTAGTTGATCTGTCCCCACTCCTGGGCTGTACTTCTCTGTCTCCTCATCTTGACAGCTTTCTGTGTTTGCCTCTGTGATTATGTGGGGCTGTCACACCTGCTACATTATAGGGGCTGGAGCCTTAGGTATTCATTAGTGCTGGCGACCTGTTTCACCATGTTTTTTCCTGTATGTGGGGGTCAGGTCTGAGAGGGAACAGTGCTGGCTGCTGCCACTTTTCCAAGCACTTCTCCCCCTTCCCTTACTAGGCAAGTTGCCTCCTTTTTAAGACTGGTAGCTTCTTCCTCCACCCCAACCCGCACCCCCCCCCCCCCATCCCCGCAGACTTTCACAGTCAGAAGCAAGATGGCTCTGTTTTCCCTGGCGCTGGAACCACAAACTACATGGTCTGGTGTGGGGCTGGGATCACTTCTTGGATTTAAACTGTATGACTTTTTTTCGCCATGGCTACTGCTAGCCATGCTCGCTGAACTCCCACCAGCCACACTGCCTGTAGCCATGCAGCCTGCCAAGTACCGCCCCCGCAGCCACTGCTCCACTCCTCTTTCTCTCCATCCTGACTCTGCCCCTCCTACCTTTCTAGCTGACTATTTCTTCTTTATTTCTTTGGAAATTTCCCTGTAGTTTCTATTTTCTGGATTTTCTGGGGGTTTTTAGTTTTGAAGTAATTGTAAATTCCTTCTTCGTTGTGAGGAGATGTAGCGTGTATTCACGCCTCCATCTTGGCCGGAAGTCTGTATATTTCAATGGCTAAAAAATGCCCAACATCTGTCTGCATTGTAGATATAAGATATCCTGATTGATAGAGCCTCTCTGGCAGCTCCTGGGATGGGGGTCTCTGTATCATCACCCTTCATCTCATGCCAAAAGTTCATCTCATGGCAAGAGAAGTTCATTCATCTCTTCAGAAGGCATGATCAACCACAAACCAATAATCAGATATGAGCAATCATCCTCAGCATTCTTCAAATTTGTCATCAGCTTATGAAGATTACAAGCCCTCTTTTTCTCCTCTCGAAATTCTTTCCATTTTCTGAGAAAGTCAAGAACTATGAACTGACCCTTATTAGTTGCTGAAACAAATTTAAATGATTGATGATTGCAAAGTATCAGGGTTGCTGTCCATAGTCAAGTGAGAGAGGAAGCTGAAAGTTGTTATTATGGCTTACAAAACTCTAAAACATCTGAACCCAGTCCCTCTTTGAGTTCATTTCTTGTGAGTTTCTTCCCTCTCACTCTGCTCCAGCCAAGTTTACCTCCTTGATTATCTTCTCACATACCAGGTACACTTCTGTCTCTGGCATTTTCTCTGCTTCTACTCCAAATCTGGCTTAAATATCACTTTAATGTTACCACCCTCTCTCCCAGCACTCCTATTCCCCTTACCTTGATCTATTTTTTACCAGCTTCTTAAATATTATATAATTTAACTATTATGTTTATGTATTCCTATACCCCTCCCCCACACACACATTATAATGGGATCTCCACAAGAACAGGATTTTTGTCTGTTCTCTTCAGTGGTGTATTCTCAGTTTCTAGAAGCATGTCTGACACCTGGTAAACACTCAGTGAATTTATGGTGTTAAATGAATATATAAAAGAATAAATGAAGACATTAACATTGTTTGGCAGACAGATTCTTTTACTGTGCAGTGTAAGAGACACAGCCCGGGGCCCAGTGCTGCTAAGTGGTGCATAAGGAGTACCCAGAATGGCAGAAGCAAAAAGGGTCAAAAAGCTAATGTAGCAGAACCAGATGAAATGTTTGGAAGTAATTGCTAGAATAAGCTAGGATAGCAGTTGCTTATTGACTGCTACCTTAGGATTTTACTGCTTTTTAACCTGGAATATCTCTCAACTACCTACTTACTAGTCAGGTCACCTTGTTCTGCACAAACATTGCTTTTGGCTTAAATAGCTTTCAGTCATTTCCTGATCATCATCCCTCATTTTGCATTTTTCCAGGAAGTAATGCCTTCTCTGAAAGGATAGAGGACCCTGAGGGTGAATCTAAATAACCCAGTAACTTGACACTTGGCCTCATTCATTCTCATCAGAACTATCAACCTCAAGGACACTATTCTGATACTAGCAAAGGGATATACATACATCATTTATACTCAGTTTTTTGGGTAGGAGAGAGTCTTAACAACTCTCTCCTGTTGCCTCAGAATTAATCTGTGATATATCTGGAATATCTACCTTAGCAATGACTGCTTTTCTGCGCAGATAACATGTCTCCCTCTCTTACTTGCTCGCAAGCTACAGAATACATTTGTATTGTCATATTTTCCCTGTATAACTCATAAGTCATGACCATGTTCAACTGGTATACAAAAACAATATTGTTTGAATGCTACATCTTCCTGGTAACTGAACACAATAAGTTATCCTGTTCATGAACATACAAAGCAGAAGGGAAAACTAATGCTTATTGAGCAACTACAGTGTGTTACACACTTTACAGATGCTACCTTATTTTAACTTTACATGGAATTTTTACAAGTAATGAGTATGTTTTACTCCATCATTTAGATGATAAGATCTTGAATAAGTGACCATGTTTATCTTGCTTATCACCATATTTCTAAATCTAGTAAGATGACTGGCTCATAGCAGGTGTTTAATAAGTAATTTTTTAAAAGCATGAATAAAATTATTTAATGGTAGTTCCTCCTACCTACAAATCTGGCCCAAATCACAAATCTATATCCTGCCTTGTTAGCTGTATTTTACTCACAAGGCTGAGCTTCGCAAAATAGTGGTTATGTCTCTCCATATTGCAAGACTGTTTCTTTTTTTTTTTTTAAGCATAATTTACTTTATTTTTCTTGTATAAAGTTATGTGGTGGCTGCAGATGGAGGCTGGATTCTCTGCACAGAAAGTCTGGGATGGGTCTTTACAAGATGGTCAGTGAATTCCTGTAGGGAGACATGAAGAACACAGTCTCTTTACAGAGGTGGGGGTGAGATAACTGTAGCAGGTCTTGGGATGGCATCAAAGGTGACCTTGGCAAAGTTGCCCAAGGTGGCAGTTCAAGTCCCTGGCTGAGATGTAGCAGCTGTCCATACCAGCTGTCATCCACAGTCTCTTGAGCACAGAGGCTGAGACAATGCCGGTGCCCCTGTGGGTGGATGGAGTGCATCAGCACAGAGTCACAGCATCCAGTCGCCTTGGAAGGGACAGTGTAGGACTTGTTGAACTTGTTCCCCCAGTAGCCTTCCCACACAGGGACAATGGAGAGCTTGACCAGAGTGATGATCTGACAGATGGCAGTGGCTACTTCCTTGGAGCACATAACTTGTCCATTGTAGTTCCCAATGAAGACAAATGCCTTGAATGTCCTCTGGCCAGTTCAGGTCTGCTTTTGCAGCAGCATGATCTTTAAAACCACTCATGGTGGGAAAACATCAATGATCTCAGCTTCCTTGATAGGAAGGGAGGAGCAGTATATCGCCTCCAGGAACTTGATGTTCATGTTCTTGATCAGGTGGCCCTGCTTGGTGATGAGAACACATTCCTTGTACTCCTCAAGTTCTGTAGCCCTTAAGAGTGCTTCTTAATATAAATGCAGTGATCATTAGAAACTCTATTGGACTTCTGGCCAAGATGGAGGCGTAGACAGACATGCTACATCTCCCTCCACAACTAAGAAGGAATATAACTACCTCAAAACTAGAAACAACCAGAAGTTCCAGAAAATCTAACTGCATGGATGTCCAGCAAACAAAGATATAAAGAAGAAATACCTATCCAGATAGGTAGAAGGGGTGGAGCTGGGGCAGAGAAGATGTGGTGTGCTGGCAGCAGCAGCAGCGGCAGCAGCAGGCCAGCAGAAAGTGCAGTCACACATTTTAAAGTCAGGAGGGACACCTGGGGAGCGTTCCCTGCTCCTCACCAGACTGTGCAGCTCACTGTCACAGCACCAAAGAAAATCAACCCTCATTGCTCTGACTGTGCAGACCAGTGGGGGTTAGGGTGGAGGCAGAAACTGCCAGTCTCTCAATAGAGTCCACTTGTTTAAAAGGCCCCCATGGTCCTAGAACATCTGCAGACCCACCCACTCTGGGAGCAATGGCCAGGGCAACAGCTAGAGGGGCACCAGTCCGGTGCGGAAGTGGGAGAGGTGCCTGGAAAATAGGCGACTGCTGCGCAGGTGGCATTATTACCACTCAGACCCCTCCCCCACATACAGTGCCACAACATGGTGAAATAGGTTGCCCTGTACTGATGAATCCCTAAGGCTCCACCCCTTACTATGTAACAGGAGCGACAGCTCTATCTGGGATGTGGAGGGAAACAAACACGGGAGCTTGTGAGAATGAGGAGACAGAGACATATGGCCCAAAAGGGGGAATGGATCAAGGTTCCAGTGGGAGAACTAAGTGACGAGGAGATAGCCAACCTAACAAATGAGGAGATAGACAACCTAACAGATGCAGAATTCCAAACACTGGTGATAAAGATGCTCACAGGCTTGACAGATATGCTTGAGTATGGCAAACACATAAGAGAAGAAGTGAAGATTATGCTAAGTGAAATGAAGGAAAATCCACACAAAACCAATGGTGAAGGGAAGGAAACCGGGGTTCAAATCAATAATTTGGGACATAAGAAAGAAAAAAGACAGTCAACCAGTGCAGAACGAGGAAGCAAAAATTGAAAAATATGAGGGAAACTCCCCAAATTTTGTGAAGGAGATGGACATACTGGTCTTGGAAGCACAGAGGGTCCTGGGCAAGCTGGACCCATAGGGGAGCATACAAGGATGCATCATGATTGAGATACCAAAAGTGAAAGATAAAGAGAGAGTCCTAGGAGCAGCAAGAGAGAGGTGGAGAGTTGCCTACAGGGGGATGTCTATAGGACTATCAGCTGATTTCTTAGAGGACGCTTTGCAGGCAGAAAGGGACTGGCAAGCAGGATTCAATGTGATGAAAGGCAACCTGCAACCATAACTACTCTATCCAAGAAACCTATTATTTGGAATGGAAGGGCAGATGAAGTGCTTTCCAGACAAGGTAAAGGTAAGGGAGTTCATGATCACCAAGCCATTATTATATGAAATGTCAAAGGGACTTACTTAAGAAAAAGAAGATCAAAACTATGAACACTAAAATGACAACAAACTCACAACTATCAATAACTGAATCTAAAAAATAAAAGCAAAATCCAACTAAGCAAACCAGAACAGGAACAGAATCATAGATATGGGGATCATTTGGAGGGGTATTAGCTGGGAGGGGGGAAGGGGAGAAATAAGGATATGGTGCAGGGATTAAGAAGCATAATTGTTTGGTACAAAATAAACAGGGGGAAGTTAAGAATAATATAGGAAAGGATAAAGCCAAAGAACTTATATGCACAACCCGTGGACATGAACTAAGGGGGGTGGAATTGCTGGAGGACAAATGGGAAAATAATTGGAACTACTATAACAACATAATCATAAAATATACTTAAAGAAAAGAAACTCTGTTAATAATTTGTATGGAAAATAATAAAATAATTAATAAATAATAATATAAGAATAAACTATGTTCAACATACTCACAACTGACAATGTACCTTTGTGAACTGACTTTATTAGAGTGACCTTAGTTAATAGAATTATATAGGTTTCAGGTGCACAATACTATAAAATGCTATCTGTATATTGTATAGTGCATTTACCATATCAAGTCATCTCCTGCCAACATCACTTATCCCCGTTTTACCTTTTTCCACCTCCCCCACCCTCCTTTCACTTTTGTAATCACTATGCTGTTGCCTGTGTCTGTTTTTTTTTTTTTTTTTCTTTGCTCAATCCCTTTACCTTTCTCACCCCGGCCACAAACCCCTTCCCCTCTGACAGCTGTCAGTCTATTCTCTGTATCTATGAGTCTATTTCTCTTTTGTTTATTAGTTTATTTTGTTCATTAGATTCCACATAAAAGTGAAATCATAGTGTATTTGTCTTTCTCTGGCTGGCTTATTTCACTTCACATCGTGTTCTCTAGATCCATCATGCTGTTGCAGAAAGTAAGATTTGCTTCTTTTTAAAAGCTGAGTAGTATTCCATTGTGTAAGCGTACCACAGCTTTTTTATCCATTTATTTACTGGTGAGCCATAGGGTTGATTCCGAATCTTGGCTATTGTAAATAATGCTGCAATAAACATAGGGGTGCATATATTCTTTCAAATTCATGTTTCATGTTTCTTGGGAAATATTCTCAGAAATGGGATTGCTTGGTCAAAAGGCAGTTCCATTTTTAAATTTTTGAAGACACTGTAATGTTTTTCACAGTGGTTGCATCAATCTACACCCCCCCAAGAGTGCATGAGGGTTTCTTTATTTCCACATTCTCATCAGCACTTGTTGTCTGTTGATTTATCGATGATAGCCATTCTCACAGGTATGAGGTGATATCTCATTGTGGCTTTAATTTGCATTTCTCTGGTGATTAGTGATGTTGATCATTTTTTATATGTCTATTAGCCACCTATATGTCCTCTTTGAAGAAGGGTCTATTCAAGACCTTTGCTCATTTTTTAAAATTGAGTTGTTTGTATTTTTGGTGTAGAGTTATATACGTTGTTTATAAATTTTGGATATTAACTCCTTATCAGATGTATCATTGGCGAATATGTTCCCACATTCTGTGGGTTGTCTTTTTATTTTGTTGATGAGTTTTGTCTTTTTTGTTTTTGTTTTTGCTTTGCAAAAAAGTTTAGTTTGATGTAATTTCATTTAATTTTCCTTTTGTTTACCTTGCCCACGGAGACACATCAGAAAAAAATATTGCTATGAGAGATGTCCAAGATTTTATGGCCTATGTTTTCTTCTAGGATTTTTATGTCTCCAGTCTTTAACCTATTTTTTGTTTATTTCTGAGTATGGTATAAGAAGGTGGTCTGGTTTCATTTTTATTTTATTTTATTTTTGCAAGTATCTGTCCAGCTTTCCCAACACCATTTATTGAATAGACTGTCTTTACCCTATTGTATTTTCTTGCCTCCTTTGTCAAATATGAATTGTCCATAAAGTTGTGGGTTTATTTATGGACTGTATATTCTGTTCCATTGATCTATATATATGTTTTTATGTCAGTATAATGCTGTTTTGATTACTATGGCATTGTAGTATAGTTTGATATTAGGTAGGGTGATTCCTCCAACTTTGTTCTTCCTTCTCAAGATAGCTGTTGCTATTTGGGGTATTTTGTGGTTCCACATAAAGTTTTGGATATTTGTTATAGTTTTATGAAATATACCATTGGTATCTTGATAGAAATTATATTGAAATTATAGCTTGCATTGGATAGTGTGGATATTTTAATGAAGTGAATTCATTCTATCCATGAACATGGTATACACTTCCACTTATTTATATCAGCTTTAATTTCTTTTTTCAGTGTCATAATTTTCTAAGTAATGGTTTTTTACATCCTTGGTTAAATTAGTTCTTAGGTTTTTGTTGTTTTTTAATTTTTTGATGCAATTGTAAATGGAATTGTTTTCTTAGTTTTCCTTTCTCATACTTCTTTATTAGTCTATAAAAATGCAGACAATTTCTGGATATTTTGTATCCTGCTACTTTACTGAATTTATCTATCAGTTGTAGTCACTTTTGGTGACACTTTTTGGTTTCTTTATATACAATATCATGTCATCAGAAAATAATGGCAGTTTTATTTCTTCCATTCGAATTTTGATGTCTTTCATTTCTTCTTCAAGTCTGATTGCAGTGGCTATAACTTCCAGTAGTATGTTGAATAAAAGTGGTGAAAGCAGATATTCCTGTTTCATTCCCAATCTTAAGGGAAATATTTGTATTTTTTGCCCATTGAGTATGATGTTCGCTGTAGGTTATTACACATGGGCTTTAGAACATTGAGGTATGTTCCCTCTATTCCCACTTCGCTGACAGTTTTTAATAAATGAGTGCTGAATTTTATTAAATGCTTTTTCTGCGTCTATTGATATGATCACATGGTTTTTATCCTTAGTATTGCTTATGTAGTGTACTGTTTTGCAGATATTGTACTAAACTTGCATCCCCAGAATAAATTCCACTTGATCATGGTGTATGATCTTTTTAATATATTTCTGGATTTTAGTATCTATGTTCATTGGGAATATTGGCTATATTTTTTTGTACAGTCTTTATCTGATGATGGAATTATGGTAGTGAAGGCTTCGTAAAATGAACTTGGGAGTCTTCCTTCCTCTGGAATATTTTGGAATAATTTGAGAAGGACAGATGTTAGTTTTTTGAGTGTTTGGTAAAATTCACCTGTGAAACCATTTGGTCCAGGACTTCTCTTTGTTTGAAGGTTTGTTATGTTTGTTTGTTTGTTTGTTTTTTATTACTGCTTCAATTTCACTGGTTGTAATCTGTCTATTCAAATTCTCTGATTCTTCCTTATTTAATTTTGAAAGACAGTATGTTTCTATGAATTTATCCATTTTCTCCAGATTGTCCAATCATAATATTTTCTTACAATCTTTGGTATCAGTTCTTACTTATCCTGTTTCATTTTTGACTTTAGTTATTTGCATCCTTTCTTTTTTTCTTGTTGAGTCTGGTTATAGTTTTGTCAATTATGTTTACTTTTCAAAAAAACAGCTCTTGGTTTTATTAATATTTTGTATTTTTTAGACTATATATTTTTTATATATGTTCTGATCTTTATTATTTTCTTCTTTCCAATCACTTTGAACTTTATTTGTTGTTTTTTTCCAAATTCATTTAAGTGTAAAGTTAGATTGTTTGTTGCTATTATTCTTGTTTCTTGAGATAGGTCTGTAATGCTATGCATTTCCCAATGTATTCTTTTTATCCAATGTATTCTTTCTCAATGTATCCTCTCCCAAGGATATGCCCACTGATTTTAGAGAGAAGGAAAGGGAGGGATAGAGAGGGCGAGAGAAATATCACTATGAGGGAGAAACATCAATCGATTGCCTCTCTCATGCACCCTGACTGGGACTAAACCTGCAACCCAGGTATGTGTCCTGACTGAAAACCAAACTCATGACCTTACAATTTATGGGACAATGGTCTAAGCAACTGAGTCAGAATGACGAGAGCTCCCAAAATCTTCTTGATGTCAGATATTGTATTCTTCATTTCTGACTGATTCTTTTTTTGTTTTCTTTGTCCTTTTTCATGTTGTTGAGCATCCTTATAACCATTATTCTGAACTCTGTATCTGATCAACTATTTGCCTCCATTTCTTTCAGCTCTTTTTCTGAAGAGTTCTGGTCTTTAATTTGGGGCCTGTTTCTTTGCTTTCCATTTTGATTGACTCCTTCTGTTTGTTGACAAGCATTAAATAGATCTGCTATGACTCCCAGTCTTTCTAGGGTGGTCTTATGTAGTAGGTGCCCTATGGGGTCCAGTGATGCATCTCCTTGATCACCTGAGTTTGGTATTCCAGGAATGTCCCTTGTGTGGGTTATGTGGACCTTCTTGTTGTAATTGAGTCTTGATTTCTATTGGTCCCTTTGTGCATAGTATCAAACCTCAGGCTGGCTGACTGTGAGGTCAACCCCAACCATGACATGCAAGCAACTCTGCAGGTGCTGACCACATAAAGCAAAATTTGTCTCCGCAGGTTTTGGTATCTACCAAGACCTCCCTTTGAATATGCTGCTTATAAAGCTTATCGGATCCTGCTCTGATATTGTCTGAATCTGGCCACTGGGTGGGTTGGTTCTGGGCCTCTTAGGAGAGACTCTTATTCAGGCCAATGGAAGATACTACCTATAATTGGCAGTCAGCAACCTATATAGAGCTACAAGAAATCCACTGTACGAGGCTGCTTCTGCTGGACCTGGGTGCACATGGGAAGAACCAAGCTGCACCATGTCTGGCTTTTATCAACACTGGGCTCAGGATTAGGTCAGCAGAAGTCTCAAGGCACCCTGAGATCCACCTATGTCTGCCTCCACTTGCCAGTTGCCTTAGGTTTACTCATTGAAAGAGACTCTGGTGGTACTCAAGTTACATGAGGCAGGTTCTCAGAGAGTCACCAGGGAAAGTGGTGTTTACCAGAATGATATATGTTCACACTTACCATCAGTGCTGGGTCTGAGGGCACTCAGCAAATGTCCCAGGATATACCAAGTTTAGCTGCCCCCAGCTGGGTGCTTACACGCCTCTGTGATGAGGCAGAGTCTCAGGGAGTTGTCAGAGTGAGGCCAGCAGAGTTTATCAGGCCCAAATGGATGAAGATTTGGCCACCTGAAGTGAAGGCTCTGCATTGCTTGGGTATCTGGGGAAAAAATGGCCCCTGTGCTAGAGCCATATAACTCAGTCCATCCCAGATTCTGCCGGAAGCCCGAGCTTAGCAGGTTGCAGCCTCCAGATATCAGAATATTGGAACTAGTGAATCTCCCATGAGGTGGAGGTGCTAGTTAGCCTTTGGGGAAG
Source organism: Furipterus horrens (assembly GCF_987537825.1). Classification (NCBI taxonomy): domain Eukaryota; kingdom Metazoa; phylum Chordata; class Mammalia; order Chiroptera; family Furipteridae; genus Furipterus; species Furipterus horrens. The sequence continues at coordinate 150,024,640 of NW_028327171.1, read as the reverse complement.
ATTGGGAGTATGACCATTGACCCTGAGCCAAACAACTCAGTCTGCTCTAGATTTTTTCCAGCCCTTGGCAGGGAGGAGCCACCAGGAGTCATGTGGGTGGAGCCACCAGGCGCCCAGAGGGTGGGGCTAGCAGTTCTCTTATGAGGGGAACTATGCCAGGCAGGTTCACAGGAAAATAGGGGTGAGGATGTCTCCTGCCCCAAAGTCATACCACTCATTCACTGACACTTCCTGAGTCTTCCTAGACCACTACAACCCAGTCAAGGCAGCTGACTCCTAAGCAAAATGTAAGGTCTGTAAGGCTGGGCAAGAGGGAGTCCAGAGGGTGGGGCTATTACTTACCCCCCAGGCTGATGTAGGGGAGTGCTCCACCCAAGAAAGTTGGCCTCTGCAGTGTGGGAGATAATTCAGCACAAGGATCACAGCAGCCATCCCTTCAGCTCTCTCCCAAGAGCCACAAACCCCAGACTTTGCTAATGCAACTTTAGTCCACTCTGCCTTCTCTCCATCGAAACCTGGGGTGAGTAGCTGTGAACTAAATTTTGTACACTGGTCCTTTAAGAGGATGCCTGTGTCTTTAATGGACTCCTGTCTCTCCCTGACAAACAGAATACGTACTCACTGATTTTCACAGCCAGATAATATGTGGGTGTCTCTTTCCAGCTCTGGTGGTCTGGACTGGGGAATCTGTCTTGGGGTTAAGAACCCATGCTTCTCAGGGGGAACCTCCCACAAGTAATATATCCTTCCAGAACCCCAGCTGCCCTTGGGTGCAGGACCAGCCCTATTCGTGTTTCCTCCCTTCCTACCAGTCTTGAAGTGACTTTTTCTGTAAATCCTTGGTTATAAGACATCTCTTCAGCTGGTCTTCACTTGGTTATTCAGGATGATTGTTCTATAATTTAGCTGTGATTCCATTTTGGTCCTTGGAGGAGGTGAATGTACTTTCTACCTGTTACAGGAAGAGGGGTGTCCAAAAACAAACCCCAGAGTTTGCTGCTGGTGGATGGGGAAAAGGAAGCAGCTTTTAGGATGCCTTTGCATGCCTGGGGGCTAGTTGCTAGTCTCTTTGTTATGCAAAATGGCTTTGATATTTCCAAGGCCCAAGAAGATGGGAGGAGTCTTGAACTGTGGGATGGTACAGAAGGAGCCTACAGAGCCTGTGTAGGGTTCTGTGAATGGTCAGAACTGATTGCAACACCCACTGTGTCAGAGGATGCAGTCAGGAATATATAAGCAGCTGTGGACATTTTGGCTGGCTCTCGCTCTCTCGCTCTCTCACTCACTCTCGCGATCTCCCTCCATGTGGTTTGGTGGAGGGGGCTTTCCAGGTTGCTTTAAGAGGCTCTCGCCATGCAGTTTTGAGAAGGAGAGGAGATCCACTCGGTTTGCAGGAAGAAGGCCGTTTACAAGGAGCCTGAGAATCCACGCAGTTCTGCATTAAAATCTGGAGGGCACCAAGGTGCAGAAAGGACCTCCCCAATCAGATTTGAGTGATTGGCAGCTACTGGTAAAGCTGAACTGTGTCTAGGAATTAGGGAAACGGTGTTTCTGACTTTTCTAAGGCTGGCCTGGTTTGGTAGGGAGAGGCAGAACTATGTATTTGTGGGTATTCTAAAAAACAAGACTCAACAGCAGAAATCCACAAATAATCTAAATCTATTTAACTGTTAAATAAACAGTTCTTCTTCTTTTCACTAAACTCTAGTACTGAGAGTTGTAATTCTGGCGGTGGGCAATCAGGCCCCTAACTAAACAGCCTGTGGTTCTATTTCGATTGGAGTAGCCCAGAGGTTCTGTTACATACCTACTTCACCATAATCTTGGATCTCCTGTAAACCTAGTTTTGCCCCATCCTGTATAGGGAAACATCAGGCTTTCTCAGCTTGATTTAATTTGACTCTGACTTAGAATCTTTAGTAAAAACTTCCTGTTTTTAGATGGTGCATTGAAATGGCTTAGGATGAAATCCAAAATTTCATACAACAAAGTCTTTTCATAAATATGTTCTTAAACACCTTCTGTCAAGTTATAGGTCATGGAGTCAGCAAAGCAGTTTATAGATTCATTTTAATTCCCATCACCTCTTTAGGTGTAAATTAGACAACAAATTTCATCTGTTTGGCTGGAATCTTTTTGTAAGCTGTTCCTGACACAGTTTAAAAACCAGGAATTGACTAACTTTCTTATAGATAAGCATGTCTACTTATAAATGATCATTTTTTCAGTGATTCACTATTTTAGTTATAGCAAAATATTTATTCTGATCATAGACTCAATTGGAGACTACTTAAACCTAGAAAAATAATTTAAACTTTAATTTTATTACTTAGAATATATATATATCTCCAGCTTTGTTGAAAGGTACATCATTTTAAATTTTTTAAATTATATTTTATTGATTATGCTATTAAAGCTGTCCCTATTTTCCCCTTTGACCCCCTCCACCGGGCACTGGTTACTTCCTCAGGCAATCCTCCCACCATTGTTTATGTCCATGGATCATGCATATAAGTTCTTTGGCTACTCCATTTCCTATACTGTACTTTCTATCCTCATGGCTATTTTATAACTACCTATTTTTCCCCTCACCTCTTCACCCATTCCTTCATACTCACCTCCCATCTGGCAACCATCAAAATGCTCTCTGTATCCATGATTCTTTCCGTTCTTGTTTGCTTAGTTTGGTTTTTAAATTCAACTGTTGAAAGATATATATTTTTGCCATTTTATTGTTCATAATATTCATCCTCTCTTTTTTCTTAATAAGCCCCTTTAACATTCCATATAATAATGGTTTGGTGATTATGAACTCCTTTTTTTTTTGTCTGGGAAGCTGTTTATCTGCTCTTTCATTTTAATGATAGCTTTGCTGGGTAGAGCAATCTTGGCTGTAGCTCCCTGCTTTTCATGACTGAATATTTCTTGCCAATCCCTTCTAGCCTGAAAAGTATCTTTTGAGAAATAAGCTGACAGTCTTACGGGAACTCCTCAGTAGGTAACTAACTTCTTTTCTCCTGCTGCTTTTAAGATTCTCTCTTTACCTTTAACCTTTGGCATTTTAATTATAATGTGTCTTGGAGTGGTGTCTTTGCATCCAACTTGTTTGATACTCTGTGCTTCCTGGACTTGCATGTCTATTTTCTTCACCAAATTAGAGTTTTCTTTCATTAGTTTTTCAAATAGATTTCTAATTTCTTGCTCTTTCTATTCTCCTTCTGGCACCTCTATGACAAGAATGTTGGACCTCTTGGAGTTGTCTCGGGGGCTGCTTACACTATCCTCATTTTTTCTTAATTCTTTTTTCTTCTTCTTGTTCTGATTGGTTGTTTTTTGCTTCCATATATTTCAAACCATTTATTTGGTTCTTGGCTTCATCCACTCCACTGTTGTTTCACTTTAAATTGTTTTTTTATCTCAGTTAGTGAATCCTTTGCTTCTGATTGGATCTTTTTTATGCTGTTGAGGTCCTAATTGCCTTGAGTATCCTTATGACCAGTGTTTTGAACTCTTCATCTGCTAAATTATTTATCTCCATTTTCTTTATCTTTTTTTCTGGAGTTTTGATCTGTTCATTCATTTGGGTCATGTTTCTTTTCCTCCTCATTTTGGCAGCCTACCTGTGTTTGCTTCTATGTAGTAGGTAGAACTGCTTTGACTCTGTGTCTTGGTAGTTTGGCCTAATATAGTAGGTTTCCTGTAGGGTCCAGTGGCACAGCCTCTCCTATGACCCAAGCTGGGTACTCGAGGTGCGCCCTTCATATAGGCTAAATACATCCTCCTCTTGTAGTTGAACCTTGGTTGCTTTTGGCAGATCAATGGGAGGGACTTAACCAGGCAAGTCAGCTGCAAGGTTAGGCTGTGACCACTGACCACCAACCTCTGCCCTCTGTTGAGGATCAGCGGTGCAGGGGTTGGGTGGGGTGGTGCTCTGATGTGGTCTGTAGCTGTCCACTGGGTGTGCTGGCCCTGGGGTTCCCCTAGTGGTGCAGGCCAGGGTCAGCCCTCACCTATGTTTTCTCCAGGGCCACCCTTCCTGAGCTATAAATCAATCTGAGATGGCTGCTACCAATGCTGGGCTTCGAGAGTCCCAGGCAAAGCCAAACTGTGAATCTAAGCTGGTTGCTGCTAGTGCCGGGCCTGGGGCTACTATTGCTTATTTGATAGGATTTAGGAATTTGTAAAGCATGAGCCAGATCAGCCATTTATATGGAAAATCAACTTGGGTGATCCTGTATGTTGGGTGGGGCAGAGTCTCTGGGAATCTCGAAGACAGGTCAAACAGTGTTAACTAGGTTCATGGAGTCTCAAATATGGCAGCAGCTTGCTGACTCTATTGGGGGAGGGTTTAGAAAAGGGACAATGGCCTCTGTTTGCCTTGGTGCCAGACACCTCCATTTCTCCCAGTATACCACTGGTGTCTTTCAAACTGCTACCACAGTGCTGGAGCTTAGAGGGAGTGAGTCAGAATAGGTGAATCCATGTGTGGATTCTTTAGGAGGAACTGCTTGGGGCTCCAGAAGTTTCTTCCACCATCTCAATTCCTGCTGGGTTTTGTAGCCAAAAGTTGTGGAGACTTCTGAGCTGGGGTGCCTGGTGTGGGGATAGGATTCCTTGTTCCTGAGATATTCCTCCCGAATTTTTATCCATCACACATGTGTGAGGGACCAGCCCATTCCACATATTCATCTCTCCTACCAGTATGGATAGATGTGGTTTCTTTAATTCTGTAGTTGTCAGATTTCCATTCAACTCTATTTCTGATGATTCTGAGTGATGGTTGTTCTATATTTTAGTTGCAATTTTCACGTGGTTGTGTGAAGAAGTGAGTTATGTCTGCCTACGCCACCATCTTGATTGGAAGTCTCTCTATTTAGAATATTATTGAAATTGATACCACATCATAGCCTTAAGAGATTTTTGTAATAAAACTAATGGGGAAAAAAAAAAAAACCTTTAAAGCATTTTTTTGTAGCAAACACATTGTAACAGAGCTGGAGCACTCTCCAAAGCCCCCACAGCTCATGGTTTTGGGGATGGGGAAGGAGATAATACAGCTTTTAAGGTACTTTGCATATCTATGGCAAGTTAGTAACTAGACAATAGCTGTGCTGTAGCCCAGGGCAAAAAGGCAGGTGATAGGCTTAAAATACTAGCTTTCCTGAAGGAAAGCTGTGCTGCCCCAGGTGAAAGGGCAGATGATAGGCTTAAGATACTTTTCATAATAATAAGATATGGTGCTCTTAGTCAGCATTTAAAATAAGGACAAGGACAGGTAGCCATAAAAGGAGAGAAGCCACACAGTCTGGAAAAGGGTGTAGCTAGGAGTCCGCTAGGAGGTCTGGAGTGTAAGCGGGTAGCCATGTGGTTTGGAGAGGGAGTCTGCCACAAAGTCTGGAGTAAGAAAAAGAAGATCCACTGGGAAACCTGCCTGGAGAACACAGTGGCACACCTAATGAGGCTGGACCTGCAGGGACCTGCTTAACCAAGCATGGATTAGTCAGAGATGCCTGAAATGCTGAACCATGACTGGAAATACTGAGCGGTGGACTTCTGCTTTTCTGAAATATGGTACCTCTGACTGTGGATTCTGAAACTGGTCTGGTTTGGGAGGGGGAGGCATTACTAAGTGGTTTTGGCTGTTTTAAAGGGAGTGGGACATAATGGTAGAAATCCATCATTATTCTGAATCTGTAAAACTTTTTTCCTTTTCCACCAAACTTTTGCATTGGGAGTCATGATTCTTGGCAGCAGGCAATTGGACTCCACAGCTGTTCCAGAACAGCATAGGCTGGGGTTCTGTAACAATATCAGACTCTTGTTCTCATAAAATCCTATTAATAAAACTTTCAGTCAGCTTTATTTACATAGGATTAATTCAACCAGGAAGGCAAAGATGAAATGTGACATAACCCCCTGAGCTATGGAAAGGTAATCTGTGTACCACTTTAAAAGAAAAAGAGTCATGGATTGCTATTAAAACAAATGGCACTGTCCAGAAAATTACTGCCAATATCTACAATCACAAATAGAAATGGACATATTCTTCTTTGGTTTTTCTCCTTCAACTATTTTCTTAACTATTTTTGTGAACTTTCTCTTCCAGGTGAAGTTTAGAATCAAGGTATATAAATAGTCCTATTGGAATTTTTATCAAAATTATTACATTGACTTTGTAGATTCACTCAGAAATAACCCATATACTTACAATATTAAATCATCTACACCAGATACATGTAATACCTCTCTCCATTTTTAGTATTTTCTGTATCCTTCAGTAAAGGTTGATATTCTTTGGAAAATAAATATGTACCTTGAACATTTTTTTGTTAATTATATTCCTAAGTATTTAAAGTTTTTGGTCTTATAGTGAATAGGCTCTTTCTGTAAAGACACAGAGATATAAGAAAGCAAGCACATTTGAACTCTAATATTCTTGGCCTGATTATCAGCTTGACTTAGTAGGTTAAGTCACAATACAGGAGTAGTTTTTTTAGTTTGTCTTTTAAATTGGTTTAGAAGATAATGATTTCCCCCAAAATATCCAAGGACTTCCTGATCAGAAACATATGTGTAATCTAAATAATATTTATATTTAATGCTAAATAAGCTGTTGTTAGGACATGTTGTAAGAAGACAGAAAAGTGAGAAATAACCTGAGAGAACTTCAAATAACATCCAACTATACAGAGCCCATTGCAATGCACTAATCCTTTCAGAACTAAGACAAGAGGAAGAAAAGGAAGCTTTATTTAAGCAATAGCTGCCAAAAATTTTACAAAGTGCGTGCAGAGATAGTGGCATTGAAATTCCCATGTTACTCACCTCCCCAAATCTTGTGCTAAACACCTGTAGACTGGTGAATTTATCATTGCAAATGATAAACTGCAATTGTAATCTCAAAAGGATTACTAAAGAGATGAATAGATGACTTTTTATTAAAATGAGGTTTATGGATTAAGAATAGAATTGTGTTTATCATGAAAACTCCAATTTGCTGAGCTTTCATAGAAGCCGAATGATTCGCTAGGCATTTTTTCTCCATGTGCCGTATGTCTCCATTTCTCTCTCATTTAGCTCTACAAGTCACATTTTCCACCTATCTCCACTGAAAAGCCCAGTCATTTCCAACTCTTGTGAGATAAAGCAGGCACTCCACAGAGCTCCAAGAATAGTTTCTCCTATTTAAGAAACACCAGATGGAACAGCTAATGCTGTGTGGTGCCTCGTCTGTACTGTCAATGTGGCACAACTTTTACTTTCTATCAAAATCAAGAAAGTCTGTACTTCCGTACAAAGAGAAGGGAAAGAAGCATCTTTAGATCCTCATCCTCTAACACAGATGTATCATGTCTTGAGACGCCCCCCCCCCATCCACCATCCATTTCTAAAACCAACAATATAATCGGTATTGGTAGTTAATAAATAAATTTTTAAGCAGGGGTTTGGACAATGGTGTTAAGCTGGTATTGAGATTTCAATGTCAAGTTATTTACATAACTCTAAAAAAAGGGAAAAGTGACACATGTCTATTCTATTTAGAAGAATCAGACACATGAGGTTTCTGATGGCCAACAATCATATAGGGGGAAAACAGAAAATCAAACCCTTTAATTGTCCTTCCAAAAACACCAGTTCCCCCTTCTTCTGAATGTATGGATCCTATATCTTCATTCAACTCTACCAGTGTTGGAGGAAGCTATAGACAAAGTTTACTCTCATTGAAGACACACGTGCTGAGTGAGAATGTGTTTAAAATATATAAATGACTACATTAGAGAGAAATCTAGAATAGAAAGTATTCATATCAAAGCTCCAGCTGTATGTGTTTCTGATCTAGGAGTCATTAAACAGCAGATTGAATTAATAGAGGAAAGTGTTGAAGAATAAAAATATTTGTTAATTAAGGTTTTCTAATAAAACCCTAATATTATCACAAGCTTCACTTTTTTATCTGGCCATCTTCAAGTCATTACCACTGCTGCACCACATTTATAACCTTGCCCTGGGGAGAAGTTGTTCCCCTGTACCAGACATTCACACAATCAGCATTTCATAACCAAGAGGACAGTCATAAAATTACAAAGAATTAAAGATTATTTCTTATCAAGAAAATTTTGAAGAGTTCCTTGTTGCAGGCTTTGGAATACCTGACACAGGGCAAAGTGTCAGATAAGAAAGTTAGTAATATTGAATCTCACATTCCCCATCTGTAAAATGGGCATAAATTAGATCCACTCCATTCAGGATACAACAGTTGGTCAATCTCTCATATGTGTTCATTAATGAAACCTATGTGTCATAAATTTTATCTTTTATTAAGTCTATCTTCTGAAATCAAAGGTGGTAAGTAATCAGATAGGTCAAGGAGTGTATAAGTACTTTGGGTTTTCCTTTAAATTTATTCAAAAACAAAGAAAACTAGTTTAATTCACAGTTTGGCCTTCTTCATAGATATATTTATTGGAATGTCATTGACAAGAGACCTTGGGCCATGTGGAGACAAAAGAGATGTCAAACTATGGATTCTTCATGAACTAGATGAGCAGGCCCCTGAAACATCAAATTTGATTATAGCTCCAAAGGCATTATGTGCAGGCAAAAACTGCCATTTCAATTTTTTTTTGTCTTATTCTAAATGATACTCCTATAGATACCATGTTTATTTGATTATGTTATTATCTACTAACTTTCAATGTAGAAAAATAAAACATGGGAGTATGCTGTATTAACAACTATAATTTAAAGGAGGGAAGATAAAATGCAAATGGTAAAATGTATTAGCCAAGACAAGGTAAGCTATGTTGTTGGAACAAATACATACACATTAAAATGTGAGGGGCTTCATTGAGCAATGATTTATATTTTGCTGACATCACAAATTTGTGTTGGAAAGATATCCTTGGTAACTCATAAATTGTAACTTAGAGTTCTTCCACCTTGAGACACTGGCATCTTCAAAACAGACTTTGCAGTCCAAATAAAGGGGACAAGAACCAAGATCAGCCTGCAAGTCACATAAGTGACCTATGCTCTCAGTGCATTGGCCAGAACTTGATCTCACAGAAGACTGGGAAACAGTCTTCCTGATGTGCAGAAAAAAAAAAAAAAAAAAAAAAAAGAAGGTAAACACAGATCACTGCCTCTGCCACACGAGCCATGGGCTTTGCAGTGAAAGAGGACTGATTCCAATGGCCCCTTGGGAAATTGCCTAACCTCTCCTTGCCTTAGTTTCCAATCTATAAAACAGGAATAGCAAACCCCTTGCAGGGCTGTTGTGATGATTTGCTTGATATATGGAGCCATTGTTACTACTATTTAAATAGCTCAAGACCAAAGCAGATTTCAAGTTTAGCACCATCAAATCATAACACTATTCTGGCCTTTGAAATCATCCTGTGTTGATCTACGCATGTACATTTTCAAACTTATTTCACCAGATCAAACACTTCACACACAAACATCCACCTTTAATTTACTACAAAGCTGCTTTCTCTGCTTTCTAATAAATATCTCAATGGCAAAATTCCTGAAGTTTTTAACGGAATTAACCTCTGAAGTTCTGATATTTGCTTTTCTATTCCCTTGTATGTCTTCCTTTCTCTCTCACCTTTTTTTTAAGCAATGGCTGAAAACCCTAGACATAACATTCTGTCAATCAAAAATGCCTCTTTCTGAAAGTTTACTATGTTTTCAGAAACTAGGTTGAAAAAAATTCAGAATCCTGAATGTCCTAATAAGCAATGGAACCTAAGTGACAGCATTTTTATTCTTTCCCTTTCTGACTTAGACTTCCCTCATTAATGAGCTCAATTTAAAGCAAGTAAATGAATGTACCTTCCACATTAACCATTGTTGGATCCAGAGGCAAAAAAGGATCCATCTTCCAACTCTTTGTTTCTAAACATCTAAATAATGATCTTACAAAAAAAAAAAAAAAAAAAAAAAAAAAAGGAAAGGAAAGCTCTAGTGTTGCTTTTTCTCGTAATGCCTTTAACATTTGATTCACACTACAAAGATCTAACAACACAATCATTCAGGGGCAAGACAGACAGCAGCTGCTGCCTAACTAGGAAACTGGTATTGTTCCTAGAGCGTGTGCCATCCTGCAGGGCTTGGATGAACTCAAAATGGATACTTTCTCTCTTGTGCTTTGTTACAAATCACTTCTGGTAGTACCAGAGGTATTGAAGAGAAGCATTCAATATCCACAAAGGAGTTATTTAAAATGAAATATGAAGCATTCTGACTGCTTCTGGGTTATCTTTGCTGTGTTTCTTAATGAATTTTTAAAAAGAAAGTAGCATCTTTTCTTCTATTAAAGTTTCCAAAAATGTACTTGCACATATATCAACCTTGGTTAAAACAGAAGTTGAAATATTATCTTAGAAAATAGGATTCTATTCACTAGACATGGTTCTTCTCATATATTTAGTATTATTTTGTCCTAACTCAGAGACAGTTCTTACTCAAGCATGTTTGATTCCCACAATGTATCCTGGGAGTCCTGTGACCTCCCAGCTCCTGCTATTTGCAATCCCATCCTTCCCTTCTTCCAAACCCCAACTAGGAATAAAAGTTCAAAATATTCTGCAAACCATCTGATGAATACTTAATGTTTGCTTAATGTTCAAGAAAGTCCAGCCATTAAAGATGACTCAAGGACCTGGTTTTCAATGGAGCAGAACAATAAAATCATATCTAAATTTTTTTTCTATAAATCCATTGTTTAGCTTCTTCAATTTGTGATATCATCTTCATCTTGCACCTTAAATTTTGCATTATATAAGGTGACTCTGCAGGATCTCTGTAGACATTTCTAGGAGCTCCTCCTAGTTATTTAATCAACTTTAAAACTTCTAAGCAAAGTAACTTTTTAAAAAAGGCTTTCATGATTCCTGAACTCTGTGAAGGGTGTCTGAGCTGACAATTCTCCAGAAATTATTGAATCTTCTCTCTACTGTCTGCCTCCTTTACAGCCTCTTTCTACTCATGTGAAGAAGAAGAAAGAAACATGATAAAACAGGAATTCTTTAACTTTGCTATGTGTCAGTTACTAAGAAATCACTTCAAGAATGAGTTTGAGCCCTGAGCAGATTTTACAATGCCAGCCATTGCTGGTTCCTCTGAGCATGGAACATTTGGAGCCAATTCTACCACATTCTAACTGGCCTTGTCAGTCTCCTGTAAAGAGCATTCTAACAGGACCAGATCCTGGAGCACCCAAAAATAAGCATAGCAAGAAGGAGCTACTATCATCATGTACTAACTCATTTTTTTGGTCCAGAAAAGCAATGGTCTATTTAGCTGTATGTCTTGAGCAACTCGTTTCTCCTCTGAGTCTTAGTTCCTGACCTATGCTTCAGAGTAGCTCAGGCATAAGCTAATTGTTTTGTCAATTATATTATACCATCTTATTTCTGGGATAAGGTGAAAATGATAGGGAATAAAAAGAATGGAGTATTAATTAATTTCATTGCTGATATAAAATGGAGATAATTGCTGCACTAAAGTATAAAAAAAAAGAAAGAAAGAAATTCTATGAGTTAAATGAATGGCAGGCTCCATGCATTAATCAAGGATGGCCCAGCTCATGGAATATGACTTTAAAAAATTATGAAAATCAATATGTAAAATGCACCTCCTTCATTAAGCTGTACCTGGGTACCTCGGTTGAGGTCTTGAGCCCTTTAAAAACCCCAGCATACCTGAGCAAGATAATGTAGTGATGCCTTCACTATATTGGCCTTATCAGAAGAGATCAGACCTTTCTGAGCTCATGAACAGGTTCTAACAGGCTTTATAAGGGACAAAGCAAGACCCCTGATTTAGAGGAAATGTATAAAGCCTAAATGGGTTAAAGACAGACATGCTGGTTTGGTGGGGAGATGAGACAGGTTCATAGTTACTGGAAAGCTAGATATAAAGGAGGGACTAGATTACAAAGATATTTATCAAAATTCCATATAGTAGGATTTTTATCCTAGGAAAAAACATAGGCAGAAAAATCTTGAACATTGCTCATAGAAATTTTTTATCAGATATATCACCCCAGGCAAGGGAAATGAAAGGAAAAAAATAAACAAGTGGGACTACATCAAACTAAAAAGTTTTTACACAAAAAAAGAAAACATCAACAAAATAAAAAGACAACCTCCAGAATGGGAGAACCTATTCACCGATATATCTGATAAGGGCTTAATATCCAAAATTTATAAAACTGAACACCAAAAAAGAAAAACCCAAACAACCCAATTAAAAAATGGGCAAAGGACCCAAATAGACACTTCTCCAAAGAGGACATACAAATGACCAGTAGACATATGAAAAAATGTTCAATATCACTAATCACCAGAGAAATGAAAATTAAAACCACAATGAGATACCATCTCACACCTCTCAGAATAACTATCATTAATAAATCAACAGACAGGTGTTGGCAAGAATGTGGAGAAAGGGGAACTCTTTTGCACTGTTGATGGGAAAGCAGACTGGTGCAGCCACTATGGAAAGCAGTATGGAGATAACTCAAAAATTAAAAATGGATTTGCCTTTTGATTCAGCAATCCCACTTTTGGGAATATGTCTGAAGGAACCAAAAACACTAATTCAAAAGTACATAAACACTCCTATGTTTACTGCAGCATTCGTTACAATTGCCAAGATATGGAAGGAGCCCAGTGTCCATTAGTAGATAAGTGGGTAAAACAACTATGATATATTTACACTGTGGAATACTACTCAGCCATAAAAAAAAAAATTTTACCCTTTGTGACAGTATGGATGGACCTGGAGAACATTATACTAAGTGAAATCCAGTCAGAGAAAAATAAATACCATATTATTTCACTCATATGTGGAATCTAAGGAACAAATTGAACTAACAAGAAATTGGGACAGACTCACAGATGGAGAGCAGGATGGTAACTAGTGGTGTGGGGAGGTTATGGGGTAGAGGGAATTGAGCAAAAAAAAAAAAAAAGGACTCATGAATATGGACAATAGTGTGGTGAATGCTGGGGCGTGAGGATATAGGGCACTAAATGGTAACGGAAAAATACTACAATAAACATTACATTTTTTAAAAATTCCATATACTACTCACAGAGAAGGGGGACAGGAGGACCCCCAGAAATACAGCTTTCCATGCACCAAGCTAATCTTCCTGACTGCAAGATCCCTCCAGGACACAATTGATTCAAAAATATGAGTGAGGCTTCTTCTGTCAGAGAAGAGTAAAGCTGGAGAGTAACTCCATAAAGCATTTTCACCCACTCCTTTCATTGAACATCCTCATCACCTTCTGTGATTCTATAAGGATTTCTGAGTTAGGTTTCTAAAAATCATACTGAGAAATTAAAACTCTTTCAATGTGCTAGAGCAATTCTTTTATCACAAACTGAGATAGGCTCACAAAACTCAGTTGAGTTCTGGATGCACTATATTGGTTCTAAAGCTTAATGATAAGGACCAAAGTTAGCATTTGTTGAGAACTTATTATATACTAAGTGATGTCCTACATGTTTTATATCTACATACTTATTTAATTCTTATTAAAGGCCATTGGAGTAGCACCTTTCATACCTGCATTTTTAGATGAAACTAAGGCACAAGATAACTTTAGTGACTTGCCCAAGGACACAGAAGGAGGAAGTGGTAGAGAGGTGATTTGTAAAAAGCCAAATTGACTCCAAAGCTCAACTACCTTCGTTGAATACTGCTTGCCAGTCCCTTCTAGCCTGCAAAGTTTCTTTTGAGAAATCAGATGATAGTCTTATAGGCACCCCTTTGTAGGTAACTCTCTGCTTTTCTTTTGCTGCTTTTAAGATTCTCTATCTTTCATGTTTGGCATTTTAATTATGATGTGGCTTGGTGTGGTCCTCTTTGGGTCTAGCTTGTTTGGGACTCTCTGTGCTTCCTTGACTTGTATGTCTATTTCCTTCCCCAAATTTGGGGAGTTTTCCTTCATTGTTTTTTCACATAAGCTTTCAATTTCTTGCTCTTCCTCTTCTCCTTCTGGCACCCATATGGTTTAGATGTTTGCATGCTTAAAGTTGTCCCAGAGGTTCCTAAGCCTCTTTTCATTTTTTTCAATTCTTGTTTCCTCATTCTGTACTGGTTGACTGTTTTTTTTTATTCCTTTTGTTCCAAATCATTGATCTGAACCCTGGTTTCTTTCCCTTCACCATTGGTTTTGTGTGGATTTTCCTTCGTTTCACTTACCATAGCCTTCATTTCTTCCCTTATGCGTTATCTGTCAAGCCTGTGAGCATCATTATCACCAGTGTTTTTAACTCTACATATGTTAGGTTGGTTATCTCCTCATCGCTTAGTTCTCCCACTGGAACCTTGATCTGTTCCCTCTTTTGGGCCACACTTCTCTGTCTCTTCATTCTGACAGGCCCCCATGTTTTTTTGCCTCCATGTCCCAGGTAGAGCTGTTGCTCCTGTTATGTTGTAAGGGGCAGAGCCTTAGGGATTCATCAGTACAAGGCGACCTGTTTCACCACGTTGTGGCGTTGTATGTGGGGGAGGCATCTGAAAGGGAACAATGCCACATGCCTAGCACTCACCCCTTTTCCAGGCATAGGTCGGGGCTGACCTTGGCCTGCACCACCCGGGAAACCCCAGGGCCAGTGCACCCAGTGGACAGCTATAGACCACATAGAAGCACTACCACCCTGGCCCTGCACAGCTGATCCTCCACAGAGGGCAGAGGTTGGTGGTAAGTGGTCACAGATAGTTCTTCCAACTGACTGGCCTGGGTAAATCCCTCTCATTGATCTGCCAACACCTGATCTGCTTATACCTGCTGCTAAATATCCTTCAAATGACTTTAGGGAAGACCTCTTCATAGGCCAACAAGCCCCAGTGAAAACTAGAGTTAATGTTGAATGTCCTTAGCTACCATTTCCCAATCTGTATTCTTCAGAATTCTGTTCTCAAGGACATTAGTAAACATGCTGTGAGAAAGGGCTCACAACTGAAATAAGTTTGGGAATGCTGAGTACTTGTCCTCTTGTAGAGAGTTACAATTCACATGAGCATTTCAAAGGTGATTAGAAGTCTTGCAGTAAAAACATTTAACTTTGTTTAATCCAGCATGTGTCCAGTGTACTTGACAATAAGACTCTTTGTTTTTAACCATGCATCAAATAACATTCTCAAACACAGCATTTATAAAACATCATCTTGAAGAAAGCTGGTCTATAGCCATGATTACATATTCAAACTTCCAAAACATGCTTTTGGGGATAAGTGGACCCTGATCCCTTAATGGAAACTGACAAACTATCCCCTTCCCAGTTGATTTTAGGGGAGACTGAAGAGTAGAATGTACAGTGTTATAGCAGTGGTTCTCAACTGGGGGAAATTGTGATCCCTAGGGTTATTTGGCAATGTCTGGAGTCTATCACAGCTAGGAATTGGTACTGGCACTAGTAAGTAGTGGCCAGAGATGCTTGCACACTTTAGATAATGCACAAAACAGCTCCCCAAAACAAAGAGATAGAGGATTCAACATGTCAATAGTGCCACTATTGAAAAGTCTGCCTAAAAAGAAATAACACGACCTATTCTTGACTTATACTTAGGAAGAGCACCTGTCTACTGAACTATAAATCCCATGGGCAAATAGCAGTATCACCACTACATGGTGCTAGTCCTGTTAAATAATCAACATGCTAGATAGCTTACCATCTAGGCTAAGGCATTATTTTCTAGTCTCTACAATGTATTTTCTACCAAAATTTTAGCATTTTGGAAGCTTTTAGCTAAAGAAAATCCCCTAGGCAAAGCATTCTGATTTAGGAAGACCAGGTGAATTGATTCTTGAAGGGCAACAGAAGAGATACTAGTTTCAGGCATCCTGGTCAGTAAGCACATTTCTGTGATGTGTTCCACAGTCATGAGGAATGTCTGGGAACCTAGGCCTACCACTGAGTGCAATGGCTGGCTAAAATAGTCAATTAGAGTTTCTTTTTTCCTGGAGGATAATTTTTTTCCCCCTAACTTTTTCAGCTCTTGAACAAGAGTTCCTCCAACCCAGAAGAAATAAAAGAAACTGACCCACTGGGTTTAGAAGGGATGATTAGATTGAGGCTGGGTGTTAAGGAAATTGGCAAATAAATAAATGGAATGGGAATGGAACTAAAGTTCCATTGTCTTAGGAAAATCACCTAGAGGCCTAGCAAAGGTAGATTTTGGTAGTTTGAGGTTGTGCTAGCCTACAGATCCTCTTCCAGTATTAGGTACACACCCCTGTTCTTGGTGGCCAGATTCCCTCAAGCTCAGTGCACATATGTTCATAATAGATTAGGTTTCAGCTTCTGAGCATTTAACTTCTTACACATTCCAAGTTTGGAGAAACTGCACTGAGAGCCATCTGCCACTAAGCGTCTGGTTGGATTTAGACCTAATCTATCTCTGACAGGTATCTTATATTCACACACCCTAAAACTCCAACAATAAAACTACATGTGAATCAAGGATCTGGAGTTCCAAAATGATGTAATTAAGACATATTTTTAGAATTCAACTTAATTTTTTTAAGGCTTAAACTTCAAGAATTATCATCATTACATAATCAGCAATCTTTGAAATAAAATTCAATTGGATATAAGTTTTAAACTAGAGAATTTCTCAACAGGATTTAATAACTTTTCAAGTAATTAAAATGTATCTATATATACATATGTTTTATAATCAATACAATCTTTAAACACCTTTTTTTTTCAGCATGGAAGTATTCATAAGCCTTTGGTTAAAAATAGCAGGTAAAGGGAAATACTCCTTTGTTGTATTTTGTTCTGATAACTAAATACATAAATTATTGTATTCTATATACTGCCTTTCAAATAGCTATTCAAGAAACACAAAGTCTGCAGTATATACATTCAGCACCATAATAGGTGACCATTTTGTGTCAAAAATAGGTAGGATTCTAAGTTTTTTATTAATAAAACCATGTTTTTACTTAATTATAGTGTGCTAAATATATAATAGCTATTTACTAAATAATTTATAAAGTAAATCTAAATATTATCATCCTGTGACCTTACTAATAAAAGTGGGAATAATAGCTAATGCATATTATTAACTTCCTGTTTGTCAGATTTTGTGCTAAGCACACATTACATACATAAATTTTTCAGTAACCATATGAGATCATTTCTAGCATATCCACATTTTACAAGTAGAGAAACTGAGGCTTAAGGAGGTTAATCAATTTTCCAAAAGACACAAAGCTAGTAAATGGCAACGTGGTACTACAATCTCAGATCTGTCTGATTTCATCTAAGTACCACATGCTAATCAATTATGCCATAGGAGCTCCCAAATCTGTCTGACTTCAGCACCCTCTGCCTTAATTACTGTTTTTCCTCACCCATGAACATATCTAAATTCTGGATCTTCTATTAGCAGCAGGTCTTGTGGGCAAGTATTGTTATATACTCAGAATACCAGACAATGAACTAACACTTAAATTGTATGTGTTGATTGTGCCAGCTGCTCCCTGGAGCACCAATTGTTCTCTCTTTTCTGCCTTGGTTTGCCACATCAACTTCTCTCCCTTAATGGAAAACCTGGAACCTCAGAGTTCAAGTGCTTAGACAAGGCTTCCCGAGTTCTTTACAAAGTATAAGAAACCACTTACCTAGCAACAATCTAGGAACCACTATTTAGATAGGCTGAGAAAACTAAAACAGTAGCATAGGAGTAAAACAAATGTTCACAAAATATTCAGAAAACATCTTAAAGACCCTCAAGTTCAATCCTCATCCTACATATAGGAGCTCATGAGGAGAAAAGATTTTCCTGAACATATGGGACACATTAGTGACAGAGACAAAACTAGATCCTCATTCTCCTCCCCATCAGGATCTATTTCCATTATGCCATATTCCATCTCCTTGAATTACCCCAAGGCAAACAAATGCCAGTCTTTCATGCAGGGTGATCCAAGGATTTTTCCAATGACCCTTCTATTTCCATGGAGCCTTCTAAAATTAGAGAAAGGAATTATTTATAGCCCTTATTTCAAGGTGTTTTTCAAATGTCTAATTATCCAATGACCCACACAAGAACTAGAGGTGTTAAAGGACAGTGAACTTGGCTGTGTATTTTGTAATCATTCATGTGATGACCCAAACTCCAGTGCTTAAACAATGAATGCCCAAGGTAAGGATGCTAGTAAGTGAAGGCAAACATCTGTGCATGTCACTTAAAGATATGCTGAGGGCAGGAAAAAAGTTGAAAGAATACTTTTAACCCATCAGAGGTAGATAACAAAGTGTTAGATCTCTAAATGATCAGCCAACTTTGCAAGGGTTGTCTAGGGTAGACTGTCTGTTCCATTCCATTCTTTAAAGGTGACTTTTGAGGCTTTCTAAATGACACAGTATAGGAGAATACAATTCTTAGTTGTGCAAGAGACTTTAACTGGCAGCATTTGTAATACAGACCACGAGTTAAAAATGTTTCCATCTACCAAATTATATATTTCCATCTGACGGACACTGCTACTTGCTTTGGGAGTTGAATGGAGCTGAAACAACTATGGGTGCTTTTCAAGGATTCAGTTCAATGTAGGAAGCATTTTCATGCCCAGGTTTAACTTGATTTCATTGCTCAGAGACTACAGCACTTCAGTTATTATAACCCAAGAGAAAGATTACCTGCTCTTAGAAGAATCAAACAAGATAAAAATATAATCATAGATCCTGGAATCTGGCTTCAGGTCTTAATAGGCATGAGCCTGAGAGCTCTTGCAAAGGAATGAATAAAAGGCAGCATTAAAAATATAATAATCAGAGTGCAAAATATTTCTATTTTTCCTTTTCCCCATTTTAGTCATTCAGCAAAAGAGAATACCATCATAGCATATCCCATGCCTGAAGCACCATTAAGGGATGAAGTGATGATAGCAAGAATCTTGGGCTGGGAGCCTCCATCAAAAATAATTAGAAAAACATGCCAGGTTCCCAGATCCTTTCCTTGCTGGTGTGGTTCTAGAATCACCTGCTTTGGTTCTTCTTTAGCTGCTAAAGTTTCCTTTTATCATTGCTGGGGTTACCTCTCTATTCACACCCTTGAAACTATTCACTTCTATCCTTCTATCCTTTCTCATGTTCATCAACTGGCACCATGTTCTCCTTTGGACATCATACCGCTTTCTGAGCTACTGCTCCACATGCTGAAAAACTGGATAGCTGCAATAAGTCGCCATATTAACATCTCTTTCCAATTCGGCATAGACCTCTAGAATACATCACTACTCATTTTATACCTTTGATTTCATATCTAATGGCATGATCTCAGCAAGATGAAGCTTTGGGATTTGACTTTGTCACACTCCCTTCATTGATTTCTCATAGGACTTCTTGTCAATATTCTAATTTCCATACATAAGACTATATAAGGCCAAGACAGATTACAATATTCCTAGTTACAATTCTTCTATTCATTTCATTTTTGCTTTCTTCTCGCCTGTCCTTCCCTTCCTTTCTCTCTAATTCTTTCACTTCCCTCTAGACACCATCTTTTAGAGGTCTTGGGATATGTTCTTCCTAAGTTTGGGGTAGAAGACAGCATGCATAACACCTCAGTATAGCAATCCAATGACCAACTCAACCTTTTGTCATTCCAGAGTAAGCTCCCTGCCTATCAGGACATTAACTGGTATGTTCAGAAAAGCCTCTTTCTGTCTACCTACATTCATGTACTTATCATTTTCAATTCCACCAATCTCACTAGGCACTCATGCAAATAAAACTCCCAGTGACTTTCTCAAACATGCCCCAAGATGCCAGTATTCCAACAGTAAAACATTAAGTAGCCACTTCTCCTCTAAGGGTTTTGTCCTGTATGTGAAGTCACCAAGGGCATCATCTTCACAATGAGCTAATTTAAGGACCATTAAAATAGCACATGTCTGTGGAATGGATAAACTGCCTATATGGTATATTTTGATCACAAAGAGGGATAGTTTAGGTACAAAGTTTAAGAATTCTGAAATTTGTAAACAATTGCATATTGTTCCATAATAGCAAAAAAAAAAAAAAAAAAAAAAAAAAAAAAGCTTCATGATGTCTTTCTCAACCTAACAACAATAGCCTTTATTTTAACACCTTAATTTTTCTATACTTTATTTATTGATACTTTTGGTTTACTAGTTTACCCAATAAATTATTGTTAGTACTTGCCACAAGCCAAGTATTGTGTCAAAAGTCTGGATTCAAATTCTGGCTCTGATATTAACTAGTTCACTTTTAGATTGTTCTAAGGATTAATGGAGATAATAGGCTTAGAAATTATATATATAAGAAGATGACTTCTGAAATAATGGCATGAGGAGCTCCAAGACCCTCTCTCTGGTGAAACAATCATAGCTTGTGAAAAAAATATATTTAACAAGAACGAAAAAATAAACAAAACTCTGGAAATGCGTTTAAGGGAATAGATAAATAAAATTTAAAAAACAAAAAAACACTTATTTACTCAAGAAAAATCTACCAAATCTTGGTAAATATAAGAAGAGTGTGTGACATTTGAGTCATAAACCTCCTCCATCCCAGTTCATCATAATGGGAGCTCCATTCTGGGTGTGTGCAGCCAAGAACACAGGGTTCCCTTTCCTCCCAGCTCCCAATGAAGGGCTACAGTATTTCTTCAGGAGAGTTAGACTGCCAGTACTTCCCAGCTCTCCCCTACCACCCTCCTTGACCTGTATTGCAAGATTTTTGCTCTAGCAAGAACAGTTTTGAGGTCTGGGGATCTCTTCTTCTAACTAGTTCTCCTTATAGAGTATAAGCTCTATTTCAGGCTTGCATACCTTTAATAAAGAGACCTAGATCACTCTTGCTTCAGGTCATTCATAGAGCAGAGGTTCCATACAATAGAGACAAGCTGAGAACACCAGTAGATGCTGCCCCAGCCCAGGACCCTGCTTGTAAAGCCAGGGTGTTACTCCAGGAGAAGTGGCCCACTGTCTCCATATACAGATATGGAGCAGTGGTACAGAGTTTTCTTCAGAAGGAAACGCAGATATAAAGCAGAGACCTCTCAAGACTTTTCCAGAGAACCCAATTTTATTTAGAAGAGCACAAGGGATAATTGCTATATTATTTAAAAGGCCAAATATTCAGCAAAAGCATATAATAAATTTAAAAATACATGAAACTGTGGCCTATGTACAGAAAAAAAAGCAGACAATAGAAACCACCTTTAAAAGGTCCTACATGTCAGACATAGCAATAAAGACTTCAAAGTACCTATTATAAATATGTTCAAAGGTTGAAAAGAATCTTTGCTTAAAAAGAAGAGAAAACTGTTATGACAACATTTTATTAAATAAAAACATCAAGAAAAACATTAGTTGTTGTTGATTTATTTTTTTAATCCATATAGAAATCTGGAGTTGAAAAGCACAATAACTGAGATAAAACATTCACTCTAGAGGCTCAATTATAGATTTGAGATGGCAGAAGAAAGAATCAGTGAACTTCAATACAAATCAATAGCTATTATGCAATTTAAAGAACAGAGGGGCAAAAAGAATGAAGAAAATAAATAACCTCAGAGAAATTTGGACACAATTAGGTGCACCAATGTATGTGTAACAGGAAAAGAAATAAGAAAGTAGAAGAGAGAAGAATAGAGGAGAGGAGAGGAAAAAAAGCAAAAAAAAAAAAAAGAAAAGAAAAATTAACAAAGAAATAATGATTACAACATTCCAAATATGATGAAAAATATTAATCAACACATCTAACACATCCAAAAAGCATAATAAACTCCAAGTTAGATAAATGCAAAAAGATTTATACTCAAATATATAAAATGTTGAAAATCAAATACAAAGCTAAAATCTTTAAAGCAGCAAGGAAAACATGACAATGCATTTAAAGAAGAATTAATACCAAACTTGACCATCTCTTCCTCTGAAAAATACTTTTAACTCATGAGGCCACCCTGATACAAAAACCAGACAGAGATATCACAGCTATGAACAGAATTATTCCTCTCCTATATTTTTCTAACTCCCAGTGTGACAGTTGCAGACAAGGCCTTTAGGAAGTTCCTAAGGTTAAATGAATTCATAAGGGTGGGACCCCAATCAAATACAATTTATGGCCTTATAAGAAGAGAACAGCTCACTCTCTCCCTCTCCTCTTCCTCTCCCCCTCCCTATGTTCATCATTCTCTTTCTCTCCCTCTCTGTCTCTTCCCTCTGCAAACTCAGAGGAAAGGTCATATAAAGACCAAGAGGCAACTGCAAGCAAGGAAAAGAGATCTTATCAGAAACCAAGTCAGTCAACACCTTGAACTTGGACTTCCCAGCTTACAGAACTCTGAGAAATAAGTTTCTGTTGTTTAAGTCATAGAATCTATGGTAGTTTGTTAAGGTAGCCCAAAAAGACTCATATAATCATAAGAAGTACAAAATTACAGACCATTATGAATATGGATGCAAAAACACTCAAGACATTACTATCAAAACAAATCAAACACATATAAATATGATTATACACTATACCAAGTAGGATTATCCTAGGAATGCAAGGTTAATTCAATATTTTTAAAAATCAATTAATGTAATACATCATGTCAATATAAAAAAGTATGAAGCCACACAATCATAATAGTTGTAGGAAGAAACACTTGACAAAAATCTAGCACCCTTTCATTATTAATTTTAAAAAGCAACAGAACTAACTAACTAGGAATAGACAAAACTTTCCACAACCCTTAAGGGCATCTACAAAAAATCCACAGCTAACATTATGTGTAATGATGAAAGACTAAATGCATTCTCCTTAAGATCAGGAGTAAGATGAAGATGTGTGCTTTGTCTACTTCTGTGCAACATTGTGCTGAAGGCTCTCCTCAGGGCAATGAAGCAAGAAAATAAAAGAAAATTTACCCAGATTAAAAAAAAAGAAATAAAACTATTTCTATTTGCAAATACTTGATATTATATATAGAACATCTTTCAAAATCAGCTAAAAGTTATTAGAAATATTAAGTGAATTCAGTAGGACTGCAGGGTAAAGCACCAATAAAAATCAATTGTATTTCTATATACTAGTAATGAACAACCTGAGGATAAAATTAGGAGAACAATTCTTTTCACAATATCAAAAAGAAGAAAATACCAAGGAATAAACAAAATGTATTTAACAAAAGAGGGGCAAAACTTATACTCTGAAAACTATAAAACATGGTTGAAAAAAATTAAAGAACACCTAAGTAACTTGAAAGACAAGCCATGTTCATGGATTGGACAACTTAATGTTGTTATGATGGCAAGACACCCCAAATTGACCTAAAGATTCAATGCAACCAACATTGCTATCAAAGTCCTAGCTAGCTCTCTTACAGAAATTGAAAAGCTGATCTTTAATTTCAGATGGAAAATCAAGGGACTCAGAAAATAGAAACAAAGGTGGAAGATTCACACTTTTAATTTCAAAACTTACAACAAGACTATAGTAATCAAGGCAGTCTGGTACTGGCATAAGGATGGACACATAGATCAATGAAATATAATTGGGAGTTCAATAAGAAATTCTCACGTACATGGTAAATTAATTTTTGATAAGAATAACAAGACAATTCAATGGGAAAGAAATAGCTTTCCATCCAATGGTACTGGGAGAACTGGACATCCACATGAAAAAGAATGAATGTGGATCCCTTCTTTATACCATACATAATAATTATCTAGAATAAATCATAGACATAAATGAAAAGCTAGAACTATAGAATTCTTAGCAGAAAATAGGACAATAAACTTTTATGATCTTGGGTTGGACAAAGCCTTCTTAGATATGATACCAAAAGCACAAATGACAAAAGAAAAAGTTGATATTTGGGCCTTTATCAAAATTTAAAACCTTTGTGCTTCAAAGGATATTATCAAGGAATTGAAAAATCAACAGAGAATGGAAGAAAATATTTGCAAATCATCTATCTGATAAATGACTAGACTATATAAAAAACTTTTACAACTCTAATAAAAATAACCCAATTTTGAAAATGGGCAAAGGGTCTGAATAGAGAGTTTTGCAAAGAAGATATATAAGTAGCCCATAATTGTACAAATAGAGGCTCAATATCATTAGTCTTCAGGGAAATGCAAATTAAAACCACCATGAAATATCATTTCACACCCACAAGGATGGTTAAGATCGAAAAGAAAGTGTTGGCAAGGGTATGTATATGTCGGAACCCTTACTCATTACTAGTGGAAATGTAAACTGGTGCTGCTTCCTTGAAAACAGTATGGCAGTTCTTCAAAAGGTTTAACACAAAGTTACCATATGACTCGTCACTCTACCCCAAGATATATACCCAAGGAAAATGGAAATACATGTTCACACAAAAAGTTGCACACAGATATTCATGGCAACATTATTCATATCAGCCAAAAAATGAAAACAACATAACTGTATATCAATAGATAAGTGGATAAATAAAATGAGGTATATCCACATTATGGAATGTTATCTAGCAATTTAAAAAAAAACAAAGTACTGACACCTCCTACAACATGAATAAACACTGAAAATATTATGCTAGGTTAAAGAATCCAGTCACAAAAGCCCACATATTTCACAATTTTATCTCTATGAAATGTCTAGAATAAGGAAATCTATAGATACAGAAATTACATTAGTGGTTGCCTATGGTGGGAGGGGTGGTAACATGGGGAGTGAATGCTAATGGGTATGGCATTCAGCAGGGAGGACTAGTGAAAATGTCCTTAGATTGTGATTATGATTGCACAACTCTGTGAATATACTAAAAGCCAATGAATTGTACACTTTAAATGGGCGGATAATACCTCAATCAAGACATTTTTTTAATTAAGTACAAAAAGCATTATTATATCATCTGCATTGGATGTTCTGTAAGTGCTATATCCCTTCTCATCTCTTTCAGCAGATTTGATGAGAATGTAGAAATCGCGAAATGAATTACACTTGAATATACAACTTCCCTAGGTAGACCAAAAATTAGTTGAGGGCAGGCTTCCTCATGGTGGTTAACATTTATTTCATATAAAAGGCACTCATTATACTAATCTTTGTAAAACCCTGGGTTTTACAAGTAGGAGTGCATTATACAATAGGGGTTAACAGCACAGATTGTGGAACCCTACAAGCTGGATTCAAGTCCTAGACTCAAGGTACAAACCTCAAAGTTAGACCTGTTGGATTTAAACCTTGGCTATAACATTTACCAGCTGTATGAACTTAGGTATTAGCCTCTCCCAGCTTCAGTTTCTTTACCTTTTCTAAAATTACATCTATATGCCTACATTTTCTCACATTCTTTCTGCCAGGATGCCTGTTTTTCCCTGTATTCAAACTTTAGAATCCTTTGTTCTAAGATTATCTCAGGATCTCTCTCCTCCATGAAGAAGTCTCCACCATCTTGAACTTCCCCCCACCCCCAGGCCAGTTACCTTACAGGGTTCTTGTGAAGATTAAAAATTAAATAACATGTGTGAAGTCCTAGAATCACACTTGGCTCATACTATGTGCTTTAAAAATGTTAGCTCTAATGCTATTGATTATTTTTTATTGCTTTTGATTGTAGTTTTTGGTTCGGTGAGTGTTCACTTCAAAGATGGCATAAACCTTTGTGAGGAAGTTGATGGTAGGATTGCCACATCACCAAATACCAAATCTGATCTCCTCTCTGCTGCTTTTTCCTTCTGCTGTCTCTAAGGGCTGATGGGAAAATAAATAACAATTGTAGGTAGGGACAAATAAATACTTTGAAATCTCTAAACATGATCTCATTACTTCTGCTTACGAGAACTCTCCAAAAGTAAGGATAATAATTACAGACATCTGTTAAATAACTGTTCTATACCCTGTCACTTGGTTAAGCAATTGCTGCTTCTGCACACAAAGTGAAGTACACACTGAAAGCAAGCAAAGACCTGTCATAATTACACCAGAATCTCTTTCTCTTCCAACTGTACAGCACTCATATCCCTCTGTGTCAGATGCATGGGGTGAGTGGCCATTGTCTCAGAAGACCTGTCCCTTCCTGCTCTGTCACTTGCCTAATGTGCCTTTCTTTGCTTTTGTTGTCCTCTGAGCTGGAACTGTCCTTCCTTCTGTCTCTATTGTTCACATTATATTTGCCCCTAAAGGATGTGTTCAAACAACACCTCTTCTAAGATGCCTTCCCCAATCACTTCTCTCTCCCTGCACACCAGCATAAACAATCTCTTTTTTTCCTGCCTCATTAGCCGTTTGCACTTCCATTATGAATCTCATAATGTTCAGCTTTGTAGCCCTTTACCAATCTTCTTGAAGTCAGGAACTTATCCTCTGAAACTTAGCATTCAAACAAGAACAACTGAACACCATGTTTTGGATTTATTAGGTGCTCAAAAACTAAAATAAATTTAAAAGCTAATCATGAAAACATTCTTGGTAGCATGTCTATGAGAGCAAAATTCTGGGGTTAACAGAATGTGCTATGCAAAATGGCTCTAGAATAATCTTAAAACACCACCATTTCATTTCAGAAAGTATCCAAAATAGTATCTTACCCTTCAGAAATCTCATATTGACTGCCATAAAAATATATGAAATAACATAAAATGAAGATACTGTGCCTTCTGTTGAATTCAAATTTGTGATTTAAGTTAAAGGCAAGAAGTGCTTGGAATGAAGCATTTGTGAATTCTAAATAAATCAGTAAAAGGGGACAGACAGAAGATTTTTATATTTTCAAATACTTTCAGGAAAAGGGGTAAATTGGATATGCAAAAAGAAGACTGAAGATTTATGCACATACCTCCACCCATCTGCACCACTAATCATACTGAAGAGCCTCAGGCTATAGTGGCAAAAGCAGGCAACTATTAATAAAGGTTTGTATCAGAACCACTTACCAGCAGTCAAGAGACTGATAAAGCTGCCTGAGTGTCCTTTGGGTAGGGATTTTCAGGGTAGAAGTTTTTATTTTAAAATAATTACTTAATTTGAAACACAATATAATGCTTACAATCTAGGGTAATCTGACAATTATGTGACTGCCCAAATCCACAGATAACCAAAATAATTGATTTGATTCATTTTCAGTATTTTCTTCTATCAAATATGTTCCATTTTTCTTCTTTCAAACGAACCAGCTCATTCTGAAGAGAAATATCTCTTTCATATTTGATATACAAATCAGGAAAATAAAAAGCAAAACACAGGAATCCCAAAGACTCACACACTGAAAAGTTTGGCATTGGGTATTATTTGATATTACTATTCTGCCTCTTATAGCATCCTTTCCCCCGTGATGCTCAAAGCACTTAATGACCTCATTAAAGTGTGTGTCTCAGGTTACAGCTCATCAATCTCAGATGTACAGAATAAAGCCAAGTTTTAAATCAGTGACAAACATTAAAATGGAATTCTCATCTTCATTCCAGACACTACTAATTAGAACATACACACCACACACAGGCAACATAAGCATAGTGGTTAACAGCGTGGACTCTAGAATCAGAATTTGAGAGTCTGAATGCAGGCTCTCCACTTAAGAGCTGTGTGACCTTCTGCAATTTACTCAACTGCTCTCTGGGCAGTTTTCTCATCTCTAAACACAGATAATCACAGTACCTACCTCAGATAATGATGATTACATAGGTAAATACTTGAAAAAGCTCAAAATAGTGTTGGTTACATACTAAGCACTACATAGAGGTCTGTTAAGTAAATACAGATGGAAATGAAACGCCAAAGAAAATAAAGAACACAAGAAACACATATTGAAATCACAACAGTTTGGCCGAAGTATTGGTTACCCAAAAAGGTGCATGACTAGTGTAACCACTGTCCCAAAAAGGTGAATCACAAGGGGGACCAATGTCTGGGTTTTCCTGTGATTGAGCAGTCTCAAGGAATTCTCAGTCTCCTTGCACTAGTTCAGAGTATACAGTTTTAAGAGTCTTTATCAACTACTTCCTATAGCTTAATCTACTGCCAATCTCTAATTTGTTACTGACAAATTCCTGCTAATCTTCTTTAGATCAATACTCTAGCCACTCTTCCCCCTTTTCCATTTTGCTACAGATGGACATGCTGCTTTGTACCTAGTCCTTAAACACATTAGTGTGTTCACACCACAGGCCTTTGTCCTAGCTTTGTCCTTTGGTAGCGATGTGCTCTTCCTTTTCTTTGCATAGCTGACTCCTTGTCATTCACAGTTTGCTTTAAATCCAAGGGCTTGTCCTTAACTGCTCAATCTAAAGCAGCAATCCAAGTACCCTGTTATGCCAGCCCAGTTTATTGCCAGCCGGTATTGTGGTTATTGTATTCGTTTATTGTCTTTATCCCTCCACACTCCCTGTGAGCTCCATTAGAACGAGGACTTGTTGGTCTTGTTCTCAAGTGGTCCCTAGAACATTGAATAGTGCTGGCATTTAGTCAGCACTCAAATATTCCCTGAATAAATAAATGCTAAATAAATTGTTCTCCTGCAACTACCTCCCACAAGGAAATTATTTCTCTCTAAACTCAACTTTTACCTAGAAAAGAGCAAGTTTCCATGAAGTATATCTGAAAACACTTGTCTTATCACAAAGAACCTATTGACCATTCATAAGGCACATGAATAAATGCTCTCTTGAATAAATTAATAAACAAGTCACCAGAGTTTGTACTTTACTCATGTTATTTTTTATGGGAGAGTTATAAAAGCATTTTACATACCACAAAGTCAAACAGAAAAGTTAATTTTGTTATTATTATCGGCGGTCAGAGAGGGACTGCTTGTGCCTGTTTTCAAAGTATCCCTGGCTTTCCTTATCCAAATGAATCTGAAGAAGTACCTGTAATCTCCAGATTGCTCATGACCTTAGGTTATACTATTCGAATCTGTTAAAATCCAAATGTTAAATAAAATCCTGTTTAGTTCTAAAGGCAATTTCTAATGTGAAAGGTCATAAACAAAATTAACCCTTATAAGTTCCTTAAATCACCCATGAAGTATAGCATGCATATATGCCATTTCTCAACACATCAGTCAGTTTTATTTCCTTCCCAAATACAATTGAACCAGAGAACTATTTTTTCAAATGATCATCAGATAAAGTAGTTGGTCATACCTTAGGAAATTTACATATATTTACATTTTAGAATTAAACTCAACCCAATAAAGCACTCACACAATGAAATAGGAATGGAGACTGACAAAGGAGAAACAGGTAAATACACACACAAACACATACACACAGAGACACTGTGTTGTTCATTTCCAGTCATCTATTGGTGGAGTAGAATGGATAAAATGGACTAAGTGATGTATCACCAAAAATCATATGTTGAAGTTCTAACTCCCAATGTGACTATAGGGTAGGGCCTTTAGGAGGAAATTAATGTTAAATAATGGTATAAGGGTGGAGTCCCTTACAATAGGTGTCCTCATGATAAGAGAAAGAGAGAGAAATCTTTCTTCTTTATGTGAAGACAGAGAAACAGTGGCCATCAGTAATTTAGAAAGAGAGTTCTCACCAAAACCCAACCATGCTGGTACCCTGATCTAGGACTTCCAGCTGCAAGAACTGTGAGAAATAATGGTCTATTGCTTAAGTCTCCCCATCTGTGGTACTTTGTTCCAGCAGCCTGAGCTGACTACTACAATGGGGAACACATTCTAACTCATTCTGGTTCTTTCTCTCTCTCTCTCTCTCTCTCTCTCTCTCTCTCTCTCTCTCTCTCTCTCTCTCTCTCTCTCTCTCTCTCTCTCTCTCTCTCTCTCCTCTCTTCTCCAGTCCTCATGATTAGTTTACTTAAATTAAATGTGCATATGCTACAACTCTACTGTAACACATTGAATCATAACAGGTCATTATTACCTTGAATGGAGGAGTTGATGATATTTATTAGCCAGATATTAGCCTGGGAGGACAGAATACATGGGAAATTAGAACAAACAAAAAGGTGTCAAGAAAACTGGGGCACATAGCTTCTCCAAGAAATACTGAAGTGGATGCACAGAGTAGGCTTGGGCTTGGGCATGTAAGGGGCAGCAAAAAGGTTTGGGCACTAAGTTCTAGAAGTTTGAGAATGAGATTAATAAAGATGCTAAAATAAAGATACCCTGGTAGCAAGGATAACTTTCTCCATTTTGTCTAAGTCTCTTTCTATTCAAAAATATAATAACTGTGAAAATTGCTTGGTGTGTTATTAATCTACAGCAGACAAAAACAAAAAGCCCCACTTACCAGCTCTTCATAAGCCCTTCTCTAGTTATCCTCTCAGAGGACACAAGGAGAAAATTCACTTCCAAAATGACAAAGAGAAAGATTACCTACTCTTATTCACACTTATATAAAATTTTAAGTACACTTACACACAAAGGTAGGAGAATCATTTCCAAATAGAAATGGTTTCCGTGATATTTGAGGAGGGAAAGAAGACGCCACTTCACTTATACTTTAACAAAATAGAAAATTTTAAGTTAGAGATATTGGATGCTGAGAATTTGAGATAACTTTTAACTGACTTTAATGAATTCTTTTTTTGAGACTATGTCTTTTATAGTCTTTTCAAATTTCCAATTTCCCCATCTTAACTGTCAAAATAGACGGGGTGCTCTGTCCATTATAGTAATTAGTCTAAGTGAGGAAAGAGCTGCAAAAGGAATATAGAAGCTACAGCACATTCGTATCAATGCTGTTTGTGTTCAAATACAAACAATAGCATTCTTTGACAACTATTGTTTGCAGGACATCAGGCCTGGCCGCTGTCTGAAGAAAGAAAAGAAACACAGGACAGTCCTTATCCTTATCCTGCAGCTTATAAGGCTGAAGGTTTCAATGCACCAGAACACTTTGGGAAGTCATCCCTATAAGAAGAGGCCATTTTGTCAAAAGATATGACAATTGTTAAGGACAGAAATTGTATCTCCGTCAGACAAATGTAAAGCTGTGTTGTCCTAAATTCAAAGAGAATGATCCAAGAGACTGTGACTCTCATTTGTCTTAGGAAAGTTTCACTTGTCTATTACCTGATGTAGCTCGTGAAAAAAACAAAGGGCATTAAAAACATTTCCTTTATAACTGATCACCTCCACAGGTCAAATCAGCACAAGGTACTCTTGATGTGGATGTGAAAAAATTTTTTAAGTGAACTTTGAGCCTGGTACTGGTAGATCGTCCTACTAACAGGAATCGGATTTACTTTAATCCTTTGACCATGCCAGAGCAAAGACTTCCTTGAAGGGCTTTCTTTTTTAAAGACTGAAAAAAATTAATCCACTTTAACAATTTCATACTGATTTAAAAATAACATTTGTGTGAAATTTCAGTACCAACTAAAACTGTGCTTGACTTGCTACAGAAATATTTTCAGACTGACATTAGAATCAATATCATACTAATCAGGGCAGAGCTGTGAAGTAGAGATACATAACAAGCATGACTCATGAGATAGAATTATAAACAACTTCATTTTTACCTCCCACTGTCTTCAAATTTATTCTGGTGGATTAGTATTTCCACTGCCTCCAGATGAAAATTTGAGCAGTCCCCACTACTTTTTCTTGATACTCAAATAAAACAAAATCCTAGAGTCACTTTAGAATACATCAGTTAAAGCCCAAGCTTCTCCTTTCCCACAGCTAAAGCCTGTAGGTGGGGAAACATATAGTTAGAGAAGAACAACGAGCCTTCTCTCTTTTCTACTTCAAGCTCTACTTTTCCACCCTGAGGTTACATGGGAAAACCTGAAAGTCAGGACATTCAAAAAAGAGCTTACTTTGATGCAGACATTGCAGGAGTTCAGGGACCCAAGAGTCCACGACTCACTATGAGTTCTTGGCTTCATGCAGGAAAGAATTCAAACATAAGCCAGCATAGAGTTTAAAGTGAAAGCGAGTTTATTAGTGAGCAGTGAAAAAGAGACTGGGCTATTTCACTGACAGAGAAGCTTCCTTTACCAGAATTTGCTTCCTTTTTTGAGGTTCATTTAATCAGGGATTAGGGTATTCAACGGTGAGGAGATTTTTCAGGATTTTCCCAGGAAACAAGCGGAGATTTCCCAGAGGAGCTCCATGGGCCATCTTGTGTCCTTATATGGGCTTTCCACTTCCAATCATGGTGTGTTGTTTAGCATGCTAATGCACTGCAATGAGTGTATAATGAGGCTAGGGGTTTTCGTCTGGTAAAATTAGTCACCGTGGTGAATAGAGATGATCTCTGTCCATTTTAAGCCATAAATCTGGAGGGGGTTGTCCTCTTGACATTTCCTATAGCTTTTATTCATTGCAACTGTTTTGCCACATACCCTGTTTCAACTTGATTCATACTCTTATGAGCTGGTGTTGGTCCTCTCCAGGTTTTTCAAATGTTTGAAGGTGAGTTTAAAGGTGAGCTCTTTTGAGGGTTCTTCTGACATCACCCACACACACTCACCCACAGACACCAAGCTAGACAGTTCTCAGCTGCAGTGCTGTAACACAGGAGATGGATTCTCCATATCATCGGCTAAGGCTTCTTCATCTCAGGGCATGCCAAGAATCCCTCCAAGTTCCTTTGTTGTGACTGGATCACTTTTGTAGGTGTATTTTTGGACATAATATCACCAGAGATCAGGTTTCTCTCAGAGCATGAAGCCCACATCTGTCTCAGAGAAAATGCTCAAGAATTAACCCATTAATTTACTTACTTTCCAAATGCTTTTTGAGCTCCCATTAGCTACCAAGCACTCTTTAAAACATCACACACTGAAATATAAATGAGTAATCAGGCTTAAACTGTACTTTTCCCAAGGGATATTTGCATTTTTAAAAGACAGTGATTTTTAACCACATAAATAAATCATAGAACCCTAATCACACAGATGGATTTAATCAATAGTCCCAAAAGCTTATCCAGAAGACACAGCATGAGACTTCTACATGGAAGATGCTCCAGAGACACAAATGTATTCTAAAGGGTGAAGCCAGGAAGCTTTCAACTTGCAATGAGCAATAAGGCCATTGCTTTAACTCACTGCTTTTTTCAAACTTTTTATCTCATGGCACACAGAAGCTAATTACTAAAATTCTGTGGCACTCCAAAATATATATTGCATTTTTTGGCCAATCTGACCATAAAATGGAAATAATTTTAATTCATTCATACCAGACAGCCATTGTTGTGTTTGTTGCTGTTATTTTCTTATTTGACAATGCAAAGGAAAAGAAGTCACAGCCATTGACCAAATATTCAGGTATTGCATGTTTTAAAAATTTTTGTGGCACACCACCTAAAAATTGCTTTTTTAACTTAATTTTTTAAAAAAAATTACTTTTGACACAGAGACAAACAAACACAGGAGCCTGTCAAGATGAGGAGACAGAGAAGTATGGCCCAAAAGAGGGGACAGATGCCAACATCCAAATCATGGGGGTTCCAGAAGGAGAAGAGGAAGAGCAAGAAATTGAAAACTTATGTGAAAACTAATGGAGGAAAACTTCCCAAATTTGGCAAAGGAAATAGACATACAAGTTCAGGAAGCACGGGGAGTCCCTGGCCAAGCCAGACCCAGAGGGAACCACACCAAGACACATCATGATTAAAATGCCAAAGGTGAAAGATAAAGAGAGAATCCTAAAAGCAGCAAGAGAGAAGCAGAGAACTGCCTACAAAGGGATGCCTATAAGATTATCAGCCGATTTCTCGAAAGGAACTTTGCAGGCAAGAAGGGACTGACAAGCAGTATTCAATGTAATGAAAAGCAAAGACCTACAACCAAGATTACTCTATCCAGCAAAACTATTATTTAGAGTGGAAGGGCAGATGAAGTGCTTCCCAGACAAGGTAAAGTTAAAAGAGTTCATCATCACCAAGCCATTATTATATGAAATGTCAAAGGGACTTAAGAAAAAGAAGATCAAAACTATGAACACTAAAATGACAACAAACTCACAACTATCACAACTGAATCTAAAAAATAAAAGCAAAATCCAACTAAGAAAACCAGAATAGGAACAGAATCCTATATATGGGATCATTTGGAGGGTTATCAGCTGGGAGGGGGAAGGGGGAGAAATGGAGAAATGGTGCAGGGATTAAGAAGCATAATCGGTTGGTACAAATAGACAGGAGTAAGTTAAGAATAATATAGAAAAGGATGAAGCCAAAGAACTTATATACATGACCCATGGACTGAACTAAGGGGGGTGGGATTGCTGAAGGGAAAGAGGGGTACTGGGCAGAGGGGAGCAAAGGGGAAAAAGTTGGAACTACTGTAACAACATAATCAATAAAATATACTTAAAAATTACTTTTTAATTGTGTGATTATTTGGGGTCATTTGAAGGTGGCTGATAGAGACTGGAGGGACTAAAACTCTTCAAGCGACCCTTTGATTCTGTTTTCACATCATTAATATTTATAATTCTGTGTCAGCATTAATTTTTAATAATATCTGTGCTGGAAGAGACCTTAGAAACTCTGGTCAAAGTCTCTCTGTACACACCTTTTCTGTGTGTGTGTATGTAAGGTTACATTGGTGTATATATGGGAACTTAAAAAAAAAAATGTGCTCTGAGCTTGCATGTAGAAAATACATGAATACTAGCTCTGATTCCTTTTGTCAGTAGTTTGGATTATAGAACCATTTATATTGCACCCTCAGCTCACCAGGGTGAAAGCTAAATTATCAAATGGCAAATCTATTTATATATGAGGGAAATGCAATCTGGTCTAGCTTGAGGAGTTTGATTCAAGGAGAAAAATTATGAGGCTAATCAAGGTTCTTCTACTCATAATTTTCTATGGATCTTTGTGTGGGACACTTGACATTTTGAAAACCTGAAGGAAACTCACTAGAAGGAGTGTCAGAGAGGACAAAGACAGGTGGGAATGTGCCTGATATGTTTGAGAAAAAGCCAGGCAGCCTGTGTGTCTCGGGCTTATTAAAGAGAGGGAGAGTAGAGATAAGAGGAGTAATGAGGAAAAGTGACAGGAGATTATGGAGCACAATGGTTCTTAACCTTGGATGCTCATTAGAATCACTTGGGGAAATTTCAGCAAATATCAATCTTCAACCATAAAACCAATGAAATCAGCATTTCAGGGCTCAGAGGCCCCAATGCGCGTATTTATTTAAAGGTCATCTGGTTGTGTCTAATGGGAACCAAGGTGGGAAATCTCTTGTAAAACCTTGTAGATGGTTTGACTCAGACTTTGGGTGAAATAGGAAACACTAGAATAGAGATTTTGAGCAGAGGAGTGTCTGATCTCACCTAAGTTTTCAAAAAGTTCCTCTGGTTACTATAATGAGGATAGATTATAAGGGGACAGAAGCCAGAACTAATTTTAGAATGTCTTTGCAATAATCTAAATGATGGTGGTTTGGTCCAAGGTGGGAGCCATTGTGGTGTGAAAAGAGGTTTGACTCTGGGATATTTGAAGAGAGGGCTGATGGGATTTACAGATGCATCCGATGTGAAGTAGGAGAGAAAAATGAAAGTCAAGGAGGGCTCGATAGCTCTTTGTTTGCCTAAGTAGATTCTTTCCTCTGACAAGCTCTGGAGGTACCTATCATCCTTGCACTCACGTTTCATGAAGCTTCTCCTTTCTGTGGTTACTCCATTCCCATTGCCTGCATGCTCCTTTCTTTCTCTTCACCTTTCCATCTCAAAATCTTGCTCTTATAAAAGGTCTTTAAAGCTTTATAAAACCTGTATAATTTTGTTAACCAGTGTCGCTCCAATAAATTCAACAAAAAGAGGGAAAAAAACTACTGTGATATAAATGAATAGTAAGTCTTCAAGTGTTTCATTTCCAAGGATATTTATAAAGAAAGAGTGTTTTTTAAACATCATGAGTAAAGACCTATTCTGATCCTAATCACACATACTGGTTTATTCTATGGAGCAAGTTCTAATAGTAGCAGACCCAGAATTTCTACTTTGGAGATGTTTTAGAGAATAGCAACATGAAAAAAGGGAAAGGTCAGGCTGATATCTTGAAGTTTAGTTTCTATAACAAGCCTATTTGAAGCAGTTTGTAAGTGGATTGATGGACTGGGAAGAGGGGCAGGTGGTGGTATTAGGTGAAGAAGAAGAAGGGGCTAAAGCCCCAAGCCATCCCTTGGCATATCACTATTTTCACACATATTCAACATCTTTATTATTAATTTAATTAGTAAGATAGAATATTTGTGATAAAGGAGATCTCAGAAAACATCTCTTTCATATCTCTAAGATTCCAGAAAAGGACTTTAAGCCTTGGAGAAGCTGAGTTTCTCACCCCAGGATCCATTGCTCTATCAAATGGCAGGGTCTTTTAATATTGCAGCAAAATTCAAGCCCTTCAGACTTAATATACAATGGAAATCCATTCAAACTTTAAGCATCAGTGATCTCTTTACCAGAAGTGTAGACATCCTTTAAAATTTTATTTTTATTTCCTTTCCTCTATTAAAAATAATGTGTATTATTATAACCCGTGAAACAATGCAAAGTTGGCTGTACACAGAGAAAGTTAGTAATTTCCTTACTTCTTCCATTCTCACTCTCCTGAGATAACTTTGCATATGCTCATGCAAATAATTATATATATATATATATATATATATATATATATATATATATATATATATACACATATACACATTGTGGTTTCCCTGGCTGGTTTGGCTCAGTGGATTGAGCGTCGGCCTGCGAGCTAAGTGTCGCTGGTTCGATCTTCCAGTCAGGGCACATCAGAGAAGGAAAACTCTGATTCCAAAAAACCTCCGCTGCCTTGCGGCATACCTCTTCAGGGGAAAGGCTAGGGGAGTAAACCCCAACAGAAAATCCGGAGCCGGAGTCCCTAAGGCGGTTTGACATTGTAGTCAACACCGGCAACTCCTGCGGCGCACCTGAAGCCAAGCTGTATTGACTCCGTCTTTCCCTTGGACCCTTCAGCTGCGAAGAGAGGGGGGTCTGCTGCATGGGCAACAGCAGACCCTCCATATCACCATGCCCAGGCTCTGTAGCTTCAGCTTCACTGGAGAGGACACTCCAGCGTCATCGCAAGATGTCGATTCAACGCGGGAGGAGACAGACACCGTGTCACTCCCGAGTCGGACTGCACAGCCATTCTCGGCGGTGCAGATAGACTCTTAAGAAGCTACACCATCGTCTCTCGAGACGGACGGCTGCCAACGATGACGACACATTGTGGTTGTGTATCATTTTTTTAAAAATGGGTACTATATATACATACAAATAAACTCTATATGTATATGTGTGTTTACATATGTGTGTGTGTATATACATGGTCTGTCCAGAAGTTATACAGCCAATGTAATATGAAAAATATAGACATTTACTGAGGAAGATACAAGATACAAGAAACATTGTACACAGGACAATGATGCCTCAGTTCCCTTCAAAGTAGGTACCTTGGGACCTCACACAGTTCTTTCAATTGCCATCAGCTGCCTCATCATATTTTCCTGAATCTCACCAATGGTCTGAAATCTCTTCCCTTTCAAAGGTGATTGTCATTTTGGGAAAAGCCAGAAGTCGCAGGGAACCAAATCTGGGTTGTAGGGTGGCTGAGTCACCTGCGTGATTTGATGTTTCACCAAAAAACTTTGCAGGGGATGTGATGCACGAGCAGGCATGTTGTTGTGATGAATCTGCCAATCACCAATTGCCCATAACTGTGGCCTTCTGAGTCATTCAAATAGTTTCTGTGGAGGAATGTTCAAGCTTAACACAAAATTTGGTGCAGATTCATTGCTGTAGTCCCCCAATCACTTTGAATGTGAGGGCCACACAGTACACATGCTCACTCAATGGCATCTACCACCACCACTGACTAGTACAGTGAAGTCGTCATTGTTCACACATGTGCATTCTAGTGCACTCTTCTTGGCTGCCAGGTTACATCCATAACCTGCAAAGAGTTCTTGTTATTAACAATGGCTGGACTTTTTCCAGATATATACATTATAACTTGCTTCTCACTTAATATTTCATGCATATTTCTCCCAGGAATACAAAGTTATATCTTATAAGAATGAAAATATGACAATGCATT
The DNA here is from genome assembly GCF_987537825.1 of Furipterus horrens. Lineage (NCBI taxonomy): Eukaryota > Metazoa > Chordata > Mammalia > Chiroptera > Furipteridae > Furipterus > Furipterus horrens. The sequence goes on along the minus strand of NW_028327171.1, from coordinate 149,986,596 downwards.
CCACCAGCTTAATTCTCAATAAATACTTTTTGGGGTTTTGATCCTGGAAACACACAAAAATATATATTTATCCTTATATCCTGGTGCTTATATTTTTACAGAAAATATTCTCTGAAGGCTTCAATAAAGTGACTATTAAAATGTTTTTTCTAATCTTTTTGTAAATTTTTTTTGCTAGACTCTATCTTTAAAGTAAGCCTTTGACATTTTTCCTTTTATTAATTCATACACTGTACAAATATATTTAGTACTGTTAATATACCTGGATCTTGAGACACTTTCCTGGATCTTACATTTTTACTTGCTGTTCAAACATCAATATGGTTCTTTATAAGTAATTTTTCTCCACATATAACTTCAATCCAATTCACCTCCCATTGCCTGTTATAGTGGCTAAAATACCATATAAACATTTTAGGCTGGAATCTGTGAAAAGTAATAAAACATTTTTAGAAATAACTTTGTTTTCCTTAGGTTGGGACTTTTATTTTGCTAGAGAAAACACCTTGTGCAAGGGGTACTGCAAAATTATGAGTAGTAAGATCCTGATTACCCTCTTGGAGTCTTTTTTCCCTAAATCAAAACCTCAGCAAGACCAGATTGCATTTCCCTCATATATAAGGAGAACTGCCATTTGAAAATTTAGCCTTCACCCTGGTGAGCTGAAAGTGCAAGATAAGTGGTCGTGCAGGCTAAACAACATCCAGAGGGAATCAGAGACAGTGTTAGTGGGTTTCTTACATACGTGTTCAGAGCACATTTTATCTAAGAAATCCCCATAGACATTCTCTCTCTCTCTCTCTCTCTCTCTCTCTCTCTCTCTCTCTCTCTCTCTCTCTCTCTCTCTCTCTCTCTGCATAAATTCTCACCTACACAGGAGAGACAGTGATAAAGATAGCCACTTTTCACATTAAATAAAATACCAATTTCTGGTTATAACAAGAATGTAGACTTTGCAATGCTTTGAAGGCAGGGTCCCAACTTGAATAGAAAATCAATACTCAATAAAAGACAATATGACAGAGAAGAGGCACTGCAACATAAAGATCATGATCTTTGGAGGCAGAGACACATGGATCCAAAGCCAAGCTTTCTTTGTACCTTTATGTTAATGTCTACATAAGCCTTCCTCCCCTCATCCATAAGTGATAATATAAATACTCTTATGGCTATTGTAATCATTAAATGAGTATTAAACACAGAGTGTGGCATTTGTTACATAGTACTTAGTGAATATCTGTCATTAACATAATCGTCAAAAAACTCCAACTTCTCCATTAGTCCTTTGATCATATAGAAGTGTCTTGCATTACATTCAAAGAGTATTATACAAAACTACCAAGACCTAAGGAAAAAGTTAGCCATTAGATAAAATAAAAGGCATACATCAATAAGGTGACAAAGCTCAATAAAATACAACAAGCTAAGAATAGAATAAAGACCCAAAGATAGCACAGGCAGTGTGGCTCAATTGATTAGATCATTGGGCCACAAACTGAAAGGTCATGGGTTCAATTCTCAGTTAGGGCACATTCCAAGGTTGCAGGTACATTTCTGGTTGGGGGTGTGCAAGAGACAACCAAATGATGTTTCTCTCCTTCTCTCTCCCTCCCTTTCCCTCTTTAAAATCAATAAGCACACCTTCGGGTGAAGATAAAAGAAAAAAAAATTTTTTTTAAGTAAAAAAAACCCAAAATATATTTCCACAAAATATACTTTAAGGCTTTGTTGGGAATCTAGGAGTCAAAGATACTAGAAAATAAAATATGAGTAGAAGAAAATAAAAGAAATAGAGATTGAATAGCACTAAGATTACTGTCTCCAAGCTCTTCTGCAGATAGAAACTCATAACAAAAATGGCATTGAGATGTCTGAGTGTTTGTGTGTGGTAGGGCCCAGGGGAAATTAGGGGGGGGGGTTGTTCACAAAGAGATGAATTAAGGGAGAAACACTGGACTCATGCTCTTCTTATAATTTCAACTTTGTATGAGCATTTCACTCAATGGGAGTATATAAACCCAGAAGGCCACACAACTACATTAAAGCAGTTAATTAAAATAAATCTGATATTCAAATGTACAGAGTTCCTCAGCTCAGTAAGCTAAAGGAAAAAAAATCAATTACTGGGCTTCAGGGCCTCTATTATAAAGTCTAATGGTTATTTTAGAATAAGGAATAAAATCATTGGGTTATGGATTATAATGTACTGGACTACCACAAAAAAAAAAAAAAAAAAAAAACTCAGTTCTTCATTATCCACACCAATAAGATCAGAACACTGATAATTCAGAATGTTATGTAGCACTTATTTTCTTTAGAGATTAGATTTCAGATCCTTTTAATTTTTGGTTTATTTCCTGACTGCTCAAGTACTCTGCACTTTCTCTCAGCTGCCTTAGTGCTCCTCACATCTATCCTGAAAGATTTGGGTCAGTCAGCCAGTCAGCAAAAAATTATGAGACATATTCTGTGCACTGGCTCAAGGCAGTGGGGTACAACTTTTAATTCAGATGCAACAGAGCGCTCTAGTAAAATATTCAGAGAGCCACACTACTCTAAATGGAGATGAGATCAACATGAGAATTTGAAATGGAAAAAAGTGAATTTCCATTCCACCTTCTTTAGTATTTCTAAAGAAGTCATTTTCAGGCTTCAAAGGATTCAGACGATAAATTCCAGGAAACAAGGCTCTATCTAGAGCATCTGATAAATAAATCCAGGTTTTATTACAGCACTGGCTCTATTTTTGCAAAGTAAATACAGTCTCTAACAGAACAGTATCAGAAGCCTACAGGCCGTGTGGCACAGTGGAAAGATTCTTGGGCTTCCAGTCAGAAACTGCATGTTGAAACATGGATGCTACAATCTTTCAGTGTAACCTTAGGCAAGTTATCTTTTCTCTAAGTCTCCTTACTGGGTTATTTTGGAGATTTGAGAAGATCATGTAAGAGAAAATACTTTGCTAAAAGTAGAACATTATTCATTTACACATTATTAAATATAAGGAAATTATTTTCATATCAATAAGTTTTTCTTACAGCCATCACAAATAAAGACATATGTAATCAATAATGTGTACCTAGCCTAGTACTGAATTACAGAAATATAAATAAAATCCTTCAATGTAAAAGTACAAACATTTGAGTTACAAGCAACTGCTCACACTTTACTTGGCTATTTGTCCCCAAAGAAGATCAAATTACTGAAGTTTTATCCATTAAATTTCTGAAAAATAACAATCAGTTTTATTTAAGCCATAAAATATAAAGTGTTTCTAGGTCTTGGGATGTGATGGAATAAATGTACTAGAATGAACAAGGCACAAAATCTGAGTGACATTTATTCAAATTTCTTAATCACTGGGCTTTTCTATTTTTATTCTGCTATTCTGTTTTCTCATTGCACTTGTTATTCTTAAAAAACCATACTCTAAATAAACCCATTAATAAGAGTAGCTTATGTAAATTGCCCATGTAAATGTACTTAAACAGATATTCAAGGTTAAAGAACAACAACAAAAAATCCCACTAATTTTAATCAAAGAACTATCACACACAGGCTTAGATCTCCTAGTATGAGTAAACAAGGGACTTCTTAATGCTTAATATGTATATTTATGTATTTCATATAATTACTTTAATGTTTAGAGATCTACATAAGTTAAATATGTGAATATAAAAGCTTCTTAAAATTGACTCAGGTTTTTCCACAAATTGTCCCTCTTTAAAACAGGTCTGCATATTTAAATCATTATATTAATGCAATCAAATCAGAAACAAACATTAGTTAGTCCTTTTTGCTATTATAGGAATATTAGGATCTGCAGCTGCCTTCCATTAATGCTATCAGACTGGACTTTCATTTGCAGAATGAGAGCCATTGATTATGTCAAAGAACATCAGTTTTGTCTGTTAATGACCTATGAGCTCCTTTCAAAAGCAGTTCAGTAATGGTCATTATATTAAAACTTCAAACATGCACAACCACAAGATGAGTTTCTAAAGCACATCTTTTATCAGCATCTCAGGGTCATGTGTGAGGAAGAGTATTTGCCTGGGAACCAGACTCCTGGCTGCTAGTGCAGACCTGTTACTGTTTGCTGTAAGGTTGCCCTAAAAAAAATACAAGACACATGTTAAATTTTAATTTCAATTTAGCAACAAATTCTGTTTTAATATAAATATTTTCCAAATATTACTTGGGCTATATTTATGTTAAAAAATTATTCACTAAATATCTGAAATTCAGATTTAACTGGGTATCTTATATTTATATTTGCTAATCTAGCAACCATACATGAGCAAGTTAATGTTGGTTTCATCATTTGAGATGTGCAGGGCTTGCACAGAATGACCTCCAAGTAAGGCACCATAAAAAAGATTGAATTCATAGGTAAGCAAGAGGCAAAATTCTCCGTATTTGCATTCCCTAGTTTGTAAGCAGAGATTCACAAAATTACATTTAAAACCAAAACAAACTAGCCTAGTAGTGGATATGAGTACAATATCTCTAAATTTCCAAACATGGGGGGGTGGAGCTCAGGCATTTTAATAGCTTTTGTATTTGCAATCTATTGCTGTATTAAAAAATTATTCCAAAACTTGGTGTCTTAAGACAAGATTTATTATCTCACAGTTTTTTGTTGGTTAGAACTCCATAAAAAGCTTAAAAGGGTCTTCTGGATCAGGATCTCACAAGGTGGCAAAGAAGGTTTTAACTGGGCTACAGCCATCTCAAGGGTCAAATAGAGATGAAGACATATCTATAATCATATGTGTGGTTGTTGACAGGATTCAGTACCTTGTGGGTTGTTGAATGATAGCTTCCATTCCTTGCTGCCTATTGGCTAAAGGCTGCCCTCAGGTCCTTGCCATGTGGGCCTCACAGCAAAGCAGCTTGCTTCATTAGAGCAGGTAAGCAAAAAGAATTAGAGAGAGCACAAGTAAGACAGTCATTTATAACCTAACCTCAAAAGTTATATGTCATCAGGTTTACCATATACTGTTACTTAAAAGCAAGCCAGTAAGTCCAGCCCACAATCAAGGGGAGGAGATAGTATAAAATGTAAATACCAGGAGGTGGGGATCATTGGGAAATATTTTAGATACCACCTGCTGTACTTTAAAAAAAAATTTTTTTCTAGACTATTACTAAAGAGCTCTATTCTTAGCTAAGGATAATTTACAATCAGTTAAAATGGGGAGCCCTTAAAACATTGGTGGCCTATATTAAAGATATCAGGCTTGGGATCAAAATTAAATTGAATCATTATTGTAAGTATATCCCTTAAGATAGATGGATTCCTTCTTTCTAAAGAATTCTAAGATAAATGCTTTTTTCCAGGGTGAAATATACCAATAGAGATTTTGTTTACCTATTTTTCAAAAAGTAGCAGCAGCAATTCAGATGTGTCAAAATGTAACTTTATTTATTTATCCCAACTTACCATGTTTATTAGTCTCTTTATTTCCATTGATGATACTATAAGCTTAATCTTGCCATCTACTTGATCATTTCTGGTTTTAAAATACTATTTTGGGTTAATCGTCAAGTTAGGATTTAAATTCAGGAAAATTTAAGTAATGGCTCTCAAATTTAAGCATGCAGAAAATTTATCTTGAGATGTGTATCTGTTTCTGAGACTGCCACAAAAAATTAAAATGTTCCATAAACCAAGTGGCTTAAAACAAATTGATTCTGTCAGAGTTCTAGAAGTAAAGGTTTGAAATTAAGATGTTGGAAGGGCCATGCTCTTTTATAGGGTGTAGAGGAGGATCCTTCCTTGCCTCTTCCCAATTTCTAGCTGTTGCCAGTAATTCTTGGCATTCTTTGCCTTGTAGGTGCATCACTCCAGTCTCTGCCTCTATGTTCAAATGGTGTTTTATTCCTCTGTATCTGCCTTCACATGGCAGTCTCCTCTCTGTCTCCTCTGGATCCAAAGTTGCCTCACCTGATAAGGTATCAGTTGTTGGATTAAGGCCCACCCTAATTTGGTAGAACCTCATCCTAACTTGATTTTATCTGTGAAGACCTTATTTCCAAACAAAATCACATTCACGGGTACCGGGAGTTAGGATTTCATCACATCACAATAATGCCATCTCCTGAGATTTTGATTCTATAGGCATGGGCAGGGGGTTAGGGATCTGCCAGACTGACAAACTCTGCAAGTATGTTCTATGGGAATGGTGTACAAACCAGTACAACAAACTCCGCTCAAGCCAACCAACTATACTTTCCCACTCACTATTGCTAGACAAAAAACAGTCAAGTAACCTCCAGTCCTTTGTCTTCTTTGTTCTCTTAATGAGAAAACTTAGAAGAGAGGCAATGTGGCAAAATAAATAGAACAAAGGTCATAAGTATAGACACTTGCTCCACACTAGCCATATGACTGTAATCAATCCCTGAACCTCTATTTCTTCAACTACATCACTTTGTTTTTCTTAGAAATACACGAAATAACATTTGTAAAAGTATCTAGCCAGTTTAATATTACATCATTAAAATTTTTAAATGGCAATAAAAATTTATTCATGTCATTTAATCCAATGATTTCTCTTCATTCGTCTAGCAAAAATTTATGAAGTACATACCATATACAAGATTTTGAGTTTGGCCTGAGGGATACAACAGTGAACAATAACTATAATACAAACTTTATATTCTGGAGGAATTGTAACTTAAGGAAATAATCTAAAATATTAAAATAAATCATAAATATGAAACCATTCATGACAACATTCATAATAGAGACATAAATATCTAACAATAGGACAATGTTTTATCTACTGAGTGAAATATTGCAGGCATGAAGTAAAGAGTAAGTAGAAATTTGGAAAAACGATTTTAATGTAAAATAAAAATTAGAGCACAAAAGAGCTTCTATATCACAATTAAAAATACATAAAAATAGAAATGTAGAAAAAAGAGTGGACTAAAACTGACCAAACTGAAATTCTGATTAAAATAATAACATTATGAACATTTTTTTTTAACTCACTGAATAGAGGCATTCGTTTCTTTACCTGAGTTTAGGTTGGGTTTGTTTATTTGATTTTTTTTTTTTTTTTTGGTATACTTTTCCACAGAGAAACTGCATTAGAAATCAGAAAAAAAAAAAAGAAAAAGAAATAACATTCTTAGTTGCATACTGTCTGGTTACAGTACCTGATAGACAATCTATAAATGTCAGGTAGATCCAGCTTTCTCCAGGTTTGAGAGGTCTTCCTTAAGGTATGCAGCCCAAAAGAATCTCTTCCAGGACCAGATGCACTGGGCTTTCCCAACATGCCACATGCATTCCTCCTTTGCCCCAATTTCCTTCTATGGGGCTTGGTATTTTGCTGGTCTTTCTAACTGGAGCAGTATCCAACTCTGCTTACATCTGTAGGATTGACCTGAAATGCTCTAAAAATGGCTCCAAGGTTTCTTTTTCCTAATTGTAATGGCATTTTGGAGCACATCACACAATAGCTAGAGTTTGAATTATTTTCCCAGGAATGTTACTTGGTCTTCATTCACACTAACGGGCCCTGAGCCGTGAGCTTGGTGAGTCAGGGCAACGCTCCACTCTCAGTCTTCTGACCAACAAGGTCCCTCCCACTCTCATGCCTCCCCCAGTGCTAACTCTGAGCTGCTAAGATGTTCATTTACAAAATTGCTTTTTAGTAAAAAAAATAATTTCCTTTTTTATTAAAGGCGAAACTAACTTCCAATTAGAGCTTTAGACAACTATGAGATAGTAAAATTCCAACTAAGAGCAGGTACATTTGATCTTTTGGTTACCTTGAACAATGGCCTTTTTTCCTTTCAATTTTATTTTGTATTGGTTTCAGGTATAAAGCTTAGTGGTTAGACAATTATATACTTTATATGGTGTTCCTCTCAATATTTTCAGTACCCCAGCTGGCACCATACATAGTTATTACAATAATATTGACTATATTCCCTATGCTTTACTTAAGTTCCCATGACTACATTGTAGCTACCAGTTTGTGCTTCTTAATCCCTTCACCTCTTTTACCCAGTCCCTCAACACCCCTCCGTTCTGGCAGCCACCAGTTCACTCTCTGTGCCTATGAGCCTGTTTCAATTCTGTTTGTTCATTTATTTTGTTCTTTAGATTCCCCATATAAGTAAACTCAGATCATATTTATCTTTCTCTGACTTATTTCATTGAGTATAATACCCTCTACATCCATCCATGCTGTCACAACAGTTAAGATTTCATTCTTTTTTTTACAGCCATTGTATATATGTATTACAGCTTATTTATCTACTTGTCTATAGATCGTCACTTGGCTGCTTCCATAGCTTGGCTGTTGTAAAACTTCAAAGAACATAGGTGTGCATATATTTGTTTGAATTAGGTTTCTTCAAATAAATCTCCACAAATGGAATTGCTGAGTTATATAGCAGATCCATTTTTAATATCTTGAGGAAATTCCATACTCTTTTTCACAGTGGCGCACCAATCTGCATTCCTACCAACAGTGCATGAGGGTTCTTTTTTCTTCATATCTTCACCAACACTTGTCATTTGTGGGTTTATTGATGACAGCCATTCTGATAGGTGTGAGGTGATATCTCATTGTGATTTTAATTTGCATTTCTCTGACAATTAGTGATGCTGAGCATCTTTTCATATATCTATTAACCTTCTGGGCAGAGTGCCAGAGGCCCAGAGCAGGGCTCTGAGGCAAGTTTTCAATCAGTGACTATAAAAATTTTCCCCAAGATGCTTTAATTCTTTCTTATTAATATATTAACACATTTGAAGCTTTTTTTATTAAATATTTAGCAACCAAGGTAATAATCATAAACATCATTGTCTTTGCTGAGTTCTTTCAGAAGCTGACTCTGAGAACAGTATCCCAAACAAAATGGTTTATCTGTGATATGTAAGAATATATGGGGAATAGAAGGACAATAATTTAAAATAGAGGGAAAAATGATAGAGGAAGGGAAGTCAGAAAATAAAGCTGGTATTAAGACATCTACCACAGTGTGACAACTGAAGCTATACTTCCTCAGAGAAACTCTAAAATACAAAAGTCATTTTTATCATTTTTTTACTGCACACTGGATTTAATACTATGATATTTTGTGGTCATAGTAGACAAATAATTTTGTTTCTTACTGTCAGATATATGCTAGAAACTATTGTTTGGTAAATAAATGTCTATTTAATTTCCTTGTAATTGACATTTTCCTTAAAAGCAAGGATTTCGCAAAAATGAAATAATTTGGGGTTCTGGTTTTCAGATACACTGAGAAGTGGTAAGTTATAGTTGTTAAGAACCCCATGTCTAAAGCCTAGTTATTGATTCTGTGCTCAGACACTTACTAGCTGTGCACCTTCAGCAAGTTACTTAACCTCTCAGTGCTTCAATGTCCTTATCTATAACATGAAAATAATAATCTACCTACTAGTTAGTGCTCTGATGAAATTTTAATGAGTTAGTATAAATAACCTAGAATAACACCTGGCTTTTAATGCATACCCTTATAAATGTTTGTTGATATTTCCTCATTTACTTATTTTCTTTTACTCAGCAATCATTTTTTGTGCCAAGGGCTACTATTCAACAGTTTAGTAAAAAAGACTAATAACAACAGTTGATGGACAAATTAAACAGACACAATGTAGTAAGGACCACAGAGCACAAAACAGGAGCAAACAACCACTTGGGTGACCAGAGGCGGATTTAATGGCATGCACACTGGGCACACATCCTGGGCCCCAACTTCTGAAGGGCCCAACAAAACCATGTATTTTTATTTCCCCTATCTCTCTCTTTTTTTTTAGGGTCCCAATATTTTCTTCTGTGCCCGGGGCCTCGACCAACCTTAATCTACCTCTGTGGGTGACCCTGGGACATGCTTGCCCTTGAAGCTGGTGTTAGAGGGAAAGCAGGCACTGTGAGATGGGAAGAGATGATAAATGCTCCGAGAAGGGAGAATAGCCTGTGCAAAGCAGAAGACTTGTGAACTGGCACAGGGCAATAGATTAGAGCAATGGTAAGAAATTGAAGTGTAACTGAAATTTAGAGTGTTGTATAGGAAGAAGTGTTAGGTTTGGATTAGGTAGTAAAGGTCTTTGCTCACTGGATAAAGGATATGGACTTTTCTTCTATAAATAAAGAAAAGCCAGAAGTGGTTGGGTTTTTGTTTGTTTCTTGTTTTTGTTTTTCATTTTTGCAAGAAGTAACATCTCAAATTTGTTTCTTAGAAAAAGAATTTGGTTGTTACTGTAAAGGATTGGCTGGAATCAAGAAAGCAAAGAGTCTGCTGTGGTTATAGTTCAAGTCAGAGAATGCATTCAGAGCAGTGGTGCTTTCTCTGAGGCAAGGCAGTGGGACAAGAGCAAATGGCAGGTGGAAAAAACTGTGGGGTTTGGGACTAATTGGATAGGTCCACACAGAGAAGAGCAAGGGGTTATGAAAGATACTGTGATGTCCAGTTCTTGAAACTTGGCTGACCACACATTAAGAGGCAAAAAGGAAACAGAGACATTCAAATTTTGGTACCAGGGTGATGGGACTATAAGGAGGTTAGACAATGACAGGGTAAGTTTGAGGAACATACAGGAAATTCATGCCAAGGTGCCTATTTGGGTATCTTGGATTGTGTACATCAACATGCAAGTATGTAAAGATGATCTCACCCAGAAGTTATATTCTAGAAGAAAACTGGGTGATGCCCCAGTGCCTCAATCACACCAAAATAAACATATAAGATGGGTGTAGCAACTAAGGTAAATAATATCTCTCACTCCCAGTTCTTCAATGGGTAAATCTTATACAGAAATCACTGTGTAACACTTCTGTGCTTCAAAAAAAGTCATGTGGTCATTTTGTTTTATAATGCTGCCCCAATATATCCATTCTAAAACTGACAGAGCAAATCAACACTTGATTCAAAATATATGTCATAAAATAATGCAGTTGTCCTGAGATTAATCTATCAGCAATCAATTGATTTCCATTATTTTTTTCATATAGCAGTTGGCTCTTTCTCTCTCGTTACTGTATACATATATATCTTGGAGTTGTACCATTGACATAGACTTTTCTGTATAAAGAGGGCCTATGTTTCAAGCAAGGATCTTAACTTATCTGTGTTCCTCTGCTAGAACTCTAAAATATTAAACCTGGGTTTTCTTTAAAAAGAAAACCATGCATATCACCAAGTGTTTTTACCTTTAATGCAGTGGTCATTTGGGAGGCTAGACATCTTTTTCCAATGGTGCTGTCATCTCTCAAAACAACAGCATCAAAGCTGGCCACTCTTATTTTAATGTACTCAATAACAGCATATTCTCATCCTTGAAAGCTGGGTTTGATGTTTATTACCAATGAAGTGTTATTTGAAGCCAACTTATTAAAGTAAACAAGTAAAATCAAGAGTGAAGCATGATTTTAAAATGATAAGTTTTCTTCTATTTTACCATTTCTATAGGCAAATCCCAAACACAAAGTCTAAACATGACTATATTCTTGCAATAAATCACAACTTTTAAGAAAATACACATAAAATTATATGTTCTGGTATGTTCATTGAAAGGAAATAATTAATTTCATTACTTTGTTATAAAATCTTATTATTTTACTACTTTTTTAGATTTTTTAATTAAAAACATCAAGATATCCCATCAAAGAAATTAGTTTTAGATAAATTTTAATAGATGCTGAAGCTTTATAAAAATATATTTACCTTTTTTCCTTTGCACAATCATTATTAAGGATTTCAAGATAACCCAATTTTGATTGATTTATTACTAATTTAAATCTCCTCATCCTTTGTATATAATGAAACATTCTGCTATATTTTTTAGTTTATCCCTTAAGACTACAACCTTAATGTAACCATACATCAACATTTTAGATAATAGCTCAAATGTTAATGAACAAGTCTAAAATATACCACCAGCCTATTTTTCATTAAAAATAAAATACCCTTTGGAAAAGAGTAACATAGATTGATCATGACTGAATGCTGTTCCCATAAGGCAGAGCAATGACCTAAGTCTAATTGGTTCACATAAAAGAAGTCTTATTAGACAAATCTGACAGAAACCTTTGGCTGAATGTCATCTTATCTTTAGACTTTTCAACAAATATTTCATAAATGCCTAATTATAGGCAAATGCTTAATGATATGAAAAATTATATACAAAGCAGGCAATTAGTCTGTTTGGTTTTTAGTACCTGCTATGTACTAGGCATGAGGCTATGTAGTAAAAACACAGTGGAAAACAAGATAGACACAGGCATGATCCTTACCCCTACAGAGTTTATGGTCTTGGAACATATCATGAACAAGTTATGATTCTACATAGATTTTTAATCCTTTCTGTGCATTAAGCAAAAAACTGACAATGATCAAATATCAATGCATTTCATTTTGATGAAAGCTTTAAGTACAGTTAACCAAATCAAGTGAAAGTATGAGAAAATCTTAAATGTTCTTGGTGTAATAAAAACATGTGCTAGCTTGATGATAATACATGCTGTGTGTTTTACCACCACATTTCTTCTGAGTGGCATCATTTTATTGGCTTTCAGGATCACAAACAGATGTTATCAGTCTTGTACTTTACTGTTACCTCCAGTGATTTACTCTCCCTTTTCTGGGTTACTTGCCTATGAAAAATTTTCAGATTCATATGGAATATGGAGCACATGATAGTAAAGGGTAGAGAGGCAATGCAGAAGCATATTCCAAGGTATGATGACAACCACTTCATTTTTATAGAAGTTTAATAAAGCATTTCAACAGCTATTTGGAAATATCAAACACACAGCTATACAGTAAGAGTTATTTTTTTGAACACTCACTATGAAGAAAGTATCCTTCTTAGCACTTTACATATGTTATTTCATTTAACTGCCATAAGCACCCTATGAGGTAGGTATTATTGTCCTTATTTTACAGATGAAGGAACTAAGGCTCAAGGAAGTGAAGTAATTCACCCAAAGTCATATACCTTATATTTGTTTAAAATCCAATTTAAACTCAGGTCTGTACTACTCTAATGCCCAATTCTTAACCACTATGCTATCTATACTGTTTTATAAAAATAATGAGAAGGAGGAAAAAAGAGAAGGAACAGGAGAAGAAATGTTACTAGTGATCATTATTGAAGTTCAATGGTAAAGTCAGTTTTTACCATTTTAGCTAAACTCATTGACAAACTAATTACAGCAGAAAGATAGTGGAGAAATAGTTGTTCATGTTTGATCTACATCCTAGATAAAACTAAGAAGAAATACAACTTTACATCCCCAGGTAAGTTGTGAGTTCCCATTAGCTTATTGTTTCAACTGTTATCTCTTTCCCATATTGAGTTGTCAAAAGCTATCTTAATATCTAACCATCACTGGTGGCAGTTATCAGGTGTGTTCATATTTTTCTACACAGTGACATTCAAAGCTATTGCTATCTCTTTGATGCAGACTTCAAATTAACTGAGGATGAGCAGAATAATTATTTTAGTTTATACTTGTTGCTCCAAACTCTTCAATCTTTTTTATCAGATTCCTGACAAGAAGTAGAATTGACTGACTTCTTCTCTAGCCCAGGAATAAGGCCACAGTTACAAGAGCTATCACCAAGAAGAATAAAACCATGTGGCTAGTTGTTTTGTAAGAACCTCCACAGGGAGAGAAAAACTATGAAATCATAGCCCCAGGGAGGAGTTGACCAATAAAACACAAGGTCAAACAAGAATGTGGAACTATAATCCAATTTGGAGCAAATCTTGTCATTTATTGTGAGGCAGGGCAAGCATCTTCTCTACAAGTTCAGACTGGGGCAAGGTGACCATCAGGTCCTGTCCATAGATAGCATTAACCCACATTGTCATTTGATACTAGGGAAGGGAGACTGAGCAGCAGTGTAGCCCTAAGGAAAGCCTAGCAAGAAAGCTTCAAATTAAATGTCTGAGATAAAGGACTAAACTCTCTCATAAAGATGAGATTAACAGAATTTGAGACAAGCATGTGGCTTTCCCACGAGATCTCTCCAGGAATCATAGAATCTTTATGTTATTCCATTCTGGCCAATGGGTGGACCTAAAGTCAGGAAACTATATCATTAGATCTAATCACTAAACCAAACTATTTGAACATCAAGCCTAAGTGGGCCCATGAATATGATCTAAGTCAATCCTACCACTTTGAAAAAGTTCAAAGCACAAGAGAAGCTCACAAAAGTTGATAGCACAAGTCCCAACTTGGAGAATATTGAGGTTCACAAAGATTTTCTTCTGGCAATTTCTGAGATGATGAAGATGATAATGATGATGATACCTAGGAGTGATTATTTAATATGTATCAAGCACTGAGCTAAGAACTATACCCACAATTTGATGGTTCTCAAACAGGTCTACTTTGGAATTTATGGGAGCATTTTGAGTTGTAATAATTACTAGGGTCACTACTGACACTTAGCAAGTATGGGCCAGGGATCTAAACAATCCCACACAATGAAGAATTGATAAATTTGAAATTTCACTAGTATCTCTTTTGACACAAATCTGATCTAGGCCAATCTCACTCCTTTGAAACACCTCTGTGTGAGTTAGTTCATTTGATCTTGACTAGGTCTCAACTGTCATCTTCATTTATTAGAAGATAAAACTGAGGTTTAGAAAGGTTAAGCAGCTTATCTTTGCTTGTTGCTCACACAGCTCATCAGTGGCTGAATTGGAATAATAATCCAGACAGTCTAGTCCTTTATTTTGCATGCTTCAGCACTGAAATCATGTTCACAAAATTATCCATGGAGGGGCTAGGTGTTAGGAAGAGACACAAAGGTAAGAGAAGTATTGTTTTTTTTTTCAATTTTTGTTAATAGATAAACATGATTTCACTATTTATTTCAGGCTTACCCAGTGCAGTCTCAAATTGAAATATGTACAAAAGGTAGTTAAGTGCAAACTTTGGGAAGTACCTCTTATCCTGGGCCAAAACCATGTCTAAATAGCTGTGCCTTTCTTTTCTCTTTGATATAATGAAAAGCACACAGGATTGAATCAGAATTCTAAGTTTCTAATCCTGGACTGGCTACTTACAAATTTCAGCAAATCATATTCATTGCCTATTTCTCAGTTTTTTCCAAATATAAAGAGTTGTCTAACTCAGTGATCTCCTAGATCCTTTCAAGTCCTGTGGGTTTTTTTGTTTGTTTGTTCGTTTGTTTTTTGTTTGTTTGTTTTTACTTTGCTTTGAATGGTATATAAGGCTGAACATGTGTACAACATACTAGGCTTCAAAAAATGTAATATCTTTTAGAAGAAGGGTAATTACCCAGGGACAGTGCTAAATACTAGCTGACTTATGGACAGTACAAGAATCTATATTCAAAACTCCATCAGTGTCCATGGAGTATTGTGGGTGGCTGAGTTTATGGGGCTCAGTTTTGCCTTAGGAACATTGACATTTTATATGTGCTTTTCTAAAATTTTGGAAACCCTGGAGTACAAGATTAAGAAATGCTCTTACTTCATGTATTTGAGTTGTAAAATTTTAACAACTCGCTGCTTACAGGAAAAACATTTAAAAATTAGGTGTGCCTTGGCTGGTATGGCTCAGTGAATTGAGTACCAGCCTGTGAACTGAAAGGTCACCAGTTCAATTCCCAGTTAGGGCATGCACCCAGTTGGGGGCCTGTGAGAGGCAACCAATGTTTTTCTCACAGATAGATGTTTCTCTCCCTCTCTCCCCTTCTTCCCTTCTCTCTAAAAATAAATAAAACTAAAATCTTTTTAAAATATTAGGTGTTTTTGCTATTTTGCAATACTATTGACTCTTGCAATGGAGAACCCAGCATGAAGAGAGAGAAACATCAAAGTAAACTCTTCCGTAGTCCAGAGTTACAAATCATCCTACCTAGATGGACAGAATATACTCAAATCTCTATCCTCTACCCTCTTAAGAAATGATGGGTATTAAGTCAAAACTATATAAACCAAGCATCCAAAATTCTTGCCAGAACAGAAGGGCATGCTAACCTCAACAAATAATCTCTTAAAATACATAGCTATATAATAATATTATTTTAAAAATCTATTATTGGATTGAATCAAAGCAAGGACGTACATACCAACCTGACTCTCAAAGATCTCTCTTTCTTTCTACTCTAGCATTCCTTAAAATGGGTTTTGATTTGAATGAATCTATATTTTAGGGAAGTATCTCATTCCCATCTCCTCTTCTAACTGTGGATTATCTGATTGGAACCTATGAGAGAACAAGCTCTTAGAGTTTGACTAGTTGTTTTCTACATGTAATTTTCCCCCATGCTTTCCCCTATATACAGTACATTAAAGCTAAACCATGGCTCTAAACATCTAATAGAAACCAGCACATTTAAAAACTTGGTGGTGAGAACTATTCTGCTTACAACTGTATTGAACAAATAAATGGCTGTTTGAGAGGAAGTTAACACCTCAAATGAAGGTGTCAGGCGTGTTGTTATAATTATAAACATAAATGTAAACCTAATTCACTCTTCAGTCTTCCAAATCCTGATGCTTATTTGTTCTCTAATAAAACATTAGCCTGGGAATAGGGGGGAAAAAAAATGTTCAGAATATATGTACATATTTTTCAGTTTGGAGCTAATTATTCTTTTCCAATTGAATATGGAATTAATAAATAAAAAGAAAGAGATGGGGAGGGCAAAACATGTCATTTATTACTAATATAGCTGAGTAGTTGATGTGGCTTGTATCAATGGAGGAGAGTGTTTCCTAATATTGAACCCAGAATTAGACAGACTAATTTACCCAGTCTTAGGCGCTGTTGGGCAGGACAGGGCTCTCCCTTCACACTCAGCCAAAGAAGAGTAGAACCTTCACAGGAGAAGAGTAGAGCACATACTTCCTGTAGGCAGTTCGTTCTCAAAAAGAATAAAGGAAGGAGTAGATCCAAGCATGCCTGGTTTACTCCAGCCAAACTCATCAATCAGACAGCACTCAGTTCCCCGGGAAATGGATGAGCAAAGAGTCAGAGGAGGCTAAGAATGTTACATTATGCTTCTCCATATGGGAGAAAACAAAACAATGGGGAAGAAATACAATTCTTTAGTAATTCTATAAGACAGTCATTTACTTAGCCTGGGATACATGGCAGGGTGCAAATTCATATTCCCATTGCCTAGTATATATAATCCCTTAAACAGATAGAAGAAAAGTGTTCTATCAATTACCACTTAAAAACATGAAATTAGATTTCTCACAATTCAATAGTCAATTCCTAGAAATAGATAACAAGGGCATTTATGTTTGCACAGAATTTTACAACTATCTATTCTAGCAATAGACCAATAGTCAAGAGGGAAAGAAGAAGGGACAAATCAAATTCCAGGGAAAAGGATAATATTAGTGTGGCCTATTATGATAAAGAAGTTCTTAGGAAAACCAACTAGAAGTACTTAATTTTTCCCACAATACCCATACTAATAAGAAAGTTTACCTAAACTATACCCAAACCGAGCTGAGAATTATTCATATTGGCAATCTGGGTAGCAAACTATTTCCATGTCTAGTAATGTTGCTTCAAAATCACATTTCCCCACCCTATTAGCTACCAAAATTGCTCCTCTAACCGTAGATAAATTTCTCTAATTTTAAATCATTTAGACTTAAATTGGTCAAATCCTCTTTCTCACCTATATAGAGACAAAACTGAACTACAAGACTTTATCCAGAACAATATCAAACAGCATCTCTAGTCAAGAAGGTTCTCAGCATTATGAAAGGGGTTATCTTTTAATGAACACAAAAAGTTTTGTCTTTGATTGTTATTCCAGTGTTTCATATTTGTCTTTGGTTGTCAAAGATGTTTAGAGGAATTATTAAGTTCTAATTGTTTAACGTACCTTAATATAATTAATAAGAAATACTAGATTGCGATCTTCTAAAGGACAGATTGCTTTAAATTTACAACAATATAATATGCATGGTTTTAACAATGATAAGTACCATTATGGAAACCTCTATTGAATTGTGGCAACTAGAAAATTTGTTCCATGTACAAAGCAGGTTCATATCAGTCTAGAAACTTCTCTTTGCTATCAGTGAGTAACTATGAAAGAAGGTAGAATAGATGAGATAAAGATGGACAAGGACTGACATGTTATGATAGTTATTTTACAAACTTCTGTGGGGTCATTTCAATCTCAAAGTCACTGGCATTTATGGGTGACTTCATCTGCTTCATTTTCCCTTACACTCCATGAAAAAAATCTTCTTTAGGAAATAGAAAAAAAAGAAGTGTAATTTCTTCTAAGGCTCCAAGTGAGCCTACCCAAGAATAAGGTGCATTTGACAGTCTCACCTTCTCCCCTGAAAAACAGCTCAAAGGTAGAAAAAAAGCAAGAACACAGGTGAAGACAGCAAGGCATTTTGTTTCACCTCCTTGACTATAATCCCATATGTGGTACCAGAACATCCAGACTCTAATAGCAGTGACCAGTCTAGATCCTCATCTGGAAATTGTGAAAACTATTTTCCAGGCATTAGTTTCCCACCCAAAGTCACACATACTGCAGGAGGCAGAGCCAGCACTAGAAATGAGGATTCCTGACCCAAGTCCAATGGTCCTTCCTTTACCAAGCCTGGAGCAAGAGCTGAGGCTTAAATATTATAAGATCAGGGGTAAAAGGTAAAGTTATTCTGTAAACCCAACTAAGAGAAGAGATTTTCCAAAAAGAGTTCCTTACTTAGGATTTGCATGGAGGTCATTAGTTACCAGGAAATGCAAATAGTATGATTCAGTTTTTCTAGCCTCAATAAAACAGCTCTATATTTAAATCTTTTAGAACAAAATTCTTTCTCTGTTATAAGGCTATCAATGATCAAATGTGGGAAATTGGAGGCCAAGAGACAAAAATAGGAGGTAGAAGGCTATATTCCAACTACTTTGTACATTTTAAAGAAATTGATAGGATTAATGGGATGACTTAGTTTGATCAGAAAGTAACATGCTCTTCATGAATGTGTATTAATCCAAATAAGGCAATTCTGTCTTCTTACAACCATCTGTTGAAAATGAATCTTTATGAGTTGCCTTCTCAACACAGAGAGAAAACAGATGTACATTTAACCTATTAGCACAGCCTATTTTAAAGCTTGATAAGATGTCTAGGATGTCACATACACAAATTAAAAATAAATCTGTTTACCTTGTGCTTTTATAGTTTAATATTTCATGCAGAACAAAAGTCTATAAATAAAACTGTTTAACTTTCAAACCTGATACAGTCCAAGTCATCCTGCTTTCTGCACATTCACATCATCATTGGGCCTTTATTTTTAACACTTTAAAAGAATTAAAATTGATTTGGGCTTATGGAAAATGTCAGATTATTACCCTGCAATGACAGTGAACAGAAGGGTCCACAAAAGAGGAATAGAACTGGCAGAAGTGGAGACTCACTGACCTTTCTAAGCAATGGTTGAGAAGGATTAGCAGTGCAGGCATGGCACACTTTCAGTCTGAAGGGTTCCAGCTACTTAGTTACAGCAGGAGACATTAGGTTGTTCCCTATTAGTTGGGAAACACTGGAAGGTCTTTTCTTAAGAGTGGATATTAAAGTCTCTTTCCCTGAAAGCTAATAGAACTATCTTTCTAAAGTGGTCTGTCCTGTTTTCCAAAACAGTGTGTACATTCCTTCAGGGCAGGGCTAGATTTTATAGTGCTTTGCTTCCACTTTGTCCCGCAAATGCTTGGAGCCCACAGAGTGCTTGTCAATGGTGATAAGAAATGTGACTAACTGTCATCTTAATGTTTCTTCTAAAACAGACTTCCAGCCAAGATGGAGGCCTAGACACACACGCTGCATCACCCTCCACAGCTAAGAAGGAATACAACTACCTCAAAACTAGAGACAACCAGAAGTTCCAGAAAATCATGCTGCTTGGAAGTCCAACAAACAAAGATATAAAGAAGAATACTCATCCAGACAGGTAGGAGGGGTGGAGCCAGGGCAGAGAGGACACAGTGCAGTGGCAGCAGCAGGATGGCAGAAAGCTCAGTCACACATTTTTAAAAGTCGGGAGGGACACCTGGGGAGTGCTCCCAGAACCAGACCAGATTGTGTAGCTCATGGTTCTAGCACCAACGAAAATAGAGCCTCGTTGCTTTTACTGTGCAAACCAGTAGGGGTTGGGGCGAAGGAAGAAACTGCTGGTCTTTCAGCAGAGTCTGCTTGTTTAAAGGGACCCACAGTGCTAGAATATCCACAGACCCACACACTCTGGGAATGACAGCCAGGGCAACAGCTAGAAAGGCGTCAGTCCCATACAAAGTGGGAGAAGTGCCTGGAAAAGGGGAAATGCTGAGCAACTGGCATTGTTTCCTCTCAGAGCCCTCCCCAACATACAGCGCCACAACGTGGTGAAATAGGTCGCCCTGTACTGATGAATACCTAAGGCTCTGCCTCTTACAATGTAACAGGAGCAACAGCTCTACCTAAGACACAGAGTCAAACAAACACAGGAGCCTGTCAGAATGAGGAGACAGAGAAGTATGGCCCAAAAGAGGGAACGGATCAAGAGTCCAGTGGGAGAACTAAGTGACGAGGGGATAGTCAATCTAACAGATGCAGAGTTCAAAACACTGGTGATAAAGATGCTCACAGGCTTCACAGATATGCTTAAGTACAGCAAACATATAAGGGAAGAAGTGAAGCCTATGCTAAATGAAACAAAGGAAAATCCACACAAAACCAGTGGTGAAGGGAATGAAACCAGGGTTCAAGTCAATGATTTGGAACATAAAGAAGAAACAAACAGTCAACCAGTACAGAATGAGAAAACAAGAACTTTAAAAAGATGAGAGAGGCTTAGGAACCTCTGGGAAAACTTTAAACATGCCAACATCCGAACCATAGGGACATCAGAAGGAGAAGAGGAAGAGCAAGAAATTGAAAACTTATGTGAGAAAATAATAAAGGGAAACTCTCCAAATTTGGCAAAGGAAATAGACATACAAGTTCAGGAAGCACAGAGAGTCCCAAAAAGACTAGACCCAAAGAGGACCACACTAAGACACATTATAATTAAAATGACAAAGGTTGAAGATAAAGAGAGAATCTTAAAAGCAGCAAGAGAAAAGCAGAGAGTTTTCTACAAAGGGGTGCCTATAAGACTATCAGCTGATTTCTCAAAAGGAACTTTGCAGGGAAGAAGCGACTGGCAAGAAATAATCAAGGTGATGTAAAGCAAGGACTTACAACCAAGATTACTCTAACCAGAAAAGCTATCATTTAGAATCGAAGGGCAGATGAAGTGCTTCCCAGACAAGGTAAAGCTAAAGGAGTTCATCATCACCAAGCCATTATTATATGAAATGTCAAAGGGACTTACTTAAGAAAAAGGTCAAAATTATGAACATTAAAATGACAACAAACTCACAACTATCAATAACTGAATCTAAAAAATAAAAACAAAATCCAACTAAGCAAACCAGAATAGGAACAGAATCATAGGTATGGGGATCATTTGGAGGGTTATCAGCTGGGAGGGGGAAGGAGGGTAAATGGGGAAATGGTACAGGGATTAAGAAGCATAATTGTTTGGTACAAAATAGACAGGGGTAAGTTAAGAATAATATAGGGAAGGGTGAAGCCAAAGAACTTACATGCACAACCCATGGATATGAACTAAGGGGGGTGGGATTGCTGGAGGGAAGGGAGGTACTGTGCAGAGGGGAACAAAGGGAAAAAAATTGGGACTACTGTAACAACATAATCAATAAAATATACTTAAAAAAAATTCTTTCCAAAAACACTGGGCAGAGAGTGAGAGGACCCGCTTTCAATCTTTGGTTTTACTGTTTTGTAAGCCAGGTGGACATCTCGTTTCTGAGTGTCATAGTTTTCCTATCTGCACAGTTGATTCTCCCAATCTATGATGTATATGAACTGTCAAAATTCCATATGTAGGAGAATAAGACAGAACAAGAGTTTCATTAAGAAGCAATCTTACAGCAAGTCTATCTAGAAATCCTGAGTATCTCTTGGACATGAAAACCCCAGGGTTATAACCATGCTATTATTTTTCCCTCATCAAAGCCTCTTAAACTACATTTGTTTCAATTGAGTTTCCAGATATATTTTCCATATCTCTGTATATTCATTTATAATTGATCCTATAGATATCAGTTTATTCATGAAATGTCCTTATATGGGTGTATATTTAGAAAACATATTCTATCCTAGAGCATCCAGAGAAGAAACAGAATGGGACATATGACACGCCCATGGTTAGTTAGCATGTTAACAGAACTCTCCTTTTCTAAAAAGAAATGCTACAGAGAGCACTGGTTTTAAAGTTGGAAGATGTTAGATTGGAGGACTGCTTTTTACCTTTGAGAGTTACTTACTCTCTCTGTGGCTCAGGCTCCTCATCCATTATCTATTAAGATTATCTTCAGATGATGGGATTGATGGGATTATCCCTTCCACCTCCAAGTTGGGCTAAGGTCACTCACATGAGGTAGTGTATATAAACACTACCTGTTTATAAAGCTCTGTATAAAATTTAAACTAATGATTAAAGAAGGACAATGTAACCAAAGTCTTCTTCACTTTTTTCCTTCCAAAGTTTCTAAATGTTGTTATTTTGATTATTTTGCTTTGATAGATGGGTATAGGTTAAGTAATTGTAATCTTAAAGACAGGAAAACAGATGAAGAGTTGAAAATAACTGTCACAAAAAAAATACAAACTGTCTGCCATGTTCACAGCACCACCCACCCTCTCCAGCTGAAAAGCACATAATTTATAATTCAGGGTTTATTGTTATAAGTGTCTACACACGTGAAAAACTACTTGTTCCTATAGATCTATTGAATTCCAGCTACTATTATACTATAATACCCAAAGCTACATTGCTTTAAGTCACCTGGAAAACAGTATGCTTTTTTATCAGTAATGATATGTGTTATAGAGGGTGTTTATAAGCAATTATCCCCTAATTATTTATATTGCATTATCCACTTTGTAATCTTTCCCTGGAAAACTTTAAATACCAAAACTAGCTTTCCTATATCATTCCCCTACAATGTGTGAAGCTAGTTCTCTCTACCCACACCTATTTTCAGGTGTATATTTTAGAAATGAAAACCCATTTAATATTATCTTAAGTGAAACTAAATTATGATGGTAAGTCTGCTGCCAAAATACAGTCAAGATGCCTTCCAAAGGCAAATATAAATGATTTGAGGTCATTATTTTTACTTACTTTTCTACTTCTCGCCAGGAAAATTATCTATTTTATTCTTTGGCTCAGATGTTCCTTAATTTGCCTTCTTTTCTGCTACTTGAAATCTGCACTGTTTGGTCAGATTAATGCCATGATGATGTCAAATTTGAAATGAATTGAGAATAGTCACCAAAGGAACACGTTTTTTAAAAAATAAAGAATCTCAGGTCCTTTTCCTAGATATGCTTATCACTGGGAATACACATTTGAAGGAGCACTACATTTGTTCCTGTGTGTGATACATTTGGAAAACCACTAGTCTCAGGCAAATCAAGATGAACCCACACTTGAGTCCCTACATTGGATTGTTCACTTGGTCTTTGTCTTAGCCCTCTGACTTTGGGAGCTTTTAGTGTCTGGAACCAGCCAGTGAGGACCTTTCAGCTCAAAGCATCTCAAGCAATCCAACTGCACTTTATTTTGGATCTTATTTTAGTCCTGGATATAAATATTGCAAGGCCAGAAAATTGCCCAAGTTAAGATAAAAAGACACAAAAAGAGCACCTCTAAATGTGACCTACTTTAAGCAGGGTCTTTATTTTTGAAAACCTGTTTACCTACTTCAGCTTCTGAACTCTCCTGGGGCAATTTTCTTTTCGAAGTATTCAATCAGATTTTCATACCAATTAGGATAATTATCAGCACAATTTAAACAGATTTCTTAATTATAGCTACAAATATCTTTCTCAGGAAACAAACCTCAGAGCTTTTAACAAAAAGAGTTTTTCATAAATAGTAGGTGAGCACCAATTTCCATACCTCACATCAGTGAAAACATAGTATTTTTCCTAGCATCCATTTTCAGGTCATAAAGAAACCCTTTATCCTAGCTGTTAAAACGGTTGACTCTGACATACATTTTTCGTGTCTAATATTTGTGTATACATCACTTCACACTGACACTAGCTAGAAAATAACATCTCTGACTAACATTAATTAAGAAGCAAATATGAAGCTGCCTTGGATTTCCTTTAATGCTCAGCCTGAAGTGCCTCATTTTTATTTCTTTTAAGGACAGACTGCCTAAGAGGCAAGAAGGACTTGTGCTGATCACCCTGTGACAACTTCTCTCTGCATCGGATATAAAGCACACTATGCACTCACTCATGTGTGACATGGATTCACACACGGTAGGGTGGGCTTGAACAAACTCTTCAAGGAGGAGTTCAGATGGCTTAAGTTCAGGGAAAGGCCTGAAGCCCCTTGGGCACAGGCCAAGTGATCTACGGTCTGAGATATGCCAGCTACACAGGGAAGGAACATTGCATAATTCATCACCGCCTTTTTTGTTTGTTTGTTTTAAGCCAAAATACATTTTTCCATGACTCTCCCCTTTTATTTAGAAATCTAAGTGTATGTCGAGGAAAATATAACCACACAGCTCAACTGTCTCAAATGTAATCTTCAGGGGAGTTATTTGAATAATAGCATTCAATTTAATTAGCACTTCTACATCCACGGGGTGCTTAGAAAGCATCAAACAGATATGCATGACACAGAAAAGACATTACTTTGTGAACAGATGTCAACAGAGACTTGTCATCTCTATTTATGTCAAAGTTAATAATTGAAATCAACATATAAAGAAAACATAAAATTTTTTTCAAAAAGAATTATAGAATGGTAAGAGCTAGAAGGAACCTTAGGAATAAACGACACATCATTCCTACTTTATAGAGGAGGAACTACAACCAAAAGAGGTAAAATGATACCGAAGAAATCTGTGGTAGTAGAACCCAAGCATTCTAACTCCTAACATGAATTCCACTTTACTTCTCACTGCTCCTAACAAATGGAAGCTTTATGTGTGAGGGGGAGGCAGGGCAGTAATATAATCCTCCTTTCTTCCGAAGCTTTACATGTTTTCTATATGTAGTCTAATGTGGTAGATAATGGAAACACTTCAGACTTCAGAGTCAATCAGGGCTGGGTGGGATCGCAAGCCTCTTTAGGCACTTACTATTGGACCATCAGTCATTACAATTACACAGGCATTGTAGAAATAGGATAAAGCTGGAATCTGAAACTCCAGTATGTAAAGAGTACAAATGAATAAGGTAAGACAGAGGAGATGATAGTGAACCAGAGTACACATGCATTTTTGGCATGTGTTGTCATCAGGTTATGTCAACCCAGGGCTTCCAGATTGTCCTATATTACAGGAAATCCAAAAGTCCAAAACATTTTATGACATCTAAGTTTTAAATGGTAGCAACTCATTCAAAATTTTAAAACACCGTGAGCCAAATAAAACATATCTACAAGCTATGTTTAGAATGTGAGCTGCCAGATCAGAAACAATTATAGTTTTAAAAGGAAAAACTGTTGTTTCCACTTAACATAGGAGTATATAATTCAAAAATTCAAAGTTTAAAAGCCTAAATTAATAGAAAATTACTACTACTATCATTGATAAATTAATGCACTAATATAAAGTGGCTTAAGGAATTGTGCTAAATGTAATTGGGGATATAAAGATGAGTATGATAGAATTTATAATTTTACTCTTTAGTGCAGAGAATAGGAAATTAACAGAAACATTGAAAATAGAGGAAGAATATAAGGTCGTTAGAGGGTAGGTATAAGGTTTCCAAAAAAGGAAAACTTATATTTGGATTGAAAACTCAAATAGACTTTTGGAAAAGTAAGTGAACTGGGAGGCAGTGGAGACCAAGTTGTTCAGTCAATCAGTAGATGACAAATACATATTGAACATCTCTCAGACACAGCCTGAGTGTATGGATTACAGTAATGAATAAGGCACACTGATCTCAAAAAGCTTACATGTTAGTGTGAAGTGACAATACAAGAAAAAGAAAACCAAGAAAATGTTATTCAAGTAATGGAAAGTACTAAAAAGAAAGTCATCAAGGGTCAGGATAGACCACCCTCATTATTTACAGAGACGGCATTATTCACTTTTTGTATCCAAATATAAACTCAGGGGCCTCAAAAAGCCCAACACACATCTGACAACAGGTTGTGCTTGTCTTCTTAAAATTCCATAACTGTCACCACTAAAAAAAATCTACCACCTCAACCATACTGTTGCTATTTTTCCACCACACATACAGTAATGAGATAAAGAGAAACTGGGGCCTATGTGGGGAAAAGGGAGAATATCTCTAGAGAAGTCACATTTAAGTAAGTAAGCCAGGAATGAGTCATTCTGAAGAATGCTCTCTGCTGAAAGAACAGTGAGAACTAAGCGTGAGAAGGGAATGGGCTGGCCATCGTTCAAGAACAGTAAGAAGGCGAGCGTGGCAGGAATAGGGAACGAGATGTACAGGAGTCCCTCGCTATATTGCAGTTCACTTATTGCGGCCTCACTGTATCACGGGATTTTTTAAAATATTATATTTAATTATTTATCGCAGATTTTTCGCTATATTGCAGGATTTTGCAGTACTGTATACATATGTTGTTAAAGTTACGTAGGTTTAAAAGTGTAGAATAAATGTAAGGTTCCTACTTTGCAGGGGGGTCTGGAATGTAACGCCCACAATTAGTGAGGGAATACTGTTTTATAGTACAGAAAAGCTGAGGTCAGGGAGGTAGGCAGTGGCAAGTCTTGTGGTCTTTTAGGCTATGTTAAGAAGTGTTCTTTTCTTCTGGATGCAAAGTGAAATCATTGGAAGGTTTTAAACAGGAAGGAATATGATCTAATGTAGGCCTTAGAAAGGCCAGTTGACTTGATCTTTGAAAAATGCAGAGTGGAAGCAAGGAGTAAGCATGGAGCTGGAGTGCCAGTTGGCAGGCTGTTTTAGCATTTAATACCCTGGCCCATGTTTCAGGATATAGATCATCTCTCTTGCCAGTAAACTGTGTTTCTTATCTGTTATGTAAAAGAGGTTATAGCCAGCACCATATCTTATCCCATGACTAAGTCAATTCAATGATCCTTTTGATGGACTGTGTCATGATAATATTGGCAAAACTATATTTTCATATTGATTAGCATCTGATGGCATAACTGTGAAGGGTTTTGGGTATACCATGTGACACCCTAACCCATGCTATGAACTTTGGTTTTCTCCTTTGTTAATAATATTGTCTAAAATGCATAGCAATTCACATTATACTACAGCTAAGTTTTCACTGTTCTTTTTGTAATGCTAATTACATTTTCCTCCAAGGAAATATCAATATTTAACTTTTAAACTGAAAATTGGAGAACCATAATACAGCAAATTTTCTTTCCCTAATAGATAATGATTTTTCAACAGAATAATTCCACTTCAAATGTAGCCACTTAAATAATTACAGATATATTTCTGAGATTTAAAAAAGTATTAAGATACAAAATAAAAGTAAAGTAAATAAATCTGAAAATCAAGAAAAAATAAAAGATTTTTCTGGGGTTAGATATTTCTGTATCTATCTAGCTACCTAGCTAGACAGAGAACCAGAGAAATGGAGGGCCAGAGAAAACTTATCTAAGACAAAATTTATATCTAAATAGATCAATAATTAAGGACATTGATATGGTACTCAAAAATTTCTTTCTACTGAACAAAATAGCTTCATAGTCTAATTTTACCAAATTTCCAATATATGATCTCTCTCATACATAAAATGTTCCTTAAGAAAAATTATACAACTTAAATTATAAATCAACTTAATCTTGATAATATAACTAGAAGAAAGTGAAAGAAAATATGAAATGAATACATTTGTATAATATCTTAAATAAAATGTTAGAAAATTAGAATCTAAAGTAATTTCATCAATAAAAATTTATTGTTACTATAGGGAATTTATCTAAGAATGACAGGATAATTTCACATTTCAAAATTTGTCAACATACTTTGCTGCATTAATAGATTAAATGAGGAAAAAAAACATATGGGCTATGTCAACAAATGCTAAGAGAAAAAGGAAGCATTTGAAAAATTTAACTCCTGTACATTATACCTTAAAACTACTAGAAAACTAGGAATAGAATGGTGTTTCTTAAACTTAGTAATGATTAACTGCTAAAGCCATATAACAAACATCATATATGTGGTGGTACTTTAGATATGTTCTCATTAAGTTCAGGAATATATTAAGGCTGACCTAACTATGAAACATTGTACTGAAGGGCATAGCCAAAATGTAAAGTAAGAAAGGGGGAAAAAATAGAAGTCCCAGAAAGAATAGCTTTTGTCGCAAGTAACAGAAAATCCAAAGAATAAAGATAGTAGTTTTGTTTTGTTTTGTTTTTAATTATTCCCCTTTTGTAAACCTCAGTGGCTTGATTCTGAATCACCAGGGATTCAGAATCTCTTTCTTATTGTTCTTATTGTTCTGCCATCCTCAACATGGAGTTTTCACTGCATGGTCCAAGATGAATGCAGTGAAGGGGTGGTAAGACACTTTATTTTCTGTTTAAATATACTTCTCTGAAGTTGCATATATATATTTTATTATACCCCATGATTAAGACTTAATATTATGACTACACTAAAATATAAGAGCCTGAGAAATGTAGGCTTTATCCTGTATAGGCTTATGCCCAGGTAAAATGCAGGGCAGTCTTTAAAGGAAAATAAAAAATGATATTAGAGGACAAATACTGGTCTCTATGACAGAATACTTTAAATATTGTTATTATTTAGATTCTCTTCCAAAGAATCTTCACAAAAGCAAAAATTATGACAATCAATAAGAGAGTAATTTAGTAAGGTTTCTAAACACAAGATCAATACTCAAAAATTAATAGTGTCAGGAAATAAATAGAATGTACCAATGTTAGTTGAAAATATTCTATTTTTCTTCACAAAGAATTGAGAAGTTCTAAGGAAATGAGAGCTACTGTCGGTATTAGCCCAAGAAAAAGCCACATCTGGCTCCCATCCATCTACTTCTGGGCTCCTGGGTCTTAAGGGAGTACACACAATTAGTGCAGTCACCAAGAATGACACCCCCTCCAGGACACAAGGCTTCCCCATAACTAGAAAACAAATGGAAATAGTCTTGGCTGTCAACAGGAAAGAAGAACCAACCAACCATCAGATCTTTGACTACAATACTGCTGTGAAAAAAAGTACAATAGAGAGGTGATCAGTCAAGTTCCAGTTTGATTGTGCTAAGGGTAGTCCTCTAGCTTATGACCTTGGAGAAGCTGCCCATATCCCAATTATGTCCTCATTCTTAAATCTACCAATAAGGGCTTGTTGGTAATTCCATCTCTTGTCACCACAATTTCCAATTAACCCAAGAAATTGAGATACTTGCTTTATTTGTTATCTATCTATCATCCCCTTTTATGTCATACCCCAGTCCTTCTCTGCCTTCCCATATACAACCATTTATGTGAAATATATACACACATATATCTTTTATATGAATATATTCATACTATATTTGCTATTTTATGCGCATGTGTTTTAATGTATGTAAATGGTATTAAGAAAATCAATAGTGCTTGTTTATCCCAGAAATATCTGGTTAGGAAAAAGCAAAAATAAAAAGATCCCATTTACAAAAGCAAAATTTATTTAGTCTATAAAAAATGCTAACAAGAATGTGTGAGACCGATTTGGATAAAATGATGAAACTCTTTGAAAGTCATAAAGACCTGAGTGTCTGGAAGAACTCAGCATAGTGAAAATACCTTCTCTCAAAGATGATCGAAAATTTAATGCAACTACCAATAAAATTGCAATGACATTTTCATAGAACACACTGATTATCAACTTCATATATAAAGTAAAAATATAGCTAAAACAATTCTGAAAAGGAAGGGTTCTTGTCTACTAAATTTGAAGCCATACTACTTAAGGTTGTGCAATGTTGATGTTATAATTGTCAAATAAATCAATGGACTAAAAGAGAGAGCCCAGAAATTGACCCATAAATCTAGAACATGGTGCTTTATATGGGGTACATGAACTGGTGGAGAATAGATAGAGCTTCTAATAAATTATGTTAGCAAAAGCAACCCTCCTACTCTCCATCTATGAGTCTGTCCCCATTTTCCTTGTTAGTTCAGTTTGTTCATTAGATTCCACATATGAGTGAAATCATTTGTTATTTGTCTTTCTCTGCCTGGCTTATTTCACTCAGCATAATGTTCTCCAAGTCCACCAATGCTGTCTCCTTTTTTACAGCCAATGAGTATTCCATTGCAGGGAGTTTAGGGGGGTGAAGGGATTGAGCAAAAAGGAAAAAGGATTCAAGGACATGGACAACAGTGTGGTGATTGCTGGGAAGAGGGAGGTATAAAGGAATTAAATGGTAATAGGAAAAAAAAGAGTAAAGATTAAATTTGTTAAAAAAGAAGTAACCCTCCTTAGAAAAAAAAGATTTACTATTTCACAACATAAACAAAAATAAGTCTCAGGTACATTAAATATCTAAATGTGAGAAGTTCCAAAAATTTTGGAAAATATATATATGACAGAATTAAGCAGAACATACTAAGAACATTTAACTTTAAATTGTAAATAAATATCTTTAGTTTTAATTATAAAGTTAAAATATTACCCAGAGTAAAAGATTTTTGCAATGTATTATCCATCAAAGAAGTAATATCCTGACTAGATAATGAATTTCAGGTAATCAATGAGAAAAACAAAAACAAAAACAATTAAGTGGGTAAAATATAAGAACAAACCAGTAACTCAAAATACAAAGGTGAAAATATGCTAATTCTCTCTTTGTATTAGAAAAAATACTAATTAAAATAACAGTAATCTCTTTCTTCCATCACACTAGCAAAGCTTTTTAATCTAATGAAGTATTGGAAAGAATTTAGAGGAAATGCTACTCTCCAATTTGACCATAGGGAATAAAAATGGTTAAAGCCATCTTGGCATGCAGTCAACAGTATCTAGGGAAAATACAAATATACCACATAACTCATATCCTAGTGATAACAATCTTAGAAGCGTAACCTCAAGGAACTCTTATAGAAGTGCACACACATGAAAAATATTTTTTATTAAAGCAATACTTGTAATTGGGGGTAAAAAAAGACTAGGAACAATCTTCATGTCTAAAACCAATACATAAATATACAAGATAAAATGTTATACAGCTATTAAAACAAACTAATCTAGTATATACTTATGTAAATTAGAAAACAAATATACATAAATATATGATACTATTTATGTATATATAGGAATTATGTGTTATATCCATTATGTATATGTATAGCTGCTATGGATACACATTTGAATGAGAAGTATAAATGGAAAAGATACTAAGTTTCTGACAATAGTTACCTCTGAGATTAGAAAAAGAGAATGAAATTGAGAGGTTGAGGGTAGAATTGAGGTAAACTTTATCTGTATTTACTCTCTCCCCCACCCTCTCTCTCTCTGAGATATATATTTATATATTCTCATATTTTAATATATATATATATATATACTTATTTATATATATGACAAGGTCTGTGCAAAAAAAAGTCCAGCCATTGTTAATATAATGAGAATGGTTTGTGTGACATTGATGTAACCTGACAGCCAAGGAGAGTGGACTGGAATGCGCTAGATGAACAATGATGACTTCACTGTACTAGTGAGTGGGGCAGTAAATGCCATTAACTGAACATGGGTACTGTGTGGCCATTGCATTCAAAATTACTGAGCAAGTAGAAAAATGAATCTGTATCAAATTTTACATTAAGCCTGCCCTGGCTTGTGTGGCTCAGTGGATTGAATACTGGCCTGTGAACCAAAGCATCACAAGTTTGATTCCCAGTCATGGCACACAACTGGGTTGTGAGCCAGGTCCCCAATTGGGGACATGTGAGAGGCAACCACACATTGATGTTTCTCTCCCTCTCTTTCTCCCTCCCTTCCCCTCTTTCTAAAAATAAATAAATAAAACATTTTTTAAAAAATTTATGTTAAGCTTGAACATTCCTCTGTGGAAACCATTCAGATGATTCAGAAGGCCACAGCTATGGGAAAATGGTGACTGGCAGCTTCATCACAACAACATGC
This sequence comes from Furipterus horrens, assembly GCF_987537825.1. NCBI lineage: Eukaryota > Metazoa > Chordata > Mammalia > Chiroptera > Furipteridae > Furipterus > Furipterus horrens. The sequence continues at coordinate 149,954,379 of NW_028327171.1, read as the reverse complement.
TCGGCACTCATGCATCACATCTCATGAAGACTTTTTTGACAAAACATCAAATCACCCAGGTGACTCAGCCCCCCTACAACCAAGATTTGGCACCCTGCAATGTCTGGGTTTTCCCAAGACTAAAATCACCTTTGAAAGAGATTTCTGACCGTTGAAGAGAAATAGGAAAATATAACAAAGCAGCTGATGGCTATTAAGAAAACTCGTGAGGTCTCAAGGTGCCTGTATTAAAGAGGATTGATGGGTTATTGTTCTATGTACAATGTTTCTTTTATCTTTTTTCTTCTTCAATAAATGTCTCTATTTTTCAAATTGTGTGGCTGAATACTTTCTGGACACATCTCACATGTGAAAATATGAGATGATATTAACAGGAGTTATTCTAAATGAAAATGTATTTTCACTAGAATCTCCTTTGTATTTACTTTTTTGTAGTTCAAAAGATAAGACAAGAAGTAGCCAGGTAGGTCAATTTTAAAGAATTTACTTATTATTGAGAAGAAACTCATTGTTATATTTTACAAATCATCTTTATTTTTGGGTCCCAAATGGGTTGAGACCAAAAAAAAAAAAAAAGAAATAGTACATTACATTTGAGATAACAGAGGGAAGGGAATAGTGTCTTAAAAGTGCAAAAAAACAGATCCCTTCTCCAGCAATAAAACCATGACAGCTGATAAGTAACCAGTGAATGCTCTGATGTTCCCTGGATATGGTCGCCCTTGAAGGTCCCTTTCTACCTCTGACAAGCCCATAAAAAGAGAAATCTTAAATTCAATGTGTGCAAAACACACTATGTTTTCCAATGCAAGTACACTGATACTCTTTCCATGAGACAATGGCCTTGAAGAAACTGGGTAAACATGCGTGAGCATGCAATTAAATAACACTACTCTCCTCACTGAAGTCAGTCACCAACGTAAGAGTCACACAAACAACAAAGTGACTGATTGTGTTCCAAGAGTGATTTAATAATAAACCCATACATGCATATAATCATGAATAGAAAGAACATTTCCCTAAAGTAGTGTTCCCTGGAACACTGATCTTAAAAAGATGCATCACAGAGGGGAAAATTGCAGTGGTCAATTAAGTTCGGGAAATGCTAATTCTAAATCTGAATGAATATTTTAGCATTTTAAGGTTCTGAGAAGTCTTACAGATGAAAAAATTGTTTATTTTAACTCATAAATCCTCATATTTATTTAAACAGCAATTTCCTTTTTAGAAGTAATGGATGGCTCTATGACTGACATGTGAAACAAGTATACTGTGGAGCTCAGTGTGAATAAGGTTGATGTACTTTTGGATGTATATAATTTAGAATATACACAATAAGCAACATAGGCTTAGCCATCCCTGCTGCCCACTGTGACCAGGACATGGCAGCCCACTAGGGTGGGGCAGGATGAATAGTGAACAGGTTTAGAGGGATACAAATAAAAATTTTTCCTCTGCCTCTCACAGTGCCTTCTCTGCAAAAGCCCAGCTTATCTCAAATTCTTCCCAATATGGTTCTCAGGTGTCTCTGTACCTCATGAACCTGTCCCTTTAGCTGTTGCCCTGGTGTTTTTGACTTTTCTGTTTTCTTCACCTTCAGGTCCAGCAAAATATAGTGATGTTTCCTGTATCTGCTGCTACCCAAACCGATAGTTATACTGCCTGGAAATGCTGCTGCTCCTGCTGCTGCTGTCACCAAACTAGTAAACTGCCTCTGCTGTTGACACCTAGGACTGCCATAGCAAGACAGCTGAGAGTATCAGGTGCACAAATGGCCCGGCTGCCAGTCACTGCCAAAGCTATAGCCATGCCTTGCCCATCACTAGCACCCAGCAATGCACTCAGCACTCACAAAACCTCAGTCGTGTTTTCTTTTATCCCTGTTACCTCCCAGGCCTCAGAGCCCCTGGAATAGGGCCAGAACACAGTCTGCAGGACAGATCCAGGGCTGGCCTCAAAATCAGTATGTGCACATTATATTTTTCTTCCTTAGAAGGTCTCATTAATTTTTCAAGCGAAGCCAAAACCTAAGACAAAATGCTAATCCATCTTGTTTATTAGTCACTTTTGGAAGGGACACTGTGAAATGAATGATCTTATAATCGTAAGTAAAAATGTTCTTACAACTTTCTGCATCTTTTTGTTATCCTAAAAACTTCATTTTTTTTTCTACTTTCTCTGGAAACAAGAGCAAAGATTACTGAAGCAATAGAAAAATTAGGTGTTTTCTGGGTGTGAAAGTGTGAATGCTTTAAAGGTTCTTCTTGAACTGGGTAAAGTGGTTATTTGAGATTCTGATCAATCCCCCTTATCCTTAGCTCCACCTCCTCCAAACGAATACTTTCTGGCTCTAAGGCCTCCAAATCTGGCCTTACTCCACAGCCCCAGCCTTATTTCTCTCTGCTACAGAGCAATCATGCATTTACACATTGAACAATATTTATTGATTACCTACTCCATGATAATTAGGCACAGGGCTGGTCCAGGAGTGAATAAGACACAGTTCCTGTTCTCAGAGAGCTTTCATAGAGATTTCTCTTTTGCTGTGTGAGTTTCCTTAGGGCTTTATGAGAAAAATGATATTCAATTCACCTGCTACGCTTTTGTTCATTTTCTTCCCTCAGCATGTGATGTCCTTTGTCATTCTAATTTAAACACTGCTTAAATAAGGTACATTTAGGGTTGCCAGATAAAATGCAGGACAATCAGTCACATCTGAATTTCAGGTAAGTGACAAAGAAGTTTAGTATAAGTATGTCACAATTATTGCATTCTGTTTATAATACTGCTTGGGACATACTTATACTAAAAGAATAAGTCTATATGAGGATGGGGTGAGATGCCAAGAAGATAAAGATGTTATCCTTGTACTCTAAGAATTTATTGTATCAAGAAATCACACAAGTTAATGGATAGAAAGATATTTGGAGAAATAAAATAACCTGGGCTCAAGTAGGGTTCTTTAAAATATGAGTTCTATTATTTTTAACAAATCACATCACTCATATCATCTGAAAAATAGGGATGCAAGGTTCTGGAGCCAGCATCTTTTTTTTTTTACTCTATGTCCAGTAGCAAAGAATGTTGGTAGCTTGAATTAGGTTATGGTTAAAGCATCTACACCATGGAATTAGGCAAGTGCTAAAAATCAGAGCTTTATTTTTCTCCAAAAACCTGTTGCTCAACATTTATTAATACACCACAGGTGGGTAATCAAAATGCTTCGTTATATGCCCTTAGAGGTTGTTGATAAAAATATGTATATGTGTATATTTACATTATATACTTCATATAAACATATATGAATTATAAATTTATAAATATACATCAACATATAAATATACATAGATACTAGATATTATTACAAGCCAGCAGAGATGTGAGTGCCTCACATTTGCAGACAACAAAACATTTACATCCTTAAATATTTAAGATCAAATGAAATGAAGGTGAGCAAAGAGATACTCACTTCCAGTGGAGCTGAAATAATGAGACTGATAATCCTACAAGAGCCATAAACCTCCCTGGGTTACATTTAAGAAGAGCAAACCTTTGTTTCTTCCAAAAAAATTTTGCCAAGAATGATTGTTTAAAAGTTGCCAGATTGACACAATAGGCTTCTCTGCAAAGCACAAACTAAAAATTCATTTCCATGAACAGCTGACAGAATGTTGTAATTACACCTCTTATTGTCTCTGGTCTGATAAGAAGGAAATGCTTTCCTAATTGTCACTCACTGCAGCTCTGTGGACAAGAGCCACAGCAATTCATGGCATATGCTTCTTAACGGGAAATCCAAATGCTAGGTTCTGCCATCTTTTGTAGAGTATGGAGGATTTTTGTTGTTTTGTTTCTGTTTTTGTTTAGGAGGTTAAACTCATCTATTATTTCCAGTTCATTGAACTTTTGATTTGAAGAATTACTGGGATATGAGGACATATTTTGAGAACCCACCTGATCCTTTCAAATAATATCTTCTGAATTTTCCATTTATTGTTCACATTATTAATTATGCTTATAGTGTTTGAGGGTCATAGAATTATAACTTACATACTGTACCACCTTTTATATTACTTTCAACTGCCTTCAGAAAGATTTATGAAACTCAACTCTATCCCTAATCATTCTTACAATTTAGACTCCAGATTTGTTTCATACTGTGTGGGAAAACATCGAGAGAATCAAATACTCAATATATACTTAAGTACCCACTTCATAATATGTATTTTGTAAAATGATAAAAGGAAACTAAGAAATAACAAATATTATACCTGCTGTATAAAAACCAGTAACTTAGATAATTTATTAAATAAGCAGAGAACACCAAACATCAAATATTAGAGTTATACCTAATTTACCCTTATCTTTGGATGGTACAGTATTCTACATGAGGTAAAATATTCAGCCATTAAAATCTTTCTCCTTTAAGTATAATTATGGTAATTATAAGATTTTAACAAAATCTTTCTAAAATGCATTCTTTATTTCTCTACCTCTTATAAACAGAATATGCAATAACAAAGCAACCTTTTTCTCAGTGATTCAGGTTTATCACAATATCTATATTGAATATGTCTATAACAGTGAGACTCTAGAGCACATTTGAGTTATGTGTAGCTCAAGCCCCTACATAGCCTAAAGTATAAGACTCCTTGAGTTTTTGCACTTGTTTTAATCATCTTTCAATCTATTTGTTATTGTCAAAATGCAACATAAAAACACTAAAGTGATTATAGAGTGCAAGAAATTACAGGCCAGCATCCCTAAGAAACATAGGTGCAAAAATCCAACAAAATATTACAAAATCAAATTTAACAATATATTAGAAGGATCATACACTATGATTAAGTGGGATTTATTCCACAAATGCAAGGATGTTTCAATATTTACATATCATTTAATGTTATATACTGCATTAACAAAATAAAGCGTAAAAATCATATTATTATCTCATTAAACCACTTTGAGTTTCTTTTTGTATATGATATAAGATGGCCCAGTTTTGTTCTATTGCATGTGGTTATCCAATTTTCCTATCACTATTTATTGAAGAGACTGTCCTTTTTGCATTGTATACTCATATACATTTATATATACCTAACTTGGCCACTTATCAGAAATGAAAATTTCAAATTCATCACTCTCAACCTACTAAGAATATACAATGGGGAAAGGATAGCTTTTTCAATACATGAGGCTGGGAAAATTGGACAGGCAAATGCAAAAGAATGCACTTTTTTTTAATTTAAAATGAAAAAGTTTAAAAAGATGCTTTCCAAATCTTTTTCCAGTTCTAAGAGCCTATATCACAGATAGTCGATTTAACATTGATCCAAAAACATGAAGATTGCGCCAAAAAAGAAAATTACAGACCAGTCTCACTATGGTTATGAGTGCAAAAATATTAAAAATATGTTAGCCAAGATTACAACAGAACATAAAAATAACACATCATGCCTAAGTGGGTTTATTCTAAGGTTCTAGAGTGTCTGCTAATATAGTTCTATTATTAGAGCTAAGGAGAAAAATTAAATGACCAACTCCATAGATTCAGAAAAATCAACCAATTTCAAGACTCATTCATTACTCTAATACTCAAAAAATATGAGTTGATGGGGGTTTGCTTAACATGATAAAGCAATATCATATTTTAAGGAGAAATACTAGAGGCTTTTCTATTAAAAATAAAAACAAGTAAAAATATCCTCTCTTTATTCATAATTGTTTAATACTTTGTTGGTGGTATATATAATAACAGAAAACAAGAGAAAGCAACTACAAGCATAGGAATTGAAAACAAAGTAGTAACACCTCTTTATTTGTATACAGGAACCCCCTGTATAACACAGTACTTCTATTAACACAGTTTTACTCTAACACGATATGATGGTAGAAGATATCCAGGAATTGCTGGTAGGAGAAGAAACTGATGAAGCAATTTTAATGGAAATGACATCTGGAATGTGCCAAGATAACTTAGGGGATGATAGCACTAATGAAAATGAAGAAGTTAAACAGTTTACTCTAAAAAGCATAAAGAAAGGCCTAGGCTTAGCTGAACAGAGTCATATTTCTTAAATGAAGATCTTTGCACTGAAGGGAGCAAAAATTTAAGAGAGAACTTAAAAAGTGCTTAGCACCAGATAACGAAATTATAAAGATCTCTCATCTAAAAGCAAACAATCTAAAATAACAGATTTTTTGCAAAAAATAGAGCATAAAAATCAAGATAACACAAAGAAAGCTCAGAGGATGAGGCTATCTTGTCAAAAAGAAAATGCATTTGGTTAATGGAGCTTAGTAGTGATGATGAAGAAAGCACTACTTAATTCATATTAATATGTAATACTTTTGATGAAAATTGCTGTAATAAAGATATTTATCTTAATTATAAAAATATAATAGTATGTTTTTTTTTTAATTTTTGGAACCTAACTCCCCTTTTTGTACTAGTTCTTTGTTTCATTTAACATGGATTCGCATAACACGGTATTTGTTAGGAACATATCAACTGTATTATATGGGGGTCACCTGTATAATAATTATAGATCTGGCAAATCCCCAAAACTGTTGGAAAATTACCACAAACATAAGGGAATTTAGACAATAGGTGGTGATAAAAATCAAACATACAAAAAAATCAATAGCATTCATTTATATACTTGCAACTTAGAAAATGTAACAGAAAAAAAAGGTTTTATTTACAAAAGCAGGAAAGAAGAGAAAGAGACCAGACTTAGGCATAAAATTTTGCAAGAAACAAAACCCTGTAAACTATAAAACATTTCTGAAAAATAAAAAACTAGACTTGAACAGTAAAAATACATACAGCATTCTTTTACAGGAAGACCCAACATTAGGTGAAATTTTTCCCTAAGTTAATTTCTAAATAGAACAATTCCAATAAAAATGCCATTTTTCCTGGAGCTAGACAGTTGTTTTTAAAGTACATCAGGAGAAATAAAAACAAGCAAGATTAGTCAGAATAACCCTGAAAAATAACAAAGAAGGAGGCCGAACAAAACCAGATACTAAAATAGATCACAAAGCCTCAATTTTTAAATTGGTGTATTACTGATGTTTGACTAGAAATAAAACAAAATCTAGACACAGATTTAATTGCATGTAGAAATTTAGAGTATAAGGAAAAGGAGCTAAAAAATAAGTAAAAATAATGATAGACTTTTTAAAAAGTCTGTTGTGATACGTAGAGCTATAAGTATAAAATTTGATACATTCTTCAACAATACATTATAAATCTCACGAGAGACTTCAAATGTAAAAGATTATAAGAGCACACAAGAAAGTATGGGAGACTAGCTTTATTACCTAAGGTAATAAAGAGAACATTTCCCTAACTATGACCTAATATCCAGTCATGTAATTAAAAGATCAATAAATGCCATAAAAATATTTTTATGGCACAAAAGATTCAACAAACTAAGACAGGTAAAAAGACAAATTATATACCAGGAAAATAAATTTGCAAATTATATCATAAAAGTTTAGTCTCCTAATTGTAGAGAAAGCCTCTAAATGATAAAAAAGAAGAAAAAAACTGAACCCTAAAGGAAAAAAATAATGGGCTAGAGATATGAAAAGACAGTTCACCCAAAGAGAAATTCCCATGACTCTTACTCATTTGAAAAAATAATCTCTCATAATGAGAATAGAACTTTAAAACTCAATGACACAATTTCAGAAAAAATTCAAAAGTTGCCAACATATACTGTTATCAAGGCTATGAGGAAACATTGCTGATAGGAATGCAAAATACATCATCAAGTCCTCTGGAAAGGAATTTGACACTATTGATCAAAAATAAAATTGCATTTAGCTTTGGATTCAGCATTCCCTGTCCGGGAATCTACGTCAAAGATGCCCAGGCAAAAATACAAAAGGGCAGTATTGTTTTTAATAGAAAAAAATAAAAAATAGAAATTTCCATTACTAACAGATTGACTGAATACACTATGGAATATTCACATGGTGAAATACAATGCAGCTGTGAAAAGAAATGAGGAATCTCTAGATCTTCCTATGCTGATTCCGAGTTTCTGTTGTACAGTAAAAAGAATCAAGGTAGATAAAAATTGATATACTATCCTATTTATCTAGAGCCAGTATAAACACACACACACACACACACACACACACACACACACACACACAACTACAAATGGAAGGATTAAAAAATGGCAGGATAAACCACAAGTGTTTGGTGATTATTACTTACAAGGAAGGGAGAAACAGGTAGTGACACAAGGATAGAAGCTAGATCTTCCTGAATATATCTTGTTTTTGTATACTTGACTTTGGAACCATGTAAATACTATATATAACTATAAAACCAACTCAATTTTATAATAAAAATAGTTTCTTAAAATTTAAAACAAATTTAACTATTGAGTGGATGATATAACTTTGTAGAAATAATTACTTAATTGTACATGTCAATACATATTTCATTTTTAAGAAAACCTTAAACCTTTTCCATTTGTCATAATATAGGTGATAGTGTTGAAATATTCTAAGACTATTGTCTGTAAATTGGGGAAACAATGAGTATGCTGGTGTTTTACAGAATGAGGTTTTGGATATAAGAAAAGAGAGGTACAGATTAACGTCAATGAAATAACATAAAAACTCTGTAGTTCTGTGTTTGAGTTTGAAGTACATACTCAATTTTTTTATCCTTCAAAAAAAAAATTTCCTAATCTGAATAAGCCTACACACAATGACCAATGATCAACCATGTAGTAATTAATACCACATCAGCAAGACAATGTCTCGATATTATTTTTCACCAAAGAAACCAGGGCTCTTTGGAGAGGAAGACTAATTCCAAGTCTTGAAAGAAAATGTTTGATTATTGTGGAAAATCTTGTCATATTAAGAGCAAGAAAATTATCAAAATTACTGAAAGGACTCAGGAACCAACTTGAAAAAGCTCCTATTGGTCAAAGATAGAAAAATTTGAACATCAAGAATAATATAGTAACAAATTGAAACAAACATATTTAAATTTATAAGTTGATAAAAATTCTCAAGAAACAATCTTGTTTGTCATCTCTAAAGGATGTCAGGGAAGTGATTCATTATTTTGAAAAATAGTAAGTCAAAAAATGCATTAAATATTTACTCCAGAGGAGAGGAATATACTTCAGAATAGCCTTATAGTTAATGCAGTGCTATTTCTCTTTACAGAAGTACAATATATCAGCAAATAAATAAAGGATTGCTAAATTAGAATACCACCATTTTACAATTCCTAATAAGTTAGTATATTTAGACAATGATTATTAATGGCTGCTAACATTACAAAAAAAGACAAATAAAAATTCTTAATATAAGTGCCTAATACCCCTTAAACATTCTTGATAAAATATTTGAACCTGAATCTGATCAAGCCTCTAGATATAACCATCAATTTGCAGGAATATAGGGAACAAAAAAACATGGTAAACGACACTAGGGACGAAATCAACAGAGACCACACCAAGTGAATTCACCAGTCATATGACCCAGCTTTTAAGAAAAGCAAATTGCAAAGAGAAAAAAAATAAAGAGAGAGAGACGTGGAGAAGGAAGCTATGGATTAAAGGACTTAAGCAACATGTCAGCCTATTATGCTGCAAAACAAGTTGGGGTCTTGCTGCCTACCGCCACCCTCTAGGCAAAATTCCAGGGGCAAATATCTGGTGATAAAGGAAAAGAGTTTTATTCAAAAGCTTCACAATTTTGGAATAACAGCTTTCCACAAGAATAAGTTACTTAGACCTATCAATTAAGGCTAAACTCTTAACACCTGGGTTCTCCTATCATTTCCTCCTGATCATTTTTAGTTATCTTTTTTCTATAGGGTTAGTTTACAAACTAAAACAACATAAGACAAAGCTACACAATTTTTGAAGAATGGCAGGCTTCTGCCTCAGAACCTGTTCCCTCTAGAACACCCAAGGAATAAACCTGCCACCCTCTGCATGGCCAGCCCAATTCTAGTCTCTGCCTGGAGTCCCTTTGCATCCAATGAATCCCATTGCGTCCAATGGGAAATGCAGGCAGCTGCAGCAGATCATCCAGACATCCTTGAGGAAGAAGAGAACCAATTGGCAAGCCCTCTTTTATTGCAAATCTTTTACTCCATAATTCCATACGCTCTGGAGGCATTCAGTTTCTCAGCCAATGCCATCCTAGACTGCTTACCATTGCCTTGGGAAAGCTCCTCCTACTGCTCCTCCCTACTTCTCCCCAGTGATCTGATCAGATCTTTCTGTATCAATTACACTACACTGACCTTCAGATCTTGATTCAAACTACACTTAAAATAAATTGGGTACAACTTGAAAAATTGTATCAGTAACTGAATAGTTGATAATACTAAAGAATTATTAAATTTTTGAAAAATAATACAACTGTCATTTGTTTATAAAGTGACCCCTAATCTTTCACAAAAATATACTGAAATATTCCTAGATAAAGTGATATGATGTCTGGAATTGTCTTCAAATTAATCTGTTGCGGATGGGGTATAGGTGAAACAAAATTGGCTATGAGTTAATACTAGTTGAACCTTAATGAAAGATTATGAGGGATCATTTTATTACTCTTCCTATATTTACATATGTTCTGTTTGATAGTTTGCATATTAACAAGCTAAAGAAGAACAAAAATCTACACAGCTTTCACTGATGTTATTTTTAAGGTTTATTCCTTTCCTTTGCTACATCATTAATTCCCAGCTGGTTTGTAGGACATATTAAAAATAAATAATTTTTATTTTATTTATTTTATTTTTTCTTCATTATGATAAAATTAATAATAGGTTGCATACATGTTTTTCTTCAGAAGAATGTGTTAAATAAAACTGCAACAGAAGCAGCTGCTACTCCTTACCCTGAGAACCTTGAAATTTATTGAGAAAAATAAATAAAGATATAAACCTCTTAGGAAACTGGTCCATGACCTTATTAAATAACAGTCCTCATTTTGACATAGCATACTGTATTTCAAAATCTGTGACTTACTTGTGATCTATTGCATTAGGACTGCTGTGAAGATTAAATGAGAGAATGTATAAAACTCACTCAGCATCATGCCTAGCATATAAGTATTCAATAAATGGTGCCTATAAAACTACCAATCTTTAGTCCACAGATTTCATTACTAAAACATGATACCAAATTAAGATGAAAATTAAGGAAATGGAAGGATGCACAATAGATGATAGAAGACAAAGCAAACTATTTTGCAGATTAAACAGCAAAGAGTCCCTGAAAGAAGTCAATTCTGAACTGGGATTTTGTGCAAAGGATGAATACAGATTACACAAAGACTGACTGCAGATATTACAAGAGACAAGGCAAAGCCACCAGCCCTAGCAAATTATGCTTAATGTAGTTACCACCTGGAGTAAAGGAGAGTAATGAGAAATGAAATTGGAGCCGTGGATTGGGGTGGAAGAAGATGACATAACTCGCAAGCCACATTCAGGATTTGAAGATTATTATTTTAGGGAGAAGAGCTTCTTTTATACTCTTGAGTTTTTCTTCAATGTGAATGAAACAAGCATTCACAGCATTTGACCCTCAGATTTCTCATTACCTATTTTCTCATTTTTTGAGGAAGATTGACCTGTGTGATCAGTAAATTTAAGAATTAAGAGAATGCTCAGTGCAGCTCTGCCCTCCCCTGCTCTCCCCCTCTTACAGGGGCAGGCAACCTCATGTTCTTCACGTGGAGAGCCCTGCTCTGGTTCCACACTGCTTAGAGGAAGAGAGGATCGAGTCGGTCCTCATACAAAGCTATGCTTCTAAATTTAGCAATTAACGGTGAGGAAGATGATGCTTGGCCTTCATCTACCACCCTTTTATCTTATTTAACATTTTGTTTAAGACTTGGGTTGAGAAGAGGATGCTAATTAAAGGACAAGCTCAAAGACTTTTATTAATAATATAAGCCATAGAACACACCAAAGGTCCTTCAGTAGAGAAGATAAAAAAAACTTCAAGTATATTATCCCAGCTATTTTTATGGAAGAAACGGTGATAAGAGCTAATTAAATTAATCTAGTTATAGGAAACAAGGATTGGACCTCCAAGTCCCTACCTTCTCAGGCAGATGCTGGCAAACTTTTTCTGTTAAAGGGCCAGGTAAAATATCTTAGATTTTTCTGGGCCATGTAATGGTCTCTGTTGATTTTTTAACACTTTAAAATGTAGAAACTACTCTTAGTTTGTGAGCAGCACAAGAAAAGGTCATGGGCTATACGGAAAACAGACTGTGGGCCAGATCTGGCCCATGAGTCATAGCCTGCCCAACCTCTGCCAAGGGAAAATTCCTCTGAACAGAAAGTATATCCTTGCAAAAATTATAAAATGAAGTCCAATGAACAAAGATTAACCAATATATGTCAATCAATAAAAGCGCTTAGTTAAGATCACTCCAGGCCTCTGGTCCTTGCTTATTAACAGTTGCATTTTCTCAGATGTTGCTTCAGTTCCTTATACATAATATACACTTACATTCATAGAATTACATTGGTTATTGATCAACATAACCAATAATTTTGGAGGTTTTGTGTATATAATACTCTACTAGGAAAGCTTCACTCTCCTCATTGTTGACTAATGCCAAACACCACCTTATGTGGTATTATGCTGCTAAAGAATTTTACCTGCTCATTCAATTTAAAAAGTAATAAAGACTAAACACCATATCAAAAATGAGGATGCCGATAGGCATAACATATAATATTTAGGGTATTAATTATTTTCTACTGCCAACAATGTCCTTAGTACAGATAAAAGCTGTTTTATATCAAGCTGGATATAAGACCTTCAATTTTTTATATTTTCATTTATATAAGCTTTTTAATTTTTAAAGTTTATTCTCTTTTTACATAACTGTAGATTCTACATCTATAAGAAGTTTGGATACCAACGAATCCAACCAAAGACGTCCAGAGGCAGAAATTTTATTTTTAAACTGTAGTCTTTCTGTGGGATTTGAACCCTGCAAAACTGATTTTACCTGCAGTTATTTATGATTTATGAGTGCTAAAATGCCTATGGGCTAAATACCAGAAAATAATTTCAGAGTTTTATTCTTCTCTCAGTCTAATAACTCATATTTGAAGTAACTGAATTTCATATTCCCTTTAAAATTCACCCTTAAGCTAAGACCAAGATAAGAGATATTTCAGACTGAAGAAGAGGAAACTGTTCAGAAGGTTAAGGAGAATGAATAAAGGACACTTCTGAAACAAAGCTTTGTAACCTTCATAAATATATAGAGATGTATGTGTGCAGTGTCTCCCTCTAAGGAATGCAAATCCCTTTGAAGAGTCCCTTAGAACTTCTAGTTCCCCCATATGTATTGGAGCACCCAAGGAACACCAACTTCTAAAAAATTAATCGACTATTTTTAAAGTAGTTTTAAACGAATAGAAAATTTAAGGAGAAAGTACAAAGAATTCTGATATACCACCCCTTCTCCCACCAAAATACACACAGCTCACCCTATTATTAACAGCTTACATTCATGTGGGGCATTTGTTACAACTGATATTATTGTTATATTATTACATGAAATCCATAGTTTACATCAGGGCTCACCCTTTATGTTGTAAAGTTCTATGGGCTTTGAGAAATACATAATGTCATATATCCATTATTGTATCAAGCAGAATAATTTCACTGCCCTATAAATGCCCTGTGTTTCACATATTCATCCCAACATGTTCCCCCATGAGTCCCTGGCAATCACTACCATGTTACCATCACTACAGTTTTGCCTTCTCCAGGATGTTGTATAGTTGGAATCATATGGTGCGTAGCCTTTCAGATCGACTTCCTTCACTTAGCAATATGCATTTAAGGTGCCTCCATGTCTCTTCTGGGCTTAATAGCTCATTTCTTTCTATCATCAGCTCTTTTTGAAGCACAGACAAAAGTAATTCCCAAGGAAGTTAAGGTCCCACCTAAAGAAATTTGTTGAGATATGTTAAATGATTTTGGATAAACAGGTGAGTTTATCAGAAGAGCATATATTTCCCTGCCAAAAGTTGTCTTCAGAGGTTCTTCATACAAGAAGTTGCTACACAATTTTGCCAGATAAAATTTCCAAATATAACAGCACCCAAAAAATAAAGACAAGTGGCAGAAATATAGTTAATGTACAATGTCTTTCACTATGATCAAAGCTAGGCACCCACCACCAGAGCAGAGAGACATAAAGGATATAAAGATGTCTGCTTGTTTTCACAGATGTGTTCAATTGCAAATACATACAAACAGGCTCAGCAAATGGGAATATGACCCATTTTTAGTTATGTCTCTGCTATTGTAGGCCCCATCTTCTTACAAAGGAGCTTTCACTTTGTGCAACTTACATCTCAGCAGAAATTGCTGGAACAAGCAAAGGGCACGCATCACTGCTCTGTCATTTCAACAAGGTCACTTTTCCCTTGTGAGCTTCAGAACCTTCATCTGTCACAAGGAAAATACAGGGCTCCACCCCCCCCAACCCCCACCCCACTCAGCTATTGTAAGGATAAAAGGAGATTGAGATGCTATAGGAGGTAAAGGTGATGTGAGGGGGAAGCACTGCGAGATCTCTAAAAGGTTTACTCTGTTGTTGTTGTTGTAAGAATAATGTTAATGAAGTTGTTACTTGATTGACTCCCCATCCCATCCACTTTAGCACCCCTGGCACATGTCCCAGACAAGGGAGAGGGTCCTCATACAGGAACCTGCTTAAGTAGAGAAACAAGAGACCCTGCGAACCAAAAGTAGATAAGCATCATAGGAAAGAACCAAAGTTATACATCAGAAAAGGAAGTGTCAAACTCTTTCTCAAAAGAAAAAGTGTTGTAGCTGCAATATATAAACCAGATTAAACACTAGGCTTCTAAGACAGCATACTAGTCTGAGGCAGAACACACCTCCTGGGGGCCAAAGGGCAAGGATTTAACACACTAAAATGCCTTCCACAGGACACACTTTCAAGCAGCAAGAAGAGGGCATCCTGGCTGAACAGTGAAGTGTGGTTATACCTGATTTCTTCCCATTACTCTAGCTACAGGAGTGTACTGCTGTATCTGGCTGAACAGAGAGAGAGAGACAACTGTTGAAAGCACAATCCACCCTTAGTGAAATTGACTCAGACCATCCAAGGCAGTCACAATAACTAAACAATTAATTCCTTTCCTTTGACTTAATTGGTAGGGCAGGAGTAAGGAGCATTATTAACAAATGACAACAGAGGAATAGCAAACTGTTCAGAAACCACCACCTGCCTAGTCCTCCCAACCTTTATCAGTGTTAGACCAGAAGGAAGATTTGTATTTGGAGTCTAGATTTATGATATTTAGGAATGACAAACAAATCAAGGCCTTAACAAATCAAAACCTCACCAAATCAAAGAGAGAGCCCAGCAAGTGCCAAGCATACCAGGGTGATATGTTATTTAGTATATGTCTACACCAAAAAGATAACTTTACTCTCAAATGCATACATATATAACCAAACCAAATAGTGGAAGTAAAAACACTGCCAGACTAAAGCTGGGTTCTAAAACAAAGGTAAGAGTTCTAATCCAAAGAATACAAGATTACACTTGAATAAACCATCTGCATGCCAAACACAAAGAAATGATAGAGCATTAAAATAAAAGGCAAAAAGACATAGTAAGACACAAAACCTAGATAAACATCTTTTTCTGGTGGAAACAGAACAAAAACACAAAACAGAAAAAAGAACTAAGGCCTTGGGCCAACTGAATTCTGGCAGGCTGCACCATTATCACTTAAAAGGATTAAAAAGTACTACCTGTGAAGAGGGAACCTGCAGCCTGGCTCATTGTTTGAAGACAAGAGTTGGAGGTGCCATATAAACAGAATTATCAAAAAGGTAAACTAAACGAAAATTGTTACCTCCTGTGGCTATAGTTTTGAGCAAGCTGTGAGACCAGGAAAGTGGTCATAGACAGACTATAAAGATCAGAAAACTAATCAAGCTACCCGCTGACTCTGTGACTAACTGAAATATCTTTTCACACAGGTCAGGAGCCCTAAACTGACTATAAAGGCCAGGGGAAAAAGAAAAAGTAAGAAGGGATAGAGCAAAACTTCCCAGGCAAAGTAAAACCATGCACAATATCAAAACAAAGGGACATGAACTCACTACAAGACTTTATGAAGTGTTCTGACAAAGGCTTTAAACTGATCTCAGGATGCTCAAAAAATAAATAAATAAATAAGGAATAACTTCCATTTAGAAAAAAAATGTATGATGAAATAGGGGAAAACAAAGCAAGTCTAGAAGGAAATGAGAACACACAAAGATGGTTTTGAAAAGAAAAATATGATCAGTGACATAAAACTATTAATAGACATAATAAAGTTAAGAAGGCCCAATAATATATAAAATAGACATTAGAGAATTAGAAGACAGAAGTAATATAAAAATGTAACAGCTAAATATAATTGACTCCATAGAGAATAAAATTAGAGATGTGGATGTCGAAGTTGAGAAGCTCTCTTACGATGTGCAAGAAAAGATAAAATGAATAACAGAAAGATAAAAGACACCCAGACAACAGAGATGCAATGCAACAGCTATGTAAAGCATCACTGATGATGCAAACAGGAACATGCAAAGAAAACTTTCTTGGCTGGAAATAAAAGTTAAGTATGCAAAGTACAAGGACTCACCAATTTCCAAGCAAATCAGTCTGGGCTCTCATTGGGCTAAAATCAAGGTGTCCACAGCCTTTTTTCTGGAGGCTCTAATGGAGAATCTGTTTCCTTGCCTTTTTCAGCTTCTAGATGCCAGCCACATTCCTTGGTTTGTGCCCATCTCATCCTTCTTCTACCTTCACAGCCAGCCGTGGCTGACTAAGTCCTCCCCTCTCAGCACTCTGACTACTTTTCTGTCTCCGGCTTCCATTTATAAGAATGTTTGTGATGATATTGGGCCGAAATGGATGATCCAGAGGAATCTCCCTGTTTTAAAGTCAGCTAATTAGCAACCTTACTTCCACCTGCAACCTAAATGGTCTTTTTCCGTGTAAGGCAACATACTCACAGGTTCCAGGGATTAGGAAGTAGATATCTTGAGGGGCAGGGAGGATGGATAGGGGAAATTATTCTGTAAACCACAGTCTCCTGATAGTGTTTGCTTAATTGTGTTTCAGAATCTGTACTCATGCATACCTGATTTAATTTAGCTGATACTCTCCTAAACAGCTCAGCTGTTCTACTTAGTCCTTCAACATTCAGCCTATTTTTTCCACTATGAAGCCTTTTCTGCTACATTCACAAACCTATCTTCCCTTTAAACTAATGATCTAATCCAAATAGTCACACAATTTTTTGAAAAATAATTCTTTAATTGACTATGTTGCTTCTATAATTCTTTTTCATGTGAGTTTTATTCCCAAATAAATGTTAATCTCTATGAAAAAAAATATGTTCACTAATCACATAATAATGTGAGTAAACTATTATAAAATGGTATCAGGATTTTAAAATAAAAAGAAAGCAAAATTAATTATACAGTATCATTTAATCATTGAAGAAAATGCTGAGAAATATGATTGCATTATTAACAAATTTACTTCATAGTATGGAATTAAGGTGTTTGTCTTTTTCCAATGCTTGTTTTTTCTCATGTCCTGCATTGCAGCAGATGCGACCTATATCCTTCCTGCCCACCTCTGAGTTCACCTGCAGCTACTGTAAATAATATCCAAACTACTGACAAATCCCAACCTTAAGGCCTCAAGAATTCTCTGCCCAAGGGTTTTCTCTGACTTATGCGGAGGTTGTTTAACCCACATGCAAAGCCTCCTAGAAAGGCCAGGAATCAGTAAGAGGCAACCCACAACCAATGAGAGATGACAGTTGGGGAATAAATAATACCCCAACTTCCCTGTCCCATAGCACATCTGAAACATAATCTACACAGTTCCCCAGAAGGCCCCCACTGGGATTGAGCCACCGTTGCCCACAGCAGTAACCCACTAATTCATGCACACTTTATTGGCTTTCTCTTCCCCTATTGCATTACTTTTGTATCCTGGGATCCCCTTCTATGTAAGCCACCTGCTGTAGGAAAACAGTTTAGTGTGGCACCCGGCAATTTTGCAGGTATATATACAGACAAAGGCTTAAACCACAGTTTATCAGAGTGTTGGTAGAACGCTGTGTATTCCTTCTAGAATTCAAGAGAATGGGAGGTTTTTAAGGAGATGATACGAAGCCATCTCTCACTCACCTCCCTGTTAGCTATCACAGGATGATTTCTCACCACCTCTTGCATTCTGAGGAGGTGTGGGCGCCTCTGCCCTGGCCTCATCAGAACAGAACTGCAGAATGTAAAACCAGGGAGCAGCAGTCTAGACTTGGTCTACAAGTCGTGTTGTAATCCTCTGTCCTTTTGCTTCAGTGTGTGGGACAAGGATCAAGGAGAGGAGGCCCCTTTGGTTTATTCTTCATTTTGCTGTTTATGTAAGTATCCAACTGTATAATCCAAAAGTGGCTTATTGTATCTCTACCACGTGAACCTTCAGGCCGTCGTCCTAACTGCTTTGTGTGTGTCAGCTAGACACTCACACTGAAGTCCTTGTCTGAGACTCTGCACTCAGAGAAACTGAATCTAAGATAAACAAATATCCCTTCTATACTTGGTCACATGTGACCTTAAATTAAAAATATAAATATAAATTCCTGTATAGGAATTTGAATTTTTAAATAGAGATTCTATTTAAATATGTGAAAGCAAAGAAAAACTTCCCAAATGTGAATAATAATTATATCTCAGAAAATAGATTTTTTTCCTCTCTACTTTTCATAGTTTCTAAACTTTCCACCTTGAGCACTATTACTTTTACAATTTAAAAACTCTATTTAGGTCTTGTAGGCACTGCCATGGCCCTGAAGCTTCCTGCATCCAGCCATGGTCAACCCCACCATGTTCTTCCACATCGCTGCCAATGGTGAGCACTTGGGCTGCAGCTCCTCAAGCTGTTTGCAGACAAAGTCCCAAAGACAGCAGAAAACTTCCGTGCTCTGAGCACTGGGGAGAAAGGCTTTGGTTATAAAGGTTCCTGATTTCACAGAATTATTCTGGGATTTATGTGCCAGGGTGGTGACTTCACACACCACAATGGGACAGGCAGGAAGTCCAACAACAGGGAAAATTTTTATGATGAGATTTCACCCTGAAGCATACAAGTCTTGGCATCTTGTCCATGGCAAAACTGGACCCAACACAAACGGTTCCCAGTTTGTCACCTGCACTGCCAAGATTGAGTGGCTTGATGGCAGGCATGTGGTCTTCAGCCAGCTGAAAGATGGCATGGGTGTTGTGAAGCCATGGAGCGCTATGGGTCCAGGAATGGCAAGACCAGCAAGAAGATCACCATTACTGACTGTGGGCAACTCTAATAAATTTGATTTGTGTTTTATCTTAACCACCAGACCATTCCTTCTGTAGCTCCCCTTCACTCGCATCTGCTTGGAATGTTCTCTAATCTCTGTGCTCTCGCCACAGTTCATTGGGTTCCATATTTTCCTTATCCCTTCCAAGTCTAGCTGGATTGCAGAGTTAAGTTTATGATTATGAGATAAAAACTAAACAACAGTTGTCTGTTCTTAAAAAAAATAATTGATTAAAAATCTATTTTAAAAAATTGAATTGGGAAGAATATTTTAAATACACATGCCAAGAGTTTTTATTCTTTACATACAGTTTTTTTTATATTACCATGTAAAATGGAAATATTCTAAAAAAAAGTAGACAAGAGACATTAACAAGCTATTCACAAAAGAAATACAGTTGGCTAATGAACATGTATGTGCAGGTCATTCAACCTTAATCAAAGCATTATTAATCAAATATTCACAGATTAATTAAAACCATGAAGTGCCATTATGGGTTAATAAACAGGAAAATTAGATGATAATATCTGATGCTGGCATGGATGCAGTGAAATAGGCACTCATATACTATTGTTAAAAGTATAAATCAGTCCAAATTCCTGGAGGCAATTTACAAAGCCTCACAAACATCCATTCTCTTAATATAATGATTTAACTCAAAATAATTTTCTTCTGGAAAAGTCAAATATTCATAAAAAGTTCCTCAGAAAAGTGTTATTTCTGAGTGATGAAATCATTGTGCATAATTTTATTTTTATTTTTGTACTTTTCTGTAGCTTACTGATTTTCAACTGATGTGCCTCAAGAATTTTTAAAACGTGCAATACCTGACTATTTAGTCAGGGACACTGACTTCTTTTCCTTTAGATTATCAAATTTAAAAATTATGACAGCCAACATAACAATAGCCATCCAGTGTAAATGAATCAAAATTATATCTATTTTTTTATCAGGTCAGCAAAAAATATACTTTTTGTGTGTGCTGCAGAATTTTAGTGATTAGTTTATATGTGCCATGAGATGAAAAAGATTGAAAATTGCTGCTGTAGTTTTCAAACATTTTCACTAAATACATACGTAGAGCCATTATAAATAGAAAAACAGACTTGGAGGGGAATGGTCTGCCTGCAGTATGGGGAGTGAGTCAGCACTGAGACCCAGTCAGCTGCTCCCCCAGTCCTCCCTCAAAGCCACAACTCCAAATTCTCCCCAAGCATCTCTAGTCCTCTCTGCCCTCCCGCTGCTTGAGCCCAGGCTGGTAGCAGTGTTTGATGAGCAAGATCCACATCATGGAGGTGATAGCACCAGTGCCAGCTCCACAGGCACCCAGAGTCCAGAGATATTTGGCAGTGATCTTGGCACCAACAATGTTTCAGCCTTTCAGCCTTATCAAACAACAAGTGAAATTGAGGTCATACCTTCAGTCTTTCGTGCAAATATGCCTCTTCATGTCTGACGAAGCAGTGACCCAGCTTTAACTTCTGTCAGTGACAGTAATTTTTCCTCTGAAGAGCCTTCAGGAAAAAAAACCCACATGCTGGTCAACGACAGCTGGCTTCCTCAAGCAAAACACTGCTGGTAACCCTAAACCCTGTGACAGGAAGAAAGATGAAAACTACAGAAGCCTCCTGCGGGATACTAGTAACTGGTCAAACCAGTTTCAGAGGGACAATGCTCGCTCATCTCTGAGTGCTAGTCACCCGATGGTGGACAAGTAGCTGGAGAAGCAAGAACAGGATGAGGATGGGACAGAAGACAGCAGTTGCATTGAACCTGTTGGACATGCCGACAGTGGTTTGGGGAACATACCCAACTTTTCTCTGGATGATACGGTAAAGGTCATTCACGTCCCCAATGACGGAGGGCGTCTGGGAATCCATGTAGTGCCCTTCAGTGCGCGAGGTGGCAGAACCCTGGGGCTATTAGTAAAATGATTGGAGAAAGGGGGAAAGTTGAACAAGAAAACCTCTTTCATGAGTATGATTGCATTGTCAGTATTAATGATGGCAACCTCCAAAATAGAAGATCTGAACAAGCACAACATACATTTCATCAAGCCATGCATACACCCATCACTTGGTTCTATGTGGTTCCTGCAGCAAATAAAGAGCAGTATGAACAACTCTCCCAAAATGAAAAGAACAATTACTATTCAAGCCACTTCAGCCCCGACAGCCAGTATATTGATAATAAGAGTGTGAACAGTGCAGGGTTTCAGGCACTGCAGAGAGCACCTAAACTGACTCCCCAGGCTGAGCAGATGGACTTGCACCCACGACTACCTCAGACATGCAGCCCGTGGGAAAGCCACCGGCAGCTCCGGCCCCAGCACCACAAAGTGTGCTGAGTGCAACTGTAAGCAGTGGTTAGAACACCAAAAAAGGAGGCAAGAGGCTGAATATCCAGCTTAAGAAAGGCACAGAAGCCTTGGGATTCAGCATCACTTCCAGAGATGTAACAATAGGGGGCTCAGCTCCAATTAATGTGAAAAACATTCTCCCCAGAGGGGCTGCCATCCAAGATGGCCGGCTTAAGGCAGGAGATGGACTGGTAGAGGTAAATGGACTTGATTTAGCAGGCAAATCCCAAGAGGAAGTTGTTTCCCTGTTGAGAAGCACCAAAATGGAAGGGACTGTGAGCCTTCTGGTCTTTCACCAAGAAGATACCTTCCACCCAAGGGAACTGGATGCAGAACCAAGCCAGATGCAGATTCCAAAACAAACAAAAGCAGAAGAGGAGGATATTGTTCACACACCTGATAGCACCAGGGAATTTTTGACATTTGAAGTTCCACTTAATGATTCAGGATCAGCAAGTCTTGGTTTCAGTGCCAAAGGCAACCAGTCAAAAGAGAACCATGCAGATTTGGGAATCTTTGTCAAGTCCATTATTAATGGAGGAGCAAATCTAAAGATGGAAGACTTCAGGTGAATGATCAGCTGATAGCAGTGAATGGAGAATCCCTGTTGGGCAAAACAAACCAAGATGCCATGGAAACCCTCAGAAGGTGTATGTCCACTGAAGGGAACAAGCAGGGGATGATCCAACTCCTTGTTGCAAGGTGAATAAGCAAGTGAAATGAGGTAAAGAATAAGGAAATAAAAAGACAAAAGGCACTAACATTTGAAATTGTAATAAGGCTAAGTTTCAGTCACAATGTTGGACAGAGAATGGCAAGTCCTGAGACTTTACCTCATAACACTGTCAATTATCTTTGCTTGTTGTGTAGATTATTGTCTTATCAGTGAGTTGTGATGTGTTTTCTTAATTCTCTGGTCAAGATATTCCTACTTGTGCATTAGTATTTCTATTGCCAACTCAACAGATAAGTTGGGGACCTTAAAGGCACCTTTAGCTGGGATCACACCCTCCTGCTCAGAGCTGATGATTCTCTTCTATTCAGCAGGGTTGTGGCTGGTATGGAGAAGCAATGAAACAACAGCTGTTTATTTGTTTATCTAAAATGGATGCCTCTAACAAAGGCCCTGAGGGGAGTTTCTTTTTCTCTTGGCATTGTCCAAAGTGTTGAGCCTCCCTCCTACCTCCTGTCTCTTCAGGGAAGGTTGTGTTTACCCCTTGAGTGCCTGCTTTTTCTGTAATATCTATTATGCAATACCAGGTTGTTCAAAATATATGCTGCACTATGTAATTAGGGGTGAGTAGGATGATATGATCATGTTTTCCCAAATAAGTGAAAACATTTGAATTAGAAACATATGTTCTT
Organism: Furipterus horrens; assembly: GCF_987537825.1. Lineage (NCBI taxonomy): Eukaryota > Metazoa > Chordata > Mammalia > Chiroptera > Furipteridae > Furipterus > Furipterus horrens. Next base: position 149,931,211 of record NW_028327171.1, on the reverse strand, counting down.
CTTTAGCAGGACATTTGAAGATTAAAGTTAAAAAGAAATTTAAAAATAAATAAATAGAAAAACATAAAGTAAATGTTTTTCTGTTTTGAAAGATGAACCAACAATTAAACTTCACAAAAGAAGCACCATCCTTCCATTTTTCCTACTTTCATTCCATTAATGTGTATAAGGATGATACAAGATAACTAAGTTGCCACAGCAGGTCATATGCAGAGAGAAATATAACTCCCTATTTGTTTCTCTGATATTAAATCAACTTGGTTTTTCTCTAAAATCAAAAGATGGAATGAATGTGCTGCAGAAGTGAACTGCCAGCCGTTTTCTATCCTTTTGTGTCTTAATGCTCAGTTATGTTTCAGATGTCACTTACAGGCTTTTTCTGCATCAACAACCCCTTATCATTAAAATGCAATGGATATAGCCAATTACTACAAGAAATAGATTAGCTCATGCTTCATTCTTTACACAATGGATGTTAACATTGAAGTTATGAAGAGGAGAAAAATAATGATGTTTCATTCTCAGAACATGATAGTTTTGACTTTAATTTAAGAGCTAGAACATTTTAATGTCAACTCTTCTTATTTGATAGATTGGGTATTTTTTGCTTCTACTAACACAGGATTCAAATGTTTTAAATTAATGTTAAGATACTCAACTCCTGAAACATGAAGGGTCTTTCTTGCATTTTCTAATAAGAAAAAATAATTAATATCTTAGACAAATCAGCAATTTCTCATGCTTTCAAGTGCCATATTTCATCCACTCAAAGATGCCATAATTTGCTAAAATGCACCATTATTTTAGGTACCATAGGAAAACAATGCAAAGCAAATAATGAGAATACATATCTCAGTTATAAGGTGCATACCAATTGCACATATGCTCAAATGGGGAGGGAGAAAGTGCATCTGAGAATCCAACTATGCAATGTTAAGGTTTCAGCCACAGACTTGGGGCAGTTCTCATTCGCTCGGTTAACTTTTTGTATTCTGATATCTGAAAGGAACTGACAAGATTATAAACACATTCAAAGCTTAACCACTCAAAGACTTAACTACTCAATGTGATATTTAAACTCCATAACATGCTATATCACCTATAATCAGTGATGCTCATGAGCCAACCTCAGCCCAGGTTATATAAGCAGGTTATTTGATCATCAAGGCTCTTGTGAGCTGATTATTATAGCCAACTATTAAAAATTAAATAAAATTAAAATGAAATAGATTCTATTACAAAATAAGGGTAATGAATACTGAAAGTGTATCACTTTCTAATTATTTTACTACATTTTACTATTATCTGTTTCAAGATTATATATGTCTAATGCATGTGTACAGCAGAAATACAATATATTGCTGAGTCACTGCACATCTGTTTCCAATCCTGCTCTCAGTGACATCAGTGACAGCCTGACATCAGCCACACTGGAAGTGTTTACACCATGGAAATCAGCAAACATTACAAGTCAGGCATCCATAGTTTATTATTAAACATTTACCAGCACATCATTGTTTATAATAACAAAAAGAACTATAGAAAGTCTGGCCCTAAAATTGATGCACTAGCTATATATTACACATCAATTTATATATATACACAGATGAAAGTAGTGGAAAAAAATAAGAGGCGGGGAAGCTAAAAATAAAAATAAAAAATCTAAACATGATCTTAAAACAAATTGAGAAGATTTTACATGTATATTTTATATAATTTATATTCTCTGAATTATTCAATAGGAGAAAAAGGTCACTTTAGGTTTCAATGTTAAAATTTCAGTAATCAAATGTCTGAATGACCTTGTTGCCTTGACTGCCTTATAAAAGGCAGAATGCTACACATGCAATTTTTTGCCATATGGAGCTTCTAATTTGAGCAGGATTACAATTTATCCATAGTTTTCCATTAAATGAGAAACAATATTACTATCATTTTTCGGTGACAACAACCTGGCATGAATTTGACTGTACAATGTTGCCCTTAGAATGACCCTCCTTATCTATAAACCAGTGAAATCCAACTGGGTCAAATGAAATTTATATGTTGAATGATGATGGTTAAAGCAACAATCTTTTAGAATTTTCTATCATTTCATGAAGAGTGATATTAAGTGATTTCTGTATAAAATAGTAAAAATAAACAAACAACAAAAAAAATCTCATAAAATGTCAAAGATGGTAAGTTTACTCTTCTTTTTCTTTGATCTGAGGACTTGGTTAACCTGAGGAGGTTTATTTATGAGAATTCATGTAAATCTCATTAGTCTCTTCTTAATACCCCATGGCACTTTAGAGAGAATATACTTTATTTTATTTTCCATTTACATAATACAATTTGATAGTTTCATATTGTATAATCTCATTTTACTCTGTTTATTTTTTAAGGGAAGTGAATTGCTTGCAGCTTTCTACAAAAGAGAATCTATGTGAACTATACTCCAATAACTTGCAGAAAACTGGTTGCCATGGCTATATAGAAAAAGTAAGACACTATGGCTAATAGGAATGTTGAAAAGTCTTATTTCCAACATGGGTTATGATACTATATTTTTGATTAGATGAATTAATAAAGCCAATGCAGCATCCAACTCTTATTCAAAGAACTAAGGGCAAACATGCCTTTTCATAATATTTTTTAAATAAAGAATATGTGAACATTTATAATTAAACTGTTAAAAAATTAGAGATATCACTGTCACCTGTATTTGACTCTGTCTTTGTTTCCTAATGTGATATTGTTTACCCTTCCTTAATGTAACTCAAGTTTTCATTACAGATAATTTCTGACCCTAGAGTCATTAAACACTGTATTTGTCAGCGTGAACAAAGAGAAACAAAAGCATGACCAAGCATGGCCCCTTCAGAAACTGTCAGCAAGCCCTTCATTACTGGAACAAAAGTTGGAAGAGAGAATGGTGGGAGATAAGCTACACTGGAACATCATGAAGAGTCACGGTATATGTTATGATAAGAAATTTGGCATTCTCTTGTAATGCAATGAAGAGTCACCAAATGTTTTTTAAATAGGGAATGCTTCTTAAAATGTTTTAGAAGCATCAGATTGTTCACTGAGAAGACTGTTATAAAGTTGCCTGAATAAAGGATACCAGCTTCTTAAGGCATAACTGCAATAATCATAGTGAAAGACAAAAAAGAAATTGTGCCATGAGGTAGACTTCAAGAATCACAACATGGAACTGGTTTCCACTTAAAAACTCCAGTCATACTTGAGATAACATATGAGCTTTGTAGCTTTACTAAGGTTTAAAGAGTTATAGGTGTCTATCTCACTGCTTACCCACCTTATGTTCCTCTAGAAACTTCTCCCTGACCCATACACACCTCTGCAAGATGTAGAGATGCTAGTTCTCCATCCCCCATCTCAAGTATTTATTTCTAGTTAAACAGCCCTGTCAAGCCAGTTTGCCCTTTCCAGTCCCTGAAATTCTGGAGAATAACATTTTCTGCATCTTATTATTCATATTCAGGATACCTTAGAGATATTAGGGTTCAGATCACCCCAATAAAGTGAGTATTGTAATAAAGTAAGTCAATCTTTTTGCTGGCCTAGGGTCCTGCCTTAAATTTGTAAAAAAAAAAAAACAACAACATCTGTGAAGCACAATACAGTGAAGCACAATCAAATGAATTATGGTTTTACCTGTATTTTTACTTTCTGTGTACAATTAGTAAAAACCGATTTTGAATGTTTTCTTTAGTTTCTGGAAAATTTTGTTGCCTTAAAATAGTATCCATTTGAAAAAACTGCATACCTCACTTGCATATATATGATATACATTTGTAGCATCCTGAGAAAAGAAAAGTATTTCCCTTCACCTGGTGGGGGCCAGAGGCACACAGGGGGAGCCCGTTATAGAGAAGTGTTTTAGCTTTATGTTTTGAAGAATTTTCTTAAGAATTATATCTGAAATAATGAGGAAACACCAACTCAAGAGAAAGGAAATAGTGTTTTTACAAGAAAAGATCAAATTTCCTTCTGATTCATCACTGGGACTAGATATTAGAGTTAGAAAAAGAATTTATATGAAACAGTAAAGATCTTATTGAAGTAGATGACCTGCAAAGGCAATGGTTTTCCATCTTGTTTAAACTCCTCTCACATCAAAGGAATAACAAATGCTAACATCAGCTGTAACAACAGCTCATTATAGCAATCATTCTGATTTGAAGAGGAGAGATATAGCTTTGGTTGGGGTAGTTCACATCAAGATCTAGGGGTGGGAGGGGAAGTGAGTGGATGTACACATTTTGCAGAAGTTTCCAGGTGGAACTGATGTAACTGTACACCACCATCCCCATTCCATCCACCTCCATCTGTACGATAAATACTTTCCCCCTTTTTCGCTCTGCATTAATATCTGCTTCAAGTCCCATCCACTAGATAGTGATTTGAAATCTGGGGCTCTTCACAGGAGTGAGCTGAGTTTTTGGCTGGAGTGGTCAGATTTGCATTTATATTCTTATTGCACAGCTCTGAGACAAAATGAATATTTATTTCTTGGTTAAAGGCAAACTGGTAGGCAAAATCTGAATTCAACTACAAACATATCTTCTAGGCCTACACAGTGATTTTTTAAAATGTGTGTCTGGTTGTCTTTAGATGGAGGATAGACTTCCAGTTTTGCACAATCGTCTCTACCCTCTCCTTCTGGCCCCTAGAAAGATTTAATTTGTGACTTCCTGGTTATGACAAGATACTTCAAAAGATGTAATAAATTTTACTTAAAAAGTAAAGATTTTCCAACCAAAAATAAAAGACAAGTAATAAGAAACAGAATGGAAGTTTTCACAGGACAAGTATAATTGTTCTATTTCATTGCGTTTTCATCAAAGCTCTTGTGTCTCCCAAATCCATAGTGAGACTCAAGAGCTGTGGGGTGATTTGAGATCACCTGGATAACCTACATAAAGAAAACAAAAGGCCTTTATCCTGGACCACATGGGCTGCCTGAGGCTTGGACATGAATGAAACCTTGTAGTCAGTCTGTGTCTCTGTCACTTTCTTACCATTACAGATAAGGTCATACTGTTCCCAGTAGTGTGTCAACATGACAGTCCTCCTTGACTAGCAAATTGCTATATGCAGACTGAATATTTGTGTTTCCCTCAGATTTATACATTAAATCCCAACACCAATATGATGGCATTTAGAGATGGGGCCTTTGGGTGGTGAGTAGGTCATTTCAGTGGAGCCCTTATAAATGAGATTAGTGTCCTTTTATCATACAAGAAATCTCAGAGGGCTCCCTTCCTCCTTCTGCCATGTGAGGATACAGCAAAAGAGATGGCCTTCTGTGAACGAGGAAGTGGGTTCTCATCAGTCTCCAAATCTGCCGGTACCTTGATCTTGGACTTCCCAGGCTCCAGAACTATGAGAAATAAATTTTTATTGTCTATATGCCACACAGTCCGGGGTATTTCTGTTATTATAGACAGAATGGACTAAGACACAAATCAAGAATTCTCTTCCCACTTGCCTCATTGTCCTAGGTCAATATTTCTTGGTCCTTAAGAAATTTACTTTTGAATCTGTCATGACTTTTTTAAAAGTAATAGGCCAATGAGATTAAATGATTTAATGTTACAGAACATCAATAATCTAATTTTGTTGGCAGAATTTGAATCAGTGTCTGCTAAAAGATTATTGTCATTGACAGTGAGAGACGTGAATGTCATAAATATAAAAAAAGAGTGCGAATATGTCAGGGGGATAGAATGATTAACATGATGTGGAACTTTATGGTATCTGTACAGAGGAATCTATTCCAGGCCATTTCTTGAAGATTGACAAAATGTTCTCTCTCTTAATCTTACCTTCAATGTGTATAAGAAAAATATATATATGATAGGAAAGAATTTTAAAATATTACCCACACTTTTCTGAAGGGATGCTTTTTACTCTGTGATAGCTTTGAGTTGGCAAAGTTGATGTTCAATATGTTATTTACAACCATGTATCCCCCTAGGATTCAATAAGCTACCATTAGGTGAGTAGCATTATGTAAATTATGCCAAGTAGATCAAAAAGCTCATGAGTAGTTTATGAAAAATAAGATATTAGCATTTTCCACTTAATTTCAATGTACAATACTTTTTTATGAAGTATAAGCACTGAATATTGTCATGATGCCTGTATCCATTCCATACATCCAGGTATGCATAAAATATAACCATATTTTTTATAACTTTACCTAATTCATTTGGCCATAATATCAATTAATTTGGAGTTCTCCGCCCACTTTTTATACATCCCATGGGTGGGGAGGGGTTGAGAATGCATGATATAGCATTCACTGCCATTCAGTAGAGAATGTTTTTCAAAATGTAGGGTTCAGTCTATGACATCAATTTGGTAGATCACATTATAGGCTTTTAAATGAAAGATTAAAGTGTTAAAGAAAAGAAAACTAAGCCAGCATTGCAAATATTGTTTTATCAACATTGCACATGTTCTGGGTCACAATGTAAAGTCTTTCTTATTGTAAGTCAAGTGCCAAAACTGTTGAAAAACACTGCATAAGACATTGACGTGTACCAGGTGTCTAGATATGAGGAAACATTGCCTACCTCTTCCTTAAAATATCCAAAAAGAGGTCTTTGAAATGCCAGTTTTCCCAGTTAGTTTCAGGCCTCATACTGGGATGCATGAAAAGTTGCAGCCACTTTCCCATGCCACTTGGAAACAGCAGAGAGCCTCTGAAGTCGCCTCTGCCTAAACATGCCACATAGACGATTCCACCCCACCTTCCCCGAGTTCTTAGGAATTCAGGAGTTTTTCCCTTCATTACTTGCTGTCTCTCTTGGTTCCACCCCTGAAATAAAGCTTCAGTTGCCACTGTTCTTGAACACCCCAACCTATGCAGGAGTTTTAATTTTTTTCATCCCCTCATCTTTCAACCCAGGGAGCGGAGCACAGGCCCACCTCTCAGGGAGACATACTTGCACTTTCTTCCTCCCCTCAGATTCTCCTGTCCGCCAGGTGCGTGAAGTTTTAATTTAGTCTGGGAGAAGAAAAACTGTCTTTGGCAATATTTTTTTATACCTGTTGTTCATGGCATAACTTCATTCCCCAAGTACTTCAATGCTCTGACATTTTAAGCCAATACAAATGTTCAGATGTTCAAGTTCTTAGAAAGCAAAAGGACTTTATTCTCAAAATTATTATTTCTCCCCCTGTATTTCTAAGCCTATTTTTTAAACTAAAATCCAAGAATTGACTGATTTTTCTGTTCTTATGCAGTAACAACCTTTTCATAAGAGAGTGGATACTTAAGTTTTATGATTTAGCTTTAATAGGAAAGAGGCTGCAGGGTAAAAAGAAGTTTCCAAACATAAATAACATTTCAATCACTATTTCAATGCTATTTCTAATTATTAATTTAAAAATGATAAGTAAATGCAAAATTCAAAGATGTGCTTGTGAGATACTTTCACAATGTTAGCAAATACTGTTTAATCAAATTCTATTTTTATTCAAAGCTTGAAGAGAAGAATTCTTTTAAACTTTTCTTGAAAAATTACATAATAATTTTTAAAAACTTCTTCAAATATATATGCCCCTCGATTTCAGGTAAATAAGCATTAAAACTCTTTGCAGTGAATTAAATCCTCATTTTATGTTAAACAAACTATGCAAATTTGATATGCAAAATAACACAATACTAAATTCTCATTTTGGTATAAATTTTGAAAAAGGAATGTTTAACCCTGTCTAATTTGTAAAAGCTCACTAAGATTTTTAGATTTCAGAGCTGTCAAGCCAACTTATTGTGAACTAAGTGTATGCTGTTGCCAACTACATGAGCCTTTCTTGTAAAATATAAATACCCACTAACAGACTTTCTTCCATAGCACATAAGTCATGTTTTGTTTACTTGCATCATAATTGTGCAAGAAATTTTGTGCCATTATTTCCATTCACTATTATCATGCTTCAATTTTTTCCTTACAAATAACATATGCTGTATTTTATTGATCACATGGTAGGGCTAATGGTCATGCAGGAATACACCAAAATCAATAATTATGGAAGGAAGATGTGATCAAAAACCATGAAGGAAGCTAATCAGTTGCTATGACACCCTATACTGGTTAAACAAGTTGTAGACTTATTCAAGCTTATGAAAAATTTAGTCTTTAATTATCTGAGTTTTGAATTATAGGTGGCCTCCAGAAAAGCATGTTTTGCATAAAATGCAAATGTCTAGTACTTGAGCTACTTATAACTGTGGAAATAAGAACATCAGAGTTGGGAATTATTCTGATGAATGTTATTTTCTTCAAAATGATTCAAATCACTCCATCTTTGTCTCTGTTCTTTTCAAAATTATTTCCTACCATCATGATTTATCAGGAGTTTAGAAAGTGATTACAGCTATTTAATGTGTCTACACATTGTTTTGAGGTGCCTGTTACTATTTGTGTGTGTTTGTATGTGCATGTATGTGTGCCATTTAGAAGGATGATGCATACCAGCTTTGTAAAGTTTCTTTTCCCACTTAAAAATTTGTTAAGCACCTATCAGTCATTGGCCTGTTTTCTTGATATATACTTGTTTGAGTCTTGTGACAATTTGATAAGTTGTACATTTATGTCAGTTGAGATCCAATGAGGGAGAAAGAAACCTTTTTAAGTACTCAAAACACAGGTAATTTAATACAGAGATAAGGGTGAGGAGATGGATTGGAGACACAATCAGGGGTTAGAAACAGCAAAAACTGACCACCTGAGAACCAGAGGTAATAGGGAGAGAACTGGATTACTTAAATCCAGGGTGTGAGCTGTCCTAACAGAAACTGGACTCATGGTAAAGCTGCCCAAGCATTGTGACGTCGGGAAAGGAACAAATAGTGCCAGAAAAGCCACCAAGATAGAGAAAAAAAGGAAGAAATACTCAGAAATACTGAGAAATGCTTGTATTTCTTCTTCCAGCACTCCAATCTCCTGCCTACCCCAAGGCAGAAGCCCAGCAGAAGCATCCTGCAGGGGTCAGCTCTCCTACCAAATACAGAGAGAGCCAAGCTGGGGACTAAAGAACCCATCAGATGGGGAAACCACTTCACTTCTAGTCAATAGTTGAGCTGTATGCATGTGAAATAAAATTTGCATTCAGTCCCTTCATATAATCTCAGGAGACAGTTTTCTGGATGAGCTCCAGGGTGCAAATTTCACCTACACCAGAATATAATCTTTTTTCAGATATATACAGTTATTTTATCTTAAAAAACTCAGACCTAACATTTACTTTAAGATAGCCAATTTAGCAATATAATAAATTTAGTATAATTTCTTCTTTTTGAATAAAATCCTACCACTTGTTATCAGATAGAAGCAAGGATAATGAGCATAATAAATCTTAATCACATTAACCTTTTTAGTCAGTCGTACATAGGTGACTTGGTCTCCGGATTTCTGGGATGATTTTTATATGGTTTATAAATATAATTTGTAAAGTGAATACAAATTCAGCTCCTGCTTTATCAATATTCTAATTATATATATGGTTTTTTTCTGACTTTTCCTCTGTACCATTAACATGAACAAATGTGTTAGAATTCCAAGAGCACGTGAATGACTTCCCTTAGCTAATTGACTGTCCTAGAGAATGTACACATCAATTTCTCTAATCTTCAGCAAACCATAAATTAAGCAGTAAGGCTATGACAAGCTTATTGATTCCTTGCCAGCAATTTTCTCTAATATGCTGCTTCTATTTCATAAATTAAAGTGTTTCCAGTGTGTCCTCTAAAACTCATTTAATTATTAACAAACTTCCCCACATTATCAACTTCTTTCTAAGTGTTGCCTTGTCTCCTTCAGAGAAAACTAGTTCTCTACAGAGGACTCCACTGCCTTTGTAGGTCTTTAAAGGAAAAGCTGTTCATTCTCCAGCAGCCCATCCACTTTGGGGTCTGAATCAGGGCACTTCATGCTCCCACTGCTGCTCACATGCAACTTCTCTCCTCTCTTTTGCAAGGCTCTCCTCCTTTGAGGCTCACTCATACCATAAGCTGTATTATCCTATACTCTTCTAAGCTCCTGGTTGGTCTTCCTCATTTATTGAAGATTTTGGCAGATAGCTCACTGCCATCACC